>NC_136994.1:14989741-15302241 GCF_032717465.1 Coenobita brevimanus
TATATATATATAATATAACATGTATGTATAAAATGTGTGTATATTTGTATAGTCGATGGTTCGTATTATATTACTGTACAATTTACATTTCATTATGTGCTTCATGTTCAATGTATTATGCTCCTCCTTTGTCTTTCTTTTCTTTCAACAGTCATACTTCTTTCACATTTATATCCTGCCTGTACTTGTAACTTCCTCATTTCTGTCTTATCTTTTTCCTTGCACAGCATCGGTCCTTTGAGTAGCCCATTATAGTCAGGCTTTTTTCCCCGTCTTCCAGCTGTCCTTGCTGCTTTGCGTCTTTTTTTTTTTTCCCCTCAGGATGTTCCTGTGTAATGGTCTTCCATCTTTCGATTATCGTATTTTGTTACATATGTGCTCTGATAACAAAACCATGGTAACAGTTGTACAGTAAGTTCATTTATGTCATTCCCGTCCATTTGTGTTTCTGTCTATCTTTTGTACCCGTCGGTTAACCTGTCTATTTCAAATATTCCTATGTCAGTCTGTGTAACTGTCTATCTCTTTCAGACTGTCATATATAGCTGTCACGTTAACAGTTTGTCAGTTGATGTGTCTGCCTGTCTCTTTCAAACTGCACTGTTAAATGGTAGTCATAGCAACCGGAAGGGCCAGTTGCTCAATAAACTTTTCGAGGGACCAAGGAATGAACTGACCCTCCCTCCACCCTCCGGTGTTCTGAGTGTGTGAAATGATATGTATCGCGTTATCATTTGTCAGTACTATTTCTTGTTATAATCTCAGATGAGTAGATCCAATAATAAAATCCTGTCCTGGTCGAATATCAAGTAGCGAGTTGTTTTTGTTACGGTAGGTAATTGAACAGAAGGAACATCCGTATTAAATCAGACCCTCTCTATTTTGGTTCAGTGCCATTTGTAAGTTACATATGTTGAAAGTACTGTAATATTAGTTTTATTGCAGTTTTACTCAGAACAATATTAGTATTATACACTCTAGTGACAAGGGCGTTTGGACAGACCGTGTGTTGTGGGACATAGTATATGTTCGATTGGTTTTAATTATTCAGATGCTACCAAGAATTAGGTGTTTTAAATGTAGGGTGAATTAATGCAATGTATAAAACATCCGTTGATCAAATAGCAACTTACCTACCTGTGAATAATTAATGCACATATAGAAATAAAATATGGATGGGTGTGAATATGCTTTTCTTTCCGGTACAGGTGGCTTTACATTGAGTGACAAGCCAAATGGTTTCCTGTAAGCCAAGAAATCATTTACAACGCTGGGTGGTAACCATATAACCAAACCATACGTGCTCCCTACTTGTCAAGTGGGTTGGTGGAGGGTTATTGCCCCTCCCTGTAAAACAAATAATTCAAGAGTCAAATGGCCACCCCGTACGGGATTATGGCGTCTGGCAATAGATAGATAGTGAATCAGATTTTTATTAAGTAAAATGAGGATTGCTGCATTAGCCACGGTGTGATAGAGCTCCCACAATAAGAAAATGTTTTAGCCACGTGGATTGCAGTCAAATTTATTACATTTCAACTTGACTTTGCATAATAACCTTGATCTTCTCCGGAAAAGAATGAATTTTTCTGTTCTCTTTAAGCTCAGTATATATTTTTCACTTATCACTGAAGACGTTTCCATACTTTAGCATTATTGCACACCATTATTGATGAGCCTGGGTTTTCTCAGGAGTGCAAAGAGTTTTGTGTTTTAATAGTTCAAGTTATGAGTAGCCACTGTTGAACACATTCATAATAGTAGTTTCACATGAATCCTCCATCTTTTAGAAACTCCATCTTTCTATCACATGCTTCTTGATGTCTGTTTCATGGAAGAATTTGGACTCGTCTGTTACCTACGAAATGCCTTACATTCATAACTATATCTACCAATATGCATGTCTGTCTGTCCATTTATGTGTCAGTCTGTTTGTATTTATGCGTGTCTATCCATTCCACCATCGCTCATCAGTCTGTTTTACAGTGTAAAACAGACTGATGAGCTCAGTTCCAACATGTCATGTTGGAACTGAGCCATTCCTGCAAGTGTAATACTGAGTTGTGTTTACACTGAATTCGGTGAGTCTTAGTTGTGAGGCAGGAACGGGTGTCATGGTCCAATCAGCCCTCCAGTCTGACTACACCAGCACCTGAATTGAAAGGGGCTAGGGATCCATCCATCCATTCATGCCTCTGTCCATCCATCCATCCATCTATGTCTGTCTGTCTTTCCATTCATCCACCTGTCCGTTCATCTATCTGTCAGTCCATCCGTCCATGTCTCTCAGTCCATCTGTTCATCTGCTTGTCTGTGTCCATCCATCCATCCATCTATCCATGTCTTTCTGTCTTCTCCACTCATCTGTTTACCCATCCTTCCATCCAGCCGACCACAGCTCACAGGATACTCTGTACTGTACTTTCTTAACAGTGTGTATCTGTCTTCTATTTGTCAAACTCCTATATGTCAGTTTATCTGTTTGTCTGTCTGCCTGTTTCTATCAGCCAGTCAATCAGTCTGCCTTTGTGTCAGTGTCTGTCAGTCCATCCCAGCCACAACTGACCATGCACTTCTTTTCCCCAGCATGCAGCGGAGATTGAGAAGCGACAGAATGAGGCGGAAAGCAGAAAGCTCATGGGAACGGTTATCAACTATGGCATCACAATACAGGTAGGCATTGTAGTAGTAATAGTGGTGGTGGTGGTGTTAATAATATTAGGGTTGTCATACGTCCGGATTTTCCCGGACAGGTTCTGCATTTAGGTGTCAAAATCTTCGTCCGGGAGGAATTTTAAAAATTCTCCAAAAGTCCAGAATTTCAGCTTCTATCGCTTTTTCTTGAAAAATTTATTATACTATTACACTCTTAATGACGAGAGAGAGACCTCCGTTTTTTTCGTCAGCTGATAAGTGTTGCCAACATGGCTGGTTTAGTGCTAGTAGCTAGCTAAAATGTCCTGCCTTTTCCTGTTCAGCCACGAGCTCTCTCTCTCTCTCTCTCTCTCTCTCTCTCTCTCTCTCTCTCTCGTGGTTATAACCATAAAATAAATGTAACTGCACACAGTTATTGGCTTAGTTTTCATTGTTACACTAGCATTTATTCTTATGATCTTATCCTGCATCTAGTTTTAACATTTTTCAGTCATAATCTAGCCAAATCTGTACTTGGCCTGTTTTCTGTTGTATTGTAAAAATACTAAAGATTGTGTTACAGTACAGCAGTACTTTGTGTGTGTGTGTGTGTGTGTGTGTGTGCGTGTATATATATATATATATATATATATATATATATATATATATATATATTTATATATATATATATATATATATATAAAGGTTTCATAACGTCAAAGGCCCAAAGTGTGCGTTGTGGGGGCGGGGGGAGCATGGTTTTCAGCGGAGGCGTCCGGTATTTCGACTGTTCAGATATGGCAACTCTAATAATAGTATACGGGTAGCGTTAGCCAGTCTCTTGCGCTCCGCCCCCTACTAATGCCCCCTCCCTCTTCCAACTCTACTCGTTGCTGATTGGCTGAGATAATTATTCTTCTTATTGATAGAATACTGAGCCTTACCAAGAAATAGTATCGTATTATATACTTTTACTTTGAATTCAATTCTGTGCGACAAAGGAAGCATTAAAACTTGCTGACTGAATAAAAATAAGTTTGAAAAGAACCAACCCGCCTTCTCCCGCGACTGCCGCTGAGTTTTGGCGCCAAGAAAGTGGGTCAGTGGGCGGGGCCAAGGGGGCGGAGCACAAGAGACTGGCTAACGCTACCCGTATAGTAGATAGCAGTAGTAACAGTAGTACTAGTAGTTGGAATTGATGATGGTGGTCATGGTGGTTTTTGGTGTGATTCACCTGTGGTAGTAGTAATTATGGTTGAGGTGGTGGTTGTAGTTGTGGTAGAAGATGTAGTTGTGGTAGTAGAACTTTGAAGTGATGATGGTGGTTGTGATTATGGTTGTGGATGGTGATGGTGGTAGTTGTTGTTGCTGTAACTGCTATATTGTTAATAGTGGTTGTGATAGATGCGCTAGTGGTATTGGGAATGGTAGTTAGCCGATGGTTATGATAATTATGAAAGTAGTTGTAGTAGAGATGTCGATGACTGTGATGAGGGTAATGGTGGTTATGTTTGGGGTAGTTGTGACAGAGTGTGGTAATGGTAGTAAAAGTAGTGATGGTGAATATGGGGGGTGTGGTGGTGGTGGTATAGTGATGGTTGTTGTATTAGTGATAGGTTAGTTTGACAGGTTATGGTAATGGTGGTAGATGTAATGATAATGAACATAGTGGGGGGTGGGGGTGGTTGTATTTATGGTAGTTTGACAGGCTGTGGTAGTGGTAGTAATAGTAATGACAGTGAACTTGTTGGGTGTGGCAGTGGTGGTGTTGCTAATGGTCAGTGTGATGAGAATTCATAGTGATGATGATGGGTATGATAGTGGTGGTGATAATGTTGTAAATTAAGTACAGTATATTCCATCCTTTCGATACAGGTTATTCTTTATATAACAGAACAGTGCATGAACAACCCTTCTTGAAAATTCAGATTTCATGCTAACAATTTTGATTTTTTTATCTGCTGATTTTTCAAATCAGAATTAGTATGGTCCAGACTCCAGTCAGAATCACATTTCTTTTACCAAATTTTATCCCATTTTCATGTGATGTAACAGAAATTATCCTTTCTGTTATTTGGGAATTCCAAGTATCCGAGTTTATTTATTAACACTGTATTATAGAATTTCATGATTTTTTTCAATTAATTCTGCAAAACCATTTTAGTTATAATTTGGATGCTTTTCTGCACTTCTCCCTCATGCTAAGGACATGTTTCTTATACGGTGGATTTATTGCTAATGTGGGTTCATGTTATTCAGCTCAGGAGAGACTTTTATTCATGTTATTCAGCTCAGGAGAGACTTTAATGGAGAGGGTACGTTATCTGTACCATTTATTAACTCAGTGACTGCAGATGGCCTCACCCAGGTTGAATACAGTTATCTGGACATATCTACCTAACTGTCTATAGCTGGACACCTTAGTCCCATAAGGGGTGACCACAAACAATTTGCCTCGTTATCACCCTGTCCCTTGCCATTTTACTACCCTCCTCACAACTTACACCCTCACTCTCATATATCTCTCCACTCCATCCCTCCATCTCATCCTTGGTTTCCCCCTCCCTCCCTCTACCTCATTCACATACACTCTCCTAGTTAGTCTATCACTCTCCATCCTCTCTATATGGCCAAGCCACATCAATATATTTCTCCTAAGTTAGTAAAATATGTCATTGGTGTAGAAGGGTTGATGTTTGTTGGTAGGTATTCCTGTGTGGCATACAGAAGTGTAACCTGATACTGCACTTATTGAGGAGAAGAAATGCAAATTAGAAAAGGTTGCACTGGCCTCAAGACCATACCCAGGATTTATGTTTAGTGGAAGATGTTAGCTTACAATTACCAGACCAGTGGGGAGAGGGAGGGAGGTGACACAGTGATAGGTTCACAGTGCAAGCCCCTCTGTAACAGTTTAGGAGGAGATTCTTATTTAGGTGTTAGTAATATACAGGGCAGTAATTTTGTCTTCACTGCACATTTCCTTCTCATGATTCTTCCCCCCCCCCCTTCTTTTAATATAAACCTGACTGCCGTACCAGTGTTATTGGTGATTATGTAAAGCACTATTCATCATCATCATCTCAGTCTAAGGGTTAGATGTGGTAGGGTCCATATAACAAGGAAATATAAAGTGCAGGAGAGGAACAGCTGTCAACAGCATGCCCTGTGAAATGGATTAGACAGTCATTCACACACCATTCAAGGCCTGAGAATCTTGGCTCCACTTCACAGACCTAATCATGTGCATATATTTACTTGGTATTTTTCTTTATCGATGCACCTCACATACTCATGTCAAGTTGTTATTCTGTTGGCTATCAAATTAAGAAGTGATGCCAATATTGCCATGTGCTTCTGTTATGTACCTCATTCAACCAACTTGATCCTCTGTTAGTTCCATAGCCTTATTAAGCTCCATACCTCACTTTCTTATTCATTCACCACTTTCTTCTGCCATTATGGCCTCTCATGCCTCCTCCCACTTTCATACTCACTCACTGAAAGGCAGTTTTCAGTCTGGGTAGTGTTAAAGGTCCTCATAACTCTAAACAGTTGTAGCTGTAAATTGGGAGAACTCTCAAATCACCATTGTAGGTAACACCAGAACTCGTTTACTTATTTGTTTTTCTGCAATAGCTCTGGACTTCATGGCAACAGAGACTATACATAAGGCCACTTATTCTGTGAACTTTCTGAAGACCCTTTTCACTAGCCCTGTACAGTATATAGAGTTGATTGAGTATGCCAAGCTAAACTTACATCAGGATATCACCCAACTCTTCTCAGTTACTGGCTTAGATTTGAGTTGGATGGAGTCACAGATGACACGTGCCTTGGTTGTAGAATAGGCCCACACAATATATTACACATAATGGAACACTGCACAGCATATGTCGCACTAAGAGTGTAAGGAACCAATAGGTACAGTAACTTGCCTGCATTCCATGGGTGTGCTTAGCCAGACAGACTGGGGCTAAGTAACAACAAAACAACAACCATGTCTGGTATTGGAGACAGATGCCTTCCTGTGGTGGCACTAGTTATAAAACATGTCCTGCAATCCCCAGCCTATCCTCTGAAAAGAGAATGGTGGGATACAGAAGAAGGGCTTTTTGTAGTGTGCAGTTCATTAGGTACCTATTAAGATGAGCCTTGGGTTGCAGCTCCTAATACTGTACTACCATGACCACCCTGTATACCATACACTATCCATTGCATATGATAAACAAAGATGTCCTTGTAGTGAAGGAGATAAACCTGTCACCTCACCATCCATTTTCTTTTGGTCTACCATGCCTCCTCCCTCCTTCCAGCCCACTTACAAATACCTATTTAGTCCATGTTATCTATTTATAAGGATAGCATGATTAAAAAACAAAGAGATCCGTGTAGTGGAGGGATTGCCTTTCACATCATTCTCACCTCCCCACCCCCCACACAGCTGCTGCATCCAACCACCTTTTTGACCTATCATGGCTCCTTCCTCCTTGAAACTCATTCATGTGCTGTACCTTTTTCATCCATTTCACCCATTTCTAGATATGGGTCTGTCTGGAGATAGAGACTGACAAATGAGGAAGTGAGAGATAGAGACTGACAAATGAGGAGGTGAAGGAATGTTGTGGTTCTTACCTTATCTATTTGTATCTTTACAGAAATGAGTCAAGCTCATACTGTCTCGTGTATTAAACCATTTGTATCATACATATCCTTAAATTAAGAATAGTTTTGGCACACACTATTTCATTTGGTAATGCATTCCACTGATCAGTTGCCCTATTTGGGGAACTAATTTTCCTTCCATCTTTATCACCTCCCTTTTTATGTAGGTTTTTGCAGTGTCCTCTTGCTGATGCGTCATCATAGGTTATATATTCATTTATGTCTATTTTCTCTTTCCCAGAGATGCATTTATATAGCATAATCATGTCTTCTCATTTCCTTCTCTCCTTTAGTGCTGGGAGATTCAATTTTTCTAGTACTGTATTTCTTCGTAGCTTACATCCCATAAGCTTGGTACCCATCTTGTAGCTGCCCTTTGTTCTTTTTCAGTATTATCTATGTGTTTTTTGAGATGAGGATTCCAGACCACTGATGCATACTCCAGGGTTGGTGTGATGAATGATGTTATTATCTTTCTCAGCATGTCCTCGTTTATATATGTGAATGCTGTTCTCATTTTAGCAAGCAGTGTATACATTTTATGTACCTTCTCACTGATGTGGTCATCTGGAGATAGTCTTTTATTGATAATGACACCTAGGTCCTTCCCCCTTTCTGATATGTGTAGGATTGGTCTTCCTAACTTATAATTCCAATCAGGTCTTTTCTCACTTTTACCAAACATAAATTACAAGCCACTTGTCCCCTTTGAATTCCATTTACCATTTTATTGCTCCATTCACGAAGCTTATTTAATTCTTCTTGCAGCTCTTTGCATGAATCTGTGTTAGTAATTATTCTCCTGTGTATTTTTGCATCATCTGCAAACATATTTACATAGCTCCATTTCCAGTTTTGCTGTCTGTGTCATTTATTTATACTAAAAACATAATTGGTGCCAGCATTGAGCCATGTGGAATTCCGCTAGTCACTTCCCTCCATGATGAGTAATTTCCCCTTAATACTGTTCTCATTTCCCTTTTTCTGGGAAAATATTGCATCCTCTAGTACAGATTGCCTTGGATACCTCCTTGATGGTACAGAGTCCATAAAAGTCTTTGGTGTGGTCCTCTGTCAAATGCATTCTTGAAATCTAAATAGATACTGTCCACCCATTCTTCTCTTTTCTGTAATGTTTCTGCAGCTCAATCATAGTAGCTTAAGAGATTAGTAACACATGATTTTCCCTTTCTAAAACCGAACTGTCTTTGTGTTATCATACTGTGTTCTTTTAGATGGTTTACCCAAACTTTTCTTATCAGCTTTTCTAGTATCTTACAACACTGGTCAGTGATACTGGTCGGTAGTTGAATGAATTCTGTCCACGGATTTGATAGAAAGCATTAGGAGAAATACACTGATGTGGTGTGGCGTGTGGAAAGGATGGAGAGCAAGAGACTAATGAGGAGAGTGTATGTGAGTGAGGTGGGGGGAGAGGGAGGAGGAGGCCAAGGGTGAGATAGAGGGATGGAGTGGAGAAGTATATGAGAGAGGGGTGTGAGCTGGGGCAGGGCAGTGAAATGGTGGGGCACAGGGTGACATGGAGGCAATTTTTTTGTGGCCTCTCCTTATGGGATTGAGGCATCTGGCAATAGACAGATAGATCGACTTCACCTGGACCTGTCACCCCCACAGCTGCTGCATCTCAAGTCCAACAAGTACCTCACTGTCAACAAGCGTCTGCCAGCCCTCCTGGAGAAGAATGCTATGCGGGTATCACTGGACGCAAATGGAAATGAGGGGTCTTGGTTCTATATCAACCCCTACTACAAACTGCGCAACTCTGGAGACAATGTGGTGGTCGGGGATAAGGTCATACTCAGTCCAGTCAACGCAGGTCAACAGCTTCATGTCTCCAGCACTCATGACCTGCGAGACCATCCAGGCTGTAAAGAGGTGAATTTTTGAGTCTTGATATTATGATGCTTTGTGTTGTTTAAAAGAAAGATATTATGCCCATGTATTGAACTTAAATTTAGTGTGAAGATACACTAGTTTTGACCCTTGTTTAAAGTTGATTCATCAAGTTGCTGATGAAATGCCACTTTTATCATAACTTAACATAATTGTAAGTCATTTTATAGTTGATTTATGTTCAGAAATTACTTCTGGTGTGCTTTAAGCTCCTAATCAAGAACCCCGGAATTCAACTCTGCGTCACCACTGTGGTTAGAAACTTTGGATCATGATTGAAAATTTTTATCAGCTTGCACTGACTTGCCTGTAACCTCACTGGATGTCACCCTCATTCTCGCCTTATTTTGGAGCTTGTTTTACTTTCAGTGACTGAATTGTTCACTGGGATATAACTTTGTCTTGTAGGGTGAAATAGACTATTGCTATCGAGTGTCCATTAATTATTCCCTCTAGTCTCTGCAAGTGAATAATCTTATGCTAAGCCATCCTCCTAAATTTTGCAGGTGAATGTGCTGAACTCCAACACATGCTGGAAAATCTCCCTGTTTCTGGAGCACCGCGAAAACATTGAGGGTATCCTGAAGGGTGGGGATGTGATCCGACTCTTCCATGCAGAGCAGGAAAAGTTTCTCACCATGGACGAGTACAAGAAGAAACAAAATGTCTTCCTCAGAACCACTGGGAGGACTACTGCCACAGCTGCCACATCCAGCAAGGCTTTGTGGGAAGTTGAGGTATGGTACTTCTTAACTGAAATGTTGGCCATTCAGGTATTTGTATATTCTATCTCATTCTGTTCCCTTTTCTTGCCGTGGCATATATCTCTTCTTTTTCTTCCTTCCTTCCTTCATTCCTCATCTTTCCTTCCCCTCCCTTCTCTTCCCTTCCCTTCCCTTCCCTTCCCTTCCCTTTCTTTCCTTGCCCTTCCCTTCCCTTCCTTTTCCTTCCCTTCCCTTCCCTTCCCTCCACCCCTCCTTCCTTCCTTCCTTCCTTCCTTCCTTCTTTTCTTCCTTCCTTCCATACATTATTCAGACATTCTTTTTATATCTCACTTATTCCTAATGATTATTGCCACATTGCCATTTCCAGTAAGGCTTTGGGGAAGATAAGCTGTGTCTAGGTTGAAATATGGAGCACTCAGGTACTGTATTAAAATTCTGTCTCCTTCCAGTCCTTTGTCTTCCTTCCTAGTTTCTTTCTTTCAGTCCTTCCCCTTTCCCACTTTTTTGAGGACCATTGCTAAGGTGTTGTTTCCTTCAAGGCATTGTAAGGTGTTAGGGTACAGTACATCTTCACTGAATTATGGGCAATTAGTACAGGGAGTCATCATTACAATTCAGGGATGTATTTCATAGCATTACAAAATTTTCCATGCTGCTGCTGTTGTTGCTTAACCCTGATCTGTCTGGCTGACCAGATCCATAGGCTTCTGGTAAGTAACTGCACCTGTGGGGCCATCCTACAGGCTTAGTACAGAAGCCACATATTGTGTGTAGGGATCTAGTGCCATTGTGGTAGACATTATAGCACCAGGGTCAAACTAGTATCCTTCCCATGGTGAGATGCAGAAAAATTTGAGGTTTGGCTTCCAGGTGGATGCTGCAGCTGCTCCACCTAACTTGCATAGTACCATAATGTGTAGGCTCCTAGTCATCACCTTTTTCCTTCTGTTGTTGTTGTTGTTGAGCAACCCCAATCAGTTTGACCAAGCAGGCCCAATAATTGCAGGCAAACACTTACCCCTGCTGGGCTGTCCCATGCAGCAAACTGATGTTCCCTTGCAGCAGACAATGCCTCACCACAGCAAGGTGAGGGGAATAGTATGGATGCCACATTTGCATCTTGTCGTCCAGTTATCAGGAGCACCATAATAGGCTACACATCACCGTGTTATTTGATTATTTAGCTACCATCCAGCATTATAAATGATTTCCTGGGTTTCAGAAAACTATCAGGTTTACCACTCAGTGGAGAGTCATCTGAACTGGAAAGAAAAGCAATAAAAGAGGCAGAAAAGATAAGAGAACTAGAAAAAGAATGATAAAGGTGAAGGAAGAAGTAGGTAGGTATGCATCAAGTGAGTGGATGATGATTGCCACCACATACCCAACTGTAAATTGGGAAAACTAGAAAATCATCATTATAGGCAGCAGTGCATCTGTATCATGCAGCTTATCTGTAGTACAGTATATCGTTGCATTGATAGCAATGTATGTTGCAACCTTGACACTGTTCAACCTTCTTTCCTTCCTCCTTCTTCCCCACTTTTTTTCCTTTTACTCATGTCCTTCATTTCTTCCTCTTTATTTTCCTTTCTTTCTTTTCTTCCTTCTTCCCTCACCTGTCGAATTTTCCATCTTTCCTCGTTCTTTCATAATCCTCCACCTTTCCTGTCTCTGTTTCTCTATTCTTTCCCTCATTTCTCCGTTTTTGCAATACTTCTTCCCTTCCCTATTTCAAAACACTGCCCATAGATGAGAGAGATGATGCATTGGGGAGAAGAGTGACAGACACCCCCTAAGTATTAAATAGACACAGTGATATAGTAAAGCAAACTTATGTCCCTAAATGTACCTTACATTGCTTTGTACATGTGCATGCCGAGAGTTGATGAAATAAATATGATGCTGGAAAGGTTATATCCCTTTTACAATTGGTCCCCTTTATTCTGGTCCTCCAGTCTTCCAGTTTTGCTCTCTAGGATCTTCTGAAATTGTTTCTTATGCATTAGATAAGATATTTTGTGTAACTCTTGATGTAATGGTGTTTCTGTGTAGCAAAACTGTGATGTTATTATGATTTGAAGTTTAGCTCTTTTAATATTGATAGATGGATTAGATAGATAGATTGGTTAGTTGACTGTTTTATTACTGTACTGTACTTGATTAATTAGTTGGTTCATTGATTGATATGACCTGAGTTCAATAAAATTATCTCCATGTAGCCATGATTAACCCCTAAAGGTCGGTCCCTGTTCTGGAACGTGTGTCACGGGGACGTCGGTCCCTGTTCCAGAACGTTTAGACACTCTTACATGCTCAGCTACTGCTCTACAATACTTAATCATAGGACATTAGAACTCCACTCATTTTAAAGCTAAAGAGTTCTACTTTGCTGGGTTTAAAGATTTTTATGATAGGTTTAATAGTTTTCAAAAGAGCAATTTTTGAAAAATCACATTTTTTGTGATGAGTTACTTGAGAGGAGCATGTGGAGTGACGTGGAGGGACAGGTTGACGAATGAAGAAGTGAAGGAACGCTGTGGAGTGGATGTGGATGTGGTTGAGAAGATTAGGAGAAATACACTGAGGTGGTTTGGACGTGTGAAGAGAATGGAGAATGAAAGACTGACTAAGAGGGTGTATGTAGGTGAGGTGGAGGGAGGGAGAGGGAGAAGTAGACCGAGGATGAGGTGGAGGGATGGAGTTGAGAGGTATATGAGGGAGGGGGGGGGTGAGTTGGGGGGAGGGTAGTCAAATGGTGGGTGACAGGGCGACTTGGAGGCGTTTTGTCTGCGGCCACCCTTTGCGGGATTAGGGCGTCGGGCTATAGATAGATAGACATTTTTTGCAAAAAATACCTGCTCCCGATGGGTGATTTTATAAACAGTGTCCGACTCCAAGGGGTTAAAGTTAAAAAACCATCTTAATAAAAGGGTTAAAGTTGAATGGCCAGCGTATGCACCTGTTTGCATTATGTTATTGATTTACCTGCAGCTGCCTTTTGGAGTTGTAAATACATGCTTATGGCGAGGCCGTCGCCCCAACATCTGTCTTGAACCAATGCTGTATATTACCAGATATCTTTCAGGAAGGTACAGAGTGTCATGTGAGATTTTTTTTTTTTTTTTTCTTTTTTTATAAAAATCCAGGAGGTTATTCTAGGGCTGATCTTGAGTTTAAAGTACTGTATGACTGTGGGTTCAGGTTTTGACCTTTACAGTGCTATAATTACTGATGACCTTGTGGACAGCAATGATCTCCCTCATAATTACCCAAAAAGATCATCAGTACAGTAATATTAGCTCTGTATAGGTTGAATATTGAACCCATGTTGATACAGCATTCTTCACTGAAGACTAGCCCTATAATAACCTCTTGAAATCTCTCAAAAGTCTCTTGGGACACCCATTATAAGCAAGATATTAAATTGCAGAACAAAGTCCAAGCTGAGATTTTCATAGGAGCTAGCTCTGTGGCTAGAGTGAGGAGTGGTTTTAAGAAATTCGGGGAGCTATTGTCTCTCCTGACATTGAGAGGGCTCTCCCTCTGTGCTAAGGGATTTTTGTATGTGGCCTTTGTTAGAGTGTAATCCTGTGTGGTATTGAGGCCTGGGCAGTAAAGAAAAAGAGGATATTTGCAGGCTCAAAAGCATACAGAAATGGCAGTGATAAGGTGGATGTGCAGTGTGTCCCTGAGTGCGAGGCCTAGGGGGGCTAGGTTTACAATGGAAGAGTTGAGAGGTAAGGTGGAACTGGAGTGTATTGGTGTTGTGATGAGGAGAGGTCGATTGAGATGGTTTGGGGAATGGAGATAATGGGAGATGAGAATTGGGTGTAAAAAGTGAGAAGTGTTAATGTTGGGGGTAGTGTAGCAATAGGTAGATCGAAAAAGACCTGAGATGAGGTCATTGAGAGTGACCTCAGGGATAAGGGACCAAATAGGGAAGCTGTCAGAGATCGAGCAGGATGGAGAGCCACCATTAGGTGACCAAGGCCGTCACCTGCAAACATGTTGAAGCCTTCAAAAATGAAATGAAATGAAATGAAGCTTCAGGAAAAATATATACTGTAGGAAAGAAAAGGGATCTGTACTTTGGTTTTGTTGATTTGGAGAAGGTCTTTGACAGAGTCCCTAGGGAGGTGGTGAAGTGGGCAATGAGAAAGCTTCTTGTCCCCTGAAAGGAGGAGGAGGATTTGTAGGAGAAAATTTCAGCCAGTAGGTTACTGGGTTTGTGTCCAGATGAGGTTGGGGCTGCAAAAAACAACAGTTCTATATTTTATTTATGTTTTTCTTTTTTTTCATTCATTGCCAGACGCCATGTATCCCAAACGGGGTAGCCAAGGGCTTAGAGTTAATTGTTTTACAGGGAGGGGCACTAATCCTCCACCAACCCCACTTTAACTTTATATAATTTGTGTACAGGTAGTACAACATGACCCAACCCGTGGTGGAGCTGGCCATTGGAACTCACTCTTCCGCTTCAAACACCTGGCCACCGGACACTACCTAGCTGCTGAGGTGGATGACGACCCAACCCCAGACCCTACCAGGGAGAAGCTCAGAGGTCAGATATATGCATATGTGTCTCTTTTCAGGACTGTAGTTGGGTTGTTTTCATTTGACAGAACTGGGCAACTTCTACAACTTGAACACAAGGTTGTGGTGGCATTAAACCACGCCGTGCTCATCGCCTCATATGAGGCGATATGCAGGCCACCCCTGGCTGTGCTGATCGCCTCATGTGAGGCGATGGGTCTCCACATCATAATTTCAAACACGAGGAAGCATCAGTGGTGTCCATGGGAATGTTGTGTCTCCCTCTACATCACCAGAGCTGTTGCCAAACTCTGGCACACTGCAGTTGCCAAATGCTGTATATTTAGGTAGTCAGTTCTCGTTTGTAGCCCAGCAATGGCAGATTCATGCCCGTCTACCCCCGACGGTGCTGGTGACTTATCGCCGCCCTCACACCCACCCAAGAGGCGTAAATTACAAAAAGGCAAGCGTGATGAAGCGTTCGAGCTCAGAAATACTTGATCTGGTGACAAAAAATCAACTGAATAGTAAAGAAATAGTCCTAAAACAATGACTCTGGGAAGGTTATCGGGTTGATAAGAATTAGTGCGACAGGGATTAAAGTAGATGAACTTAAGTTTTTGAGGTAGGAAAATGAGTCCTCATGGTTATTAGTTACATAAACCCTTATCTTTGATTACACTTAGTCATCACCCAGGCTGAAAGATATTGGGGATCTTTGTCAACTTACACATGCTATAATACTGACTGAGTGTTTAGAATATGACCATAAGAATGCTTTGAGTAACGTAAAAGATTATGTAAGTTGTCATGCCATCGGAATAGAAGAGAAATTTATGATTTTAGCATAAAACCCTCAAATTTAGGATGCAATGGATTTATTTTCTTTCTGTGGCTTTCCAGGGTTTGATGGAATTGGAAATTAGCACCGCTTAAACTTGCCTCTCTGTCTCTCACCAGCAAGCCCATCCATGAACAGATTGAATGACCATGGAGACATTATGAATCCCTGATGCAATCACACTTCTACCTCATGTGAATTACCCTCTTTCATTCCCACTCTCACATATGGCGTCCTCCTTTGGTAAAAACTCTTCACTGCATCTGAACATTTCCATCCCACTCCATTCATCTGTAACACTTGATACAGGTCATCTGTATCATCTTATCATATACCTTCTCCAGGTCCATAAAAGATGCATACAGAGCAATACCCTTGTCATTATGTTTTTCGCACACATCTCAAAGCAAACACCTGAACTACATACACCCTTCTACACCAAGAGCAGGTGTTCTTAAAGTAGTGCCTCAATACCCTTAGGGGGTATCAAGATGGGTTCTCAGTGGTATCCAGAAAGGCAACCTGATTAAAAATGATCTATCTATCTATAGCCCGACGCCCTAATCCCGCAAAGGGTGGCCGCAGACAAAACGCCTCCAAGTCACTCTGTCACCCACCATTTGACTCCCCTCCCCCCAACTCACCCCCCCCTCCCTCATATACTTCTCAACTCCATCCCTCCACCTCATCCTCGGTCTACCCCTCCCTCTCCCTCCCTCCACCTCACCTACATACACCCTCTGAGTCAGTCTTTCATTCTCCATTCTCTCCACATGTCCAAACCACCTTAGTGTATTTCTCCTAATCTTTTCAACCACATCCACATCTACCCCACAACGTTCCTTCACTTCTTCATTCGTCAGCCTGTTCCTCCACGTCACTCCACATGCTCCTATCAGGTAACTCATTTCCACTGCTCTCACTCTTGACTTGTTCCCCTCTTGCAAGGTCCACGCCTCGCTTCCATACATCAGGGTAGGGATCACAATACCATCATGCAGTGACTTCTTAACTTCCATACTCACCTCCCTATTTCTCATCACTACTTTCAGTGTACCAACAACCTTTCTTCCCTGCTGTACCCTTTCACGTACTTCATCCCCCAAAGTTCCATCCTTACTCATCACACTACCCAAGTACTTGAATGCACTCACATTCTCCATATCCTCACCATCCAACCTCACTGCACACTCTGTGACTTCATTCCTCTCAAACACCATAACTTTACTTTTGTTTACATTAACTTTCAGCTTCCTCCTCCTACACACTGTCCCAAATTCATTCACCAAACCTTGCAACTCCCATTCATCTTCACTCAACAATACTGTATCATCAGCAAACAGCAACACCGGAAGCTTCCAAATCTCACTCTCATTCATTAGGGCCACCCCCACATCCACTGCCCTACCTTGCACCTCCTTTACAACCCTATCCATATATATATTAAACAGCCATGGAGACATCACACATCCCTGTTTCAGTCCCACATTGAGATCAAAGAACTCACTCAGCTCACCATCCACTCGCACTGTAGCCCTAGCTCCCTCGTACATACTCTTCACAGCACTCAACAATTTCCCCTCCACTCCATATATTCTTAATACATATATTCTTAATACCTTCCACATACCTTGCCTATCTATTCTGTCATAAGCTTTCTCCAAGTCCATGAAGGCAGCATACACTTTCCTTCCCTTCTCTAGATACTTCTCCACTAAACATCTTAGAACAAATATCTGATCTACACACCCTTTTCCCTTTCTATATCCCCCTTGTTCTTCTCCAACTAGCTCCTCTGTCATATGCCAAACCCTATCAATGAGTATTCTACCATATATTTTACCAGTCACACTAAGAAGGCAAATACCCCTATGGTTACCACATACTTCTCTCTCCCCTTTTCCTTTGTACAGAGGAACAATTATACCTGATTTCCAGTCCTCTGGAACCCTTCCCTCTTCCCAAGCCAATCTACACAACTTCCATATCCAATCCACAACAATCTCACCCCCATACCTAAGCATTTCACCACACACTCCGTCAATTCCTGGGGCCTTTCCCAGCTTAATCTTCTTCATTGCTTCCACTACTTCCGACCTACTGATCTCTTCCTCCCTCCTCTCATCTCTTCTTCTCCCAGCCATTCCCCAACCACTTATACTCACACTGCTCTCACTCTCTACATTCAGCAAATCCTCAAAGTGCTCCTTCCATCTCCTCAATTTCTCTCTCTTCTCCACCAACAATCTATTATTCCTATCTTTCACTCCCCTACTATTTCCCCTTTCACACTGCCTTACTGTGATATATGTGAGACTAGGTTCTCCATGGTGGTCCAAGTAAAAACAAAGCATAGACAGTCTTTTTACAGTAAAATGAGAGTGAAAGGACTATTGATATTAGAGAGGGATATCAGGTCAACTTGGAGTTCAATCTGGGGGTATTGAGGCTGAAACAGTTCAAGAACCACTGACCTAGAGTCTTCCTGTTCTCCTCGAGTATTGTTCTCTTTATGGTGCGCTGCTCATCCAGCCACTTATAGGCCACCACTAGAATTTTATTTTCATTAATCCCCTCGACTCCACAAATGTTTGGACACTGTCGCCCTTTCCCCACGGTAATATTTCTCAAAATAGCCTTTTTTCAAACCTTCATATCTGGGAGAGTATAGCAGTTATGGAAACAGTTAAAGACCATATTACCCACCAACTCTTCTTCTTATGAATGAAAGCATCTCCAGGTCTGCAGGTGGTCACGTCGATGAGTAAGGACGAGAAGAAAATGAGCAGCTTTTGGCACTCAAAGCAGGATGTATTCGTGCATGTGCATGCGGCCCCGACATTGCTTTGCTCTCAACGTGATAATTTCTCCACTGCTAGATAAGCTAGACACAGTGGCATCCATGGCACACCCTATGGCACTATCACTGAGCCCTTTCCTAGTATCCTTGGGCAGAGACATTGCAGGGGTGGATGAGGCAAGAGGTCCCCTTGAGACGGGAACAGAATTGGAAGGGAAGGTTTCAGAAAACATCATTCATTACCAGGCTAAGTCACAGAGTAGACTAAGGTACACTTGCATCAGGTGGCAGGAGTCTCTCCCTACACTTTGGTGATGAGATCAAATGGCAGCCAGTTCAAACTGTGGCGGGAATGCATTTGCGACTCCTCCTGTCACCTGGTGGTCTCCGTCCTCTCCTTATGCAGCAGCTGTATATGTCCCTCAGCACATAGGAGTTAAACAGTAGCACAGTTTGTGAACATGTGGTTCAGTATTTCCAAACTCGCCATCCTGTGGTCCAAAAAGTAAACACATTTGGAGTAGTGTAGTAGTAGTAATATTGTTGTTGGCTGAACCTATAGAAGTTAGAGTTAGTTGGGCATGGGTGATGTAGTAAGATGAATTGTATACATCATATTGATTTGGGCGAAGCTTGGTTGGACAAAATTTTTTCAATGTTTCAGTGTAAAATGTGTTGGCATTTTGGAGCCAAAGGAGAGTGTCAGTATGGTGAGGTAAATATATTAAAGTCCAAACAATATGGTTGGAGATGATGAAGCAAACTCCCTCAACTCAAGAACATAAGCACATAAGCAGTTTTGAGCTAATCTCTTAACCAGATGACTTTCTGTTTTTTCCTATGGTCACTTTTATTCAGATTTAAGGAGACCTTTTGTAGTGAAATGAACCAAAACACTCTCCAGTAAACTCCTCTAGTGTGAAAAATCTCCCAGAAACAATATAAAATTGTAAGACAGTAGAAAAAATAAAACTGTCATTGGAATACAAATATGGGCGATTGTGTGTGTGTGTATGAACCAACGCAAGATCGTGCTAGAAGAGTGAGAGAAGAGTTCTGGACAAATGTGGAAGTGTGCATGGAAAAGTTTGGAAGGAATGAGAGAGTGTTTTTGATCGGTGATATGAATGGTAAAGTTGGGAATGTGAAGGTGGATGGAATAGTTGGTGAGTGGGGTGTCCCTGCTGAGATAGATGAGAATGGGAGTGCATTAGTGGACATTTGTGCTGGGAGGGGGTTGGTGATAGCCAATACCCTCTTCAGGCATAAAATGATCCACAGGTATACATGGCGAGTGATGAGAAGGGTGGGTGGTGAACTGAATGAAAGGAAGGCAATGATTGATTATGTGTGTGTGGATGAAAGGATGTGAAGATGTGTAATGGATGCAAGAGCTTATAGAGGTTGGGGGAGTGGACTTTCTGACCACTACTTTGTGGTGGCCAGAATTAGGATTCAAGTAAGATTGAGGAATAGAAGAAGGGAAAGACGAGAGGAAGGAGTAGTTGCAAGGAGAGTGGAAAGGTTACAAGAGGATGAGAAAAAGGCAGAGTATAAGAGAGAAGTGGAGAAACGATTGGGCAAATATGAATAGGAGCAGATGGGAGACGTGGAAGGTGTGTGTAGGATATTTACAGAAGAAATATGTGCAGCATGTGATGTGGTGTGTGGAAGGAAGAGAAGACGGAGGGGGGTGCAAGGAACAGCATGGTGGACTGAAGAGGTGAGACAGGCTGTGGCACAAAAGAAGAAAGCATACAATGAATGGATGAGAAATAGGGGCGTGGAAGAAGTTGAGAGGCGGAAGAGAGAGTTATATGTAGAAAGAAAGAGAGAGGTGAAAAGATTAGTAAGAGAGAGTAAGAAGAGAGTGGATGAGGAATTTGGAAGGAATTTGAGTGTAAAGTGGAGGGACTGTAAGAAAATGTTCTGGAAAGAGGTGAAAAGAGTAAGACAGGGTGGAAGTGAAGTTAGCAGGGGAGTGAAAGATAAAAATGGTAGATTACTAGTGGAGAAGGGAGAAAAAGTGAGCAGATGGAGAGAACACTTTATGGAATTGTTGAACGTAGAGGATGGAAGTAATGCGAGTATAAGTGGCTGGGGAATGGCTGGGAGAAGGAGGGAGGTGAGAGGACAGGAAGAAATCAGTAGGATTGAAGTTGTGGAAGCAATGAAGAAAGTTAAATCGGGGAAAGCCTCAGGAATTGATGGAGTGTGTGGTGAAATGCTGAAGCATGGGGGAGAGATAGTAGTAGAATGGATGTGGAAGATGTGCAGATTGGCCTGGGAGGAAGTTAGATTCCCGGAGGGGAAAAAGAAGTGTGTGGTAATCATAGGGGCATTTATCTTCTTAGTATAATAGGAAAAGTGTCTGGTAGGATACTTATTGACAGAGTTAGAGAAAGAACAGAGAAATTAGTTGGAGAAGAACAGGGAGGCTTTAGGAAGGGAAGAGGTTGTCTAGATCAGGTATTCATTCTTAGATCTTTAGTGGAAAAGTTTCTAGAGAAGGGAAAGAAGTTGTATGCGGCTTTCATGGATTAATTGAAAGCATATGACAGGGTGGATAGACCAACAGCATCTGGTGTTCCCAGGCGGTCACCCATCCAAGTACTAACCAAGCAACGTTGGGTCTGGTTAGTACTTGGATGGGTGACCGCCTGGGAACACCAGATGCTGTTGGCATCCCTACATGTCAAGTGGGGTTGGTGGAGGATCAGTGCCCCTCCCTGTAAAACAATTAACTCTAAGCCATTGGCCACCCCGTCTGGGATACATGGCGTCTGGCAATGAATGAATGAATGAATGATATGACAGGGTGGATAGACAAGGATTGTGGAAAGTGTTAAGAATATACGGAGTAGATGGGAAGTTGTTGAATGCTGTGAAGAGTATGTACGATGGTGTGAAGGCTGCAGTGCTTGTGGATGGTGAACTAAGTGAATTTTTCTCTTTGAAAGTTGGGTTGAAACAGGGATGTCATGTCTCCATGGTTGTTCAATCTGTACATGGATGGGGTAATAAAAGAGGTACAAGGTAGGGTAGTGGATGTTGGAGTGGCCCTGGTGAGAGAGGATAGTGTTTGGAAACTCCCTGTACTGTTGTTTGCAGATGATACTGTGTTGTTGAGTGAAGACGAAGGGGAGCTGCAAGGCTTGGTGGATGAGTTTGGGAGAGTGTGTAACAAACGGAATCTAAAGGTGAATGTAGGGAAGAGTAAAGTGATGGTCTTTGAGAGAGGTGAAGTCAGTGAATGTACAGCGAGGTTGGATGGTGAGGAATTGGAAAATGTGAGTACGTTTAAGTACTTGGGTAGTGTGATGAGTAAGGATGGAGGTTTGGAGGGTGAAGTGCTTGAAAGGGTACAGCAAGGAAGAAAGGTTGCTGGTTCTTTGAAAGCAGTGATAAGAAACAGGGAAGTGAGCATGGAAGTGAAAAAGTTACTACATGACAGTATTGTGATACCAACTCTAACGTATGGAAGTGAAGCTTGGACGTTGTTGGAAGGACACAAGTCAAGAGTGAGAGCAGTGGAAATGAGTTATTTAAGAGGAGCCTGTGGAGTCACATGGAGAGACAGGCTGATGAATGAGGATATAAAGGAGCATTGTGTTGTTGATGTGGATGTGATAGGAAGCGTTATGAGGAACACACTGAGGTGGTTTGGCCATGTGTAGAGGATGGAGGGTGAAAGACTGACGAAGAGAGTGTATGTGAGTGAGGTGGATGGGGGAAGAGGGAGGGGGAGGCCGAGGATGAGATGGAGGGATGGGGTGGAGAGGTATATGAGAGAGGGGGGTGTGAGTTGGGAGCAGGGCAGTGAAATGGCGGGGGACAGGGCGACTTGGAGGTGATTTGTTTGTGGCCACCCCAAACGCTGGCAATAGATAAATAGATAGATAGTCATTGGACTGAAATGATTATATTGTGCAGAACAGCATATGGTTTTCAGTTCATAATTCCAAGTATAGAAGATGGATGTTTCTTCCCTCTCACTCCCGCCTCACCATTATGTTAATATCTTTTCCTTGCTTCACCTGCCTCCTGTGTTTTATGTACACTATTTAGCCATAGTTTCTACATACTCTTATCCTACCCCTGGCTGGAAGGAAGTCATAGCCAGTGCTTCACCTAATATGAAAACCTGTTTCCAAGACCAATTTGCAATGACTTACCTATGCAGTGTGGAAAAGTTTCAACTCACCAACAGCAAGTCTTCATTGCTTGTGAAACCCTGACTCCAACCTCCATTTAGTCAAGGATAAGCAGAAAGTCTGATCCACAGGTATACAATTTTCTGACCATCCATCCATCCAATCCTATGTTGCCCCATGAGGAGCGTAGGAGCCTGGGGCTAGGCAGTTGGTCCTGACATTTAAGATGAGAGTGACCAGCCTCACTCATCCCTGAGTGGCATTACGTGAGCAGTAAACCCCAACCACCCCTTGGATATAAACCTTCACTTGCTTAATCCGATTGGAGCGCAGTAACTACCCACTAAACCACCAGGTGCCAAAATTTGGTTAAATGGTTACCACCCAGCATAGTAAATGGTTTCCTGGTGTACAGGAAACCATTTGGCTTGTCACTTAGTGTAGAATCATCCACAGGCAGAAGGAAGAGGAAAGAATGAAGGAATGAAAGATGGAAGAGGGTGTTTCTTTTATGAGTCATGGGTCACAAAACAGTGGTGGTAACAGCCTTTTTTTTTTTTTTTTTTTTTCATAACTGACTGTTATCTTTCATTTTATGTTATACTACATCTAATAACACTCCAGTTTCCTCATAACCACCAGATACCTTACCTCTTATGTAGTTCATGTTTCTTTCTTCATGTCTGTGTGAGCCCTGAGCCACAACAGCAACACTAACAGTCAATTTTGTTTTCTGGTAACCTCCTCCTACTATTTCCCAGTCTTCCCCTCAGCCATTACCTATCCCTTACCCTTTTTCTAGAGACCAATTTGCGGCAACAGTCTGTAGAGTCAAGCAGCACAGAGAGTCAAAGGAGAAAAAGCAGTTTTTGGAGAGGAATGTCAGGTACCGTCCAGCCAGCTTTACAATGCTCCACAGTTTTTTGCTTATGTGCTGCAGTTCAACAGGGTGTACAGTACTGGGAAATTTGAGAAGCTTTAGGAAGTTACTTGTAGGTAATTTTGAGTAATAAATGCTATATCACTGTGGGTCCATTTCTCAGTCATTACTAAGCTATTCATGACCTGGGTGAATGATGAGGGAACTCATTCTCTCCCATGAAACCATCAGTATGTATAACATTGTAATACAGAGAACTGAACCCATATTGTTTGGGATATTACTCAAAAGTAGCCCAAGAATAACCTGAAGTTTTTCACACATTTCCTGGGACACCATTAATTATTTGGCAGTCCTAAAGGACTGTATTCCTGTTGGTTTGGAAGTTTTCAAAATGCCTTTTCCAGTGCATTTTTTTTTTTTTCTGCCTTTTACACCTTAACCCTTTCAAACCAGTGTTGCCTTTTTTAATGTGTATTCTTGTTGTCACTGGCCACTTATCCACATTAGGAGAGGCTTTTTAAAACAGGATGGGTTAGATATAGCCTTTGTTAAACCTTTCACTGCTAGAGATCCTTCCTAAGCTGCATAAAGTCATCAGTATGTTGCACAAAAAACTAAACTACTATGTCATGGTAGTGAAAATGGTAATACTGTATCCCCTTCTTTGTTACTGATTCACAGTTTGCATATGTGTGATAGATATAGGTTGCATATAAGGGAAAATTAAGGTGTACCATGTAAAATTTACTGATATGGAAGAAGTGCTATTAAGTCTCCCTTGCTGACAAGAATACAGCTGATTGTAAATAGAGACCAAGCAGTTTCTGTCATTGTTATTCTTCTCTTACTTGCAGAGCCATTGTAAACACTCAGCTCTTGTGACTGGTATGGCTGGTTTACCCCTTCAGTCTGTGACTTGTTATATTGTTGCTGTCTCCAGATTATTATTATTTAACTTAGGAGACACCTCTTGCAGTTTGTACAATAGTTGCTCTTGGATTGTGTGGATGTGAACTTGATGAATGAAAGGCTGAAGCAGCCGTTTATGTGCAGTCCACCATCCTCTTTTGGGGAGATAGAAAGGGAGTTGAGTGACTCCACTGCTTGTTGTGTTAGTGCTGTCAGTTGAAGGTGTCCCTCTCCAGCACGCCTCTTAGTGTAAGGGTAAATTAAGATCTCTGCAGAGGTAGATTAAATTTTGTGGAGATAGCAAGAATAAAAGGAAAAAGTAAATCATCATATAGTAGAGTTTAAAGTTATTGGATGTGTCTGGAATATTTGAGATCAACCATCTGTACAGATCACATTGCACAAGTTGACACTGATTACAATGACTGATTGGTTGAGAAGCATGACAGATGTGGATGCTGTCCTGTCTCATTTTACTGCAGGGTTTCTACTGTTGTCCACCTGTATACTCAGTTCTAGTTTGCTCAGTGTTCCTTCATAATGCCACAATAAGTTGCTTTAGCATATTTATGAACTGGTTGCAGTTTGAGGGCATTTAACCCCATCATCAGTGTGAATGCGTGTAAGTACTTGGGTAGTGTGATGATTAAGGATGGAAGTTTAGAGGGTGAAGTGCTTGAAAGGGTACAACAAGGAAGAAAGGTTGCTGGTTCTTTGAAAGCAATGATAAGAAACAGGGAAGTGAGCATGGAAATGAAAACATTATTGCCAGACAGTATTGTGATACCACCTCTTAATGTATGGAAGTGAAGCTTAGGCCTTCTTGGAGGGACAGAAGTCAAGAGTGAGAGCAGTGGAAATGAGTTATTTGAGAGGAGCATGTGGAGTCACGTGGAGAGACAGACTGACAAATGAGGAAGTGAAGGAGTGTCGTGGTGTGGATGTGGATGTGATAGGAAGTGTTAGGAGAAACACATTGAGGTGGTTTGGCCATGTGGAGAGGATGGAGAGCGAGAGACTGACAAGGAGAGTATGTGAGTGAGGTGGAGTGGGGGAGAGGGAGGAGGAGGCCAAGGATGAGATGAAGGGATGGAGTGGAGAGATATATGAGGGGGGGGGGTGAGCGGGAAGCAGGGCAAAGAAATGGTGGGGGACAGAGCGACATGGAGACCATTTGTTTGTAGCCACCCCATACGGGAGGAAGGTGTCTGGCAGTAGATAGATAGATAGTTCAGTATGATGTATTTTTATATTTTTTTCTTGGTACTGATGCTGGAGAGAGATGCCTCCACACAATGGAAATCTTTTTTATAAATACCAGTAAATGCCCCTCAGCCCCAAAAGGAAGTTGGTGAACTGCTGGAGAAGAAAAACATCCTGCAGTCCAGTGTGTTCATTTTCTAATAAATGTGGGACCATAGCAACATACCTTAATTCGTGCCACCACCAAATGATTTTCTTCAGCTTAAGACAGATCTTGTGTATTGAAGGAGTAAATAAAAGTTCATTCAAACCCCTCCAGTAAAAAGAAGAAGAAAAAAAAAAAAAATTCAGTAAATTTTTTTTTCAATGGCAGCAATGTATGTATCGTGTGTGTTTTTCATGTGTGTTTTGAAGCTTTAACGTGTGGAGTGGGAGACTGTTATAACCTGGCCAAGTTGTCTTGCTTGCCAGCTTTGTGATTTACGATTTATTATATAAGCATTTTGTATTTGATGTAATGATTGACATCTTGTACAGCATGCTAAAGGTTTTCTCTTTGCTTCAGATTTTTATATGGTGTGTTTATGTGTGTGTGTGTGTGTGTGGGGTGGGGAGGAGGGGGTTGTATTACCAGTTGTATTTTCTTTATATGGGTTGCTGTTGACCAGGACTGGACACACAGCCAAACTGAAAATCTTTCCGTAACCTTCTTGGAAAAAGAGACCTTATTTATGATAAAGATTTTAATCATAAGTACAGACAGTACTAGTTGTAAGTAACCCTTTGTGACAGCCTATCTTGCTATCAGATCCTCATTAACCCGCCGACTCCCGTTGACGTGTATATACGTCCGAACTTTTGTCACTGTGACTCCCGTTGACGTTTATAAACGCTCTGCAATTGCAAGGTCTGTCATTTGCACATTTTTCAAATTTCGTGCGTGATTTTTGGTACGTATATATGGGACACCTTCCTCTACCAGATGCCAGGCAGGGAGAATGCCTTACCCTGCATGATCTCCCCACCCCACCCCCGCACACCATTGTCTCGGCAATTCACCTGTTACCAGTGACCTGGCCAGTAAAGACATGTCGCGCCACAGTACGAATTCAAGGCCAGAATGATACCCCAATCGATGACAATATGGAGGACGAAGTTTACGTAGCGTTAGAGGAAGAAACAGTCAGAAATGATGATCAGGTAATGTCACCTAAAAAGGTGAGGTATGTTGATATGTTTGGTGAGTGAAACAGTGTTTATATCGCCGATATTACTGTGTGAAAACCATTATACTCTTGTACTACATATAAATTCGTACCAAATAAATAAATAAATACCGTTTATGAGTGGTGTGAAATAGTTACCCCTCCCATAGAACTCATTTTCTCTAGACCCTGCCTCATAGAAAACACAGTAAGGTAAGGGGTACTGTTACCTGTATCTGGTATTTTAAACCTCAGGTGAGCGATTTCTCTATGAATTTTCGATGTTTCTCATCAAAAGCGGAGGTTTGAGTCAAAAAAAAAAAAAAAATCCAAAATCTGTCAGGATTAGGGGGGGGTCAGTGGTGAAAAATCAGTCAGAACGGGGCGGGTTTGGTAAAAGAAAAATTGCCTATTGAGGTTCCATTGCTAGATGTGAAGATAAGTTGTCAGTTTCAGACAGATTTGCAGTAGCAGTTGTAAGTAAGAAATTGTGATATTTTAGAACTAGTTTCATACATATAATGAGGTCTGCTTGTATATTTGTGATTCTTGGCCTTGATAGTGAGGCATTACCCAGACTTTGGTGAGGAAGGAAAAAAGCCTGGTTAACCACTATGGTTTGATGTGCATTCCAGCCTATTCTTGCCATTATCAGACTTTTTATTCAGCTTAAAAGACCCCCAGGTGATGGAAGGGGGCACTTAACACAGGCAACAATATAACCAGGTAGATTATACAAATGCCCCTTATTTTTCTCCTTTTCCCCCAAAAGGAAAAGTGTTAACTGATGGAAAAAGACAGTGTCAGCCTTCACTGATGAGTTGGGGGTCACAATAACAGTAACAGGAACAGAAGTCCCTTAGTAGTGAAGGGGTTAATGAAGGATGTACATATCTAATCCCTACATTTTGAAAAATCATTCCTGAGCTGAATAGCATTGTTTGGTAGTAGCAAGAATAAGATAAAAGTTGTGTACGTGGGCTGAATGTGTTAATACAATACCGTAGTTTACTAGACACATGATCCCTTCTGCGATATACCATCAAGTTTATTTGCAGTCTATACCATAAGAATACTTTTAAACATTACAGATAATTCTGGGTTGAGACATGCTCTGCAACAATTTCTACACCCCAATGAGTACAGTAAGTGACGTGCACCGCACAATACACTAACACAGACAGCTATGTAGTGCTACTTACATTCATGTTTGTGGTTTAGTCCTGTGCCATTAGATGTGTTGAGCTAATTTAGGACCCATACTTTCATTGGTTACGGAGGCCCACTAAGGCTGTCTCCACCCCAAATGCTTGCTGGTACAGGCAGGAGTTCTGCATTACTGTAACCCTAAGGAGTTTTGCCTGCACCTGCATGTGTCCAGTGGGGCCACTTGCATAGGTTACAGGGATGCAAAACTTGTGTTTTGAACTGCCCATGCCGGCAAGCACTTAGTGTGTACATGACCAAACACATCTTATTAGGTAGTTTATTATAGTAAACTACCTGTTAATGTTCTCTTGTATTCTATTTATATCCTTTTACTATCAACACAGTTTGTATAAATGGCATACAGAATATTAATTTGCCATATGCAAAAAATAGCCAGCAGGAATGAGGGGCTAGGGAACCTCCATAACCAACAAGAAAATGCCCCTTGGTCTCACCTGTGCTGAGTCAAAACAGGTATCCATCACTTTACACTGGGGCTGCATTGTTGAATAGATTACAATATTCTTCAGTAGGAGTAGGTTTAGAGCAGTAACACCATCAGCCCAAGGATATGAATTTTTTTTTTCTTAATTCATGCTATCCCCTGCTGATATATTGAGTTTAAGAAAGACTGTCTGAACTGGTGGAGATAGCTGTAGTCTTCATTAACCTCTTCATTATGAATGGTCTATCCAAAGCTCAGTTAAACTGTAATTATCAGGAATATAGTAGAAAAATACTGTATGTATCAGATTGATGGGGGGAGAAAATATACCCTGGGTAGAGTTTTTCGTGGACTGTTTAGTACATGTAGTTATTTTCCATCCATCCATCATCCTATCCTATGTCGCTCCAGAGAGGAGCGTAGGAACCTGGGGCTAGGCAAGTTGATCCTGACATTTAAGATGAGAGTGACCAGCCTCATTTATCCCTGAGTAGCATTACATGAGCAAATAGACCCCAACCATCCCTTAGATATAAACCTTCACAGGCTGAATCCAATTGGAGCACCTTAATTATCCACTAAACCACCAGGTGCCATAATTTGATTATATGGTTACCACCCAGTGTAGTGAATAGTTTCTTATTGTACAGGAAACCATTTGGATTGTCACTCAGTGTAGTCACCCATAGGCAGGAGGAAGAGGAAAGAATGAAGGCAAGAAAGACAGAAGTGGGAGTGTAAAGTCACTCATAGGCAGAAGAAAGAGGAAAGAATGAAAGAAAGAAAGAAAGACAGAAGAGGAAGGATGGAAGAGAGGAAAGGGCAGACACCCAAAGCAGCACTACATCGAGTGAGTGGATGGTGAATGCCCCCACCTACCACTAATACAGTAATTTTAGTTTGAAAAAATCAAAGTGTAACATTTTTACATAATGACCGTAGACCAGCAAATGCATTTCTTACCAAAAGCAAACAAAGATCATAGGTAGTAGATGTCAAAACATGCCAGGCACTCGACAAGTGATGTACTGGGAAAGAAAATTTATTGATTATAGTTATGAGTAATGCATCATATAGCAAAGATGTGGTATTATAAAGGAGAGATTGTGTTTTGATTGATTGTATCATGAGGTAAATGTATATAATTATTCTCTTCCACCAGCCCTATTATTTAAACATTACATATTTTCATCAGTCTTGTAGTGTATGTTATAGCAATACAGTTGTTTCCCTACACACTTGGCATTCCATCCACACGAACTAACCAAACATACTTGCTTGGCAGAGCAATATAGCATGTGATGATTGACCGTCCCAGATTATATGTGACGGAATTGTATCATTAGGGGTCTCATGTATGTTCTTGATGATACATTATAATGATGATGATGAATGGGATGATGGTTACTGAAATATGTCATTGAAGGTCCCATGTCTTTTTTTTTTTTTTTTAAGTGATAGTGATAAAGATGAGAGGGATGATGTTGAGTGAAATGTCATTGAGGATCTCCTGTCTGTTCTTGATGATGATAGTAATGATGATAGGGATGATTCTTCAGGATGGTTTGGTAGCGATGGTACAGGTTAGTGTGATAAATACAGTGAGCTGTACATTAATGAGAAAGGAGGAAGAGGAAAAGGAGTATCTGAGACAGTGAGAGGAGTATGTGAAGACAGAGTAGCTTGGAGGTGGTTCTGTCATGACTATTCTATATCGGAAGGTTCCAAGGAGGGAGAGAGGCATTGGAATTGATGATGATGAGGAGGAGGAGGAGGAGGAATTGCTAGTGTTAATGATGGTGTGGTGAATGAATTTGGGACAGAGTGTAGGAAGAGGAATCTGAAAGTTAATGTAAACAAGAGTAAAGTTATGGTGTTTGAGAGGAATGAAGTCACAGAATGCACAGTGAGGTTGGATGGTGAGGATATGGAGAATGTGAGTGCATTCAAGTACTTGGGTAGTGTGATGAGTAAGGATGGAACTTTTGGGGATGAAGTGCTTGAAAGAGTACAGCAGGGAGGGAAGGTTGTTGGTTCACTGAAAGCAGTGATGAAAAACAGGGAGGTGAGTATGGAAGTTAAGAAGTCACTGCATGATAGTATTGTAATCCCTACCCTGATGTATGGAAGCAAGGCATGGACCTTGCTAGAGGGGAATAAGTCAAGAGTGAGAGCAGTGGAAATGAGTTACCTGATAGGAGCATGTGGAGAGCCATGGAGGGACGGGTTGATGAGTGAAGAAGTGAAGGAACGTTGTGGGGTGGATGTGGATGTGGTTGAGAAGATTAGGAGAAATACACTGAGGTGGTTTGGACATGTGGAGAGAATGGAGAATGAAAGACTGACTAAGAGGATGAATGTAGGTGAAGTGGAGAGAGGGAGAGGGAGGGGAAGATGGAGGATGAGGTGGAGGGATGGAGTTGAGAGGTATATGAGGGAGGGGAGAGTGAGTTGGGGGGAGGGTAGTCAAATGGTGTGTGACAGAGTGACCTGAAGGCATTTTGTGTGTGGCCACCTTTTGCGGGATTAGGGCGTTGAGCTGTAGATAGATAGATAGATAGATGTGACTTAAAAGCATGTAAATCTCTTGGCTACAGACCACCTTTGTCCTTTTGGGAATTATGGAGATGTATCAGTGCCACCACATAAAGGTGTCCCTCTTCACCATAATGAAACTTTTAAATCAGATCCCTTTTATGACTCATGTCAACCAGTACTGTAATCTGGTCTCTTATAGCATTAACTAGGAGTTCCACTTTGCTCAGAGTTCTCAGAAATGACATATCAGACAAGTTTTTAATGTACAGCAGTGTACATAGTCCTAGTTCTAACTAGCCTTATGTAGTAAGGTACAGTAAGTCCTCATTATAAGCTGACATTTGGGGCAGCCTTTTTTGCTGTTGTCCACTGTATATCACTGGGGGGGGGGGGAGGAAAGCCAGTTAAAGTTTCATTGTTGCTTGGACAGTTCTTCCTAATTTACAGTACCAGTTGTAAGGAAAAAGGTTTGATATTTTAGATCACATCCCTGTTTTATAATGAAGACTTAATGTACACATATGTTAAATTTTAGCTGGGAGAGTTACTTAACTTCTAATGCTCAGAAATGTTAGCCTGTCTGTTTTAGACTGAGTGTACATAGATTAGTCTTGCAGTATTGTGCTCAAGTGCTAGCACGTATTGTAAACTTTCTGTTAACCATTCCCAGGAAACCAAGTCATTGTTTTGTCAGGTACATGGATCATCCTGCTGTGAATAAAAATATTGCCTTTCTTGTTATGTACAGCTTACTTGACTGGGAAAATGATATAATAAGATGGAAGCTTATTTGAATACTGTAGCAACATAGTTACAATTACTGATAATATATTTTGAAATTACTGCATACATCATGTTATGAACATTAAAATTCAAGGGGCCATATGCAAAAGAACTGATGTAAAGCAAAATGAAAAAAAGCACCTGTTCTTTTAAAATGTCCAAGCTTGTTAAAATTATTCTTTCACAAGCCGTGTTTTCTTTCTGCCCATTCACCTATTTATATATTGCCCAGTGCCCAGCCGAAGAGTTCATCTAGGAAGTTATGACAGTAATCTTTCAAAGATTGTATTCACGTTTGTTAAGGAGGCTCCCTAGCAGCTCTCCCTTACCAACTTCTTTCAGTACTGGTATGTGGCATGGTAATACTTCTTGTTATTTGTGCAGCATAGGCCAGTAATATTAAGAGATACTGTAAACAAGGAAGCATTCACAGAGTGCATCCTCCACCAGCACCAACAAAATTTACGATTAGCTGCTGTGAAACCTCTTTTCTGCCAGATAAATACTTTTATGGTCTCACATAGTCAGTTAATTCTACGATCATAATCTACCCTGTTATACAGTCTCTGAGAGCACATACCTCAGCCAGTGCAAAAAATTTAGTATTTAATCCTGCATCCACATCCAGATCCACTTCAGAATCCAATCAGCACTTTCATGCTTCACTGTGCACTTATCAACCAGATATTGTTGAAATTTATCATACTCTTACAACTTTCTGAGACACTGTGTACACACACAGACAGGCAGGCCTGGGTGAATGCATAACCTGTGTCCAGTTTCACTGGCATAGGTAATAGCATGAACAGAAGGTGTAATGCAGTGACCAAAATAGATTACTAAGGAAAAGGTACAAAAAAACCTGTTCATCTCAAAGGAATACAGTCCAAAGAACCCGATTCCCCTACCTTTTGTTTTCACCTTGTATTTTGGTCGTCCTTCTCCATATTCCGTTATAATTGTACACTCGCGATCCAAAGAAAGTATCCAGGCCTTGTTGATGCCATGGCCAGGAAACCAAAAATGGTTTGGTGTTTGGACATACACTACAGTAAAACCATGATATAACAGACTTCGGTAGACCAGAATTTGCTTTTACTGGAATCAAGGAGCTACCAGACTAAATTCTTGTATATCGGAAAAAGTCCGATAAAGTCAGAAGCAGTCGAGACTGTCTGACCACTTCAGCTATGTTCACCACAATAAGGTAAATAAAAATCATGTTTATCAGTGAACAGTACAGTATTGCTATATGTATTATACTGTATGATTATTGTATAATAAAGTACTGCAATGGTAGTGAAAACAGTTTAAAAACCATTGATGCGATCTGGATTAATGTCTGATATATCGGAAAAAGTCCGGGTTAGTAGGGGGAAGTTTGGATGTCTCTATTATCGGAATTTCGCTGTTTTCGGAATGGCTTGGGCCCAAATAGTCCTTTACAGTGAGGCTTTACTGTAGTTTTAAACACCCTCCCCTCCTCTGCCCTCCATCCATTCCCAGCTACGATCACCTTCCTTGCTTTTCTTGATTGAGAGGTAGCTCACTCCTTTATTTTGTGGTATGAAGTGCGTGCATGCAACACACACACACACACACACACACACTAGAAATGTGTGATAAAATAAGGAAAGAACACAGGTCATTACGAGCTTGACTTAATCTTGTTAAAAAATAACACCTGCTCTGTCTTCAAGAGCGTGGGTGTAATTAATGTAATTCAGTAAACAAAAATATCTGTGTAACGGGTAAGACATATTCTATCCTAAATTTGATAAAACTATCAGCCAGTAGCAAGAGTAAAATGGCAGTTTACTTCATGAATGAACTGTTTTGAGAGTGTTTGTCTGTTAATCAGTATGTCTTCATATGCTTTATGTCTTCCTGTTCGAGAAAGTCGTATTTCCACTTCAGTTGAATAAAATTGTCTTACAGTAACAATATTGCAACACCAGTTAATGTGAACTGATAATTCCAGGTAATATGAACTGAAAGCTTGGAAACTGTCAGCCTCGCTTTCGTTCTGTATACAGTATTTTACCTGCTTCTCTGTCATTCACATCTTCATCTACAGAAAGAGTTTATTCACACTTATACTGAATATAATCACCTGTTTTTAGCAAGAGTGAAATAACAGTTTGTTCGTTCATTCATTCGTTTTTGAAGACCCCAACATGCTTGCATGCATCGGCCTTGGTCACCTAATGGTGGCTCTCCATGCCGCTCAATCCCTGGCAGTTTCCTTATTCAGTCCCATATCCCTGAGGTCACACTCAGTGACCTCATCCCAGGTCTTTTTTGGTCAACCTCTTGCATCCCAACCCCTAACATTAACACTTCTTACTTTCCGTAAAGGAATTAGTTGGAGAGGAACGGAGGTTTTAGGAAGGGAAGTGGTTGTGTAGATCAAATATTCATTCTTATGTCTTCAGTGGAAAAGTTTCTAGAGAAGGGAAAGAAGTTGTATGCAGCCTTCATGGATTTGGAGAAAGCATATGACAGGGTGGATAGACAAGGATTGTGGAAAGTTTTAAGAATATATGGAGTAGGTCGGAAGTTGTTGAATGCCGTGAAGAGTATGTATGATGGTGCTAAGGCTGCAGTACATGTGGACAGTGAACTGAGTGAATTTTTCTGTTTCAAGGTTGGATTGAAACAAGCATGTGTCATGTCTCCATGGTTGTTCAACCTGTATATGGATGGGGTTATAAAGAGATTCAAGGTAGTGCAGTGGATGTTGGAGCAGTCCTAATCCAAGAGGGCAGTGTTTGGACACTCCCTGTACTGTTGTTTCCAGATGATGCTATATTGTTAAGTGAAGACGAAGGGTACTGCAAGGCTTAGTGAATGAGTTTTGGAGAGTGTGAAAGAAACAGAATCTAAAGGTGAATGTAGAGAAGAGTAAAGTTATGGTCTTCAAGAGAAATGAAGTCTCTGAATGTACAGTGAGATTGGATGAGAAGGAAATAGAAATTATGAGTATTTTAAGTACTTGGATAGTGTGATGAGTACGGATGGAATTTTAGTGGGTGAAGTGCTTGAATGGGTACAACAAGGAAGAAAGGTTGCTGGATCTTTGAAATTAGTGATAAGAAACAGTGAAAAAGTTAATGCTTGACAGTAGTGTGATACCAACTCTAACATGGAAATGAAGCTTGGACTTTGTTGGAGGGACAGAAGTCAAGAGTGAGAGCAGTGGAAATGAGTTATTTGAGAGGAGCATGTGGAGTCACACGCAGATACAGACTGACAAATGAGGAAGTGAAGGAGCATCATGGTGTGGATGTGGATGTGATGGGAAGCATTAGGAGAAACACACTGAGGTTGTTTGGCCATGTGGAGAGGATGGAGAGTGAGAGGCTGATGTGGAGAGTGTATGTGAGTGAGGTGGAGGAGGGGAGGGGGTGGAGTCCAAGGCTGAGATGGAGGGATGGAGTGGAGAGGTATATGAGATAAGGGGATATGAGCTGGGAGCAGGGCAGTGAAATGGTGGGGGCAGGGTGACATGGAGGCAATTTGTTTGTAGCCACCCCTTATGGGATTAAGGCTTATGGCAATAGATATTAGATTGCTTTTTCATTCTTGCTACAAACAGGTAATTTTATTTAGCATAAGTGAGAATAAACTCTTTCTGTTGATGAAGACTTGAAAGACAGAGAAGCAGGTAAAATTAACAGAACGAAAGTGAGGCTGACAGTTTCCAAATTATCAGTTCACATTACCTGGAATTATCAGTTCACATTAATTGGAGCAGATGGGAGACGTGGAAGGTGTGTGTAGCATATTTACAGAAGAAATATGTGCAGCATGTGATGTGGTGTGTGGAAGGAAGAGAAGACGGAGGGGGGTGCAAGGAACAGCGTGGTGGACTGAAGAGGTGAAACAGGCTGTGGCACAAAAGAAGAAAGCATACAATGAATGGATGAGAAATAGGGGCGTGGAAGAAGTTGAGAGGCGGAAGAGAGAGTTATATGTAGAAAGAAAGAGAGAGGTGAAAAGATTAGTAAGAGAGAGTAAGAAGAGAGTGGATGAGGAATTTGGAAGGAATTTGAGTGTAAAGTGGAGGGACTGTAAGAAAATGTTCTGGAAAGAGGTGAAAAGAGTAAGACAGGGTGGAAGTGAAGTTAGCAGGGGAGTGAAAGATAAAAATGGGAGATTACTAGTGGAGAAGGGAGAAAAAGTGAGCAGATGGAGAGAACATTTTATGGAATTGTTGAACGTAGAGGATGGAAGTAATGCGAGTATAAGTGGCAGGGGAATGGCTGGGAGAAGGAGGGAGGTGAGAAGACAGGAAGAAATCAGTAGGATAGAAGTTGTGGAAGCAATGAAGAAAGTTAAATCAGGGAAAGCCCCAGGAATTGATGGAGTGTGTGGTGAAATGCTGAAGCATGGGGGAGAGATAGTAGTAGAATGGATGTGGAAGATGTGCAGATTAGCCTGGGAGGAAGGTAGAGTCCCGGAGGATTGGAAGTCAGGTATAATTATTCCCTTGTACAAAGGAAAAGGGGAAAAAGAAGTGTGTGGTAATCATAGGGGCATTTGTCTTCTTAGTATAATAGGAAAAGTGTATGGTAGGATACTTATTGACAGAGTTAGAGAAAGAACAGAGAAATTAGTTGGAGAAGAACAGGGAGGCTTTAGGAAGGGAAGAGGTTGTCTAGATCAGATATTCATTCTTAGATCTTTAGTGGAAAAGTTTCTAGAGAAGGGAAAGAAGTTGTATGCGGCTTTCATGGATTTGGAGAAAGCATATGACAGGGTGGATAGACAAGGATTGTGGAAAGTGTTAAGAATATATGGAGTAGATGGGAAGTTGTTGAATGCTGTGAAGAGTATGTACGATGGTGCGAAGGCTGCAGTGCGTGTGGATGGTGAACTAAGTGAATTTTTCTCTTTGAAAGTTGGTTTGAAACAGGGATGTGTCATGTCTCCATGGTTGTTCAATCTGTACATGGATGGGGTAATAAAAGAGGTACAAGGTAGAGTAGTGGATGTTGGAGTGGCCCTGGTGAGAGAGGATAGTGTTTGGAAACTCCCTGTACTGTTGTTTGCAGATGATACTGTGTTGTTAAGTGAAGACGAAGGGGAGCTGCAAGGCTTGGTGGATGAGTTTGGGAGAGTGTGTAAGAAACGGAATCTGAAGGTGAATGTAGGGAAGAGTAAAGTGATGGTCTTTGAGAGAGGTGAAGTCAGTGAATGTACAGCGAGGTTGGATGGTGAGGAATTGGAAAATGTGAGTACGTTTAAGTACTTGGGTAGTGTGATGAGTAAGGATGGAGGTTTGGAGGGTGAAGTGCTTGAAAGGGTAGAGCCAGGAAGAAAGGTTGCTGGTTCTTTGAAAGCAGTGATAAGAAACAGGGAAGTGAGCATGGAAGTGAAAAAGTTACTACATGACAGTATTGTGATACCAACTCTAACGTACGGAAGTGAAGCTTGGACGTTGTTGGAAGGACACAAGTCAAGAGTGAGAGCAGTGGAAATGAGTTATTTAAGAGGAGCCTGTGGAGTCACATGGAGAGACAGGCTGACGAATGAGGATATAAAGGAGCGTTGTGGTGTTGATGTGGATGTGATAGGGAGCGTTATGAGGAACACACTGAGGTGGTTTGGCCATGTGGAGAGGATGGAGGGTGAAAGACTGACGAAGAGAGTGTATGTGAGTGAGGTGGATGGGGGAAGAGGGAGGGGGAGGCCGAGGATGAGATGGAGGGATGGGGTGGAGAGGTATATGAGAGAGGGGGGTGTGAGTTGGGAGCAGGGTAGTGAAATGGCGGGGGACAAGGCGACTTGGAGGCGATTTGTTTGTGGCCATCCCAAACGGGATTGAGGCGTCTGGCAATAGATAGATAGATAGATTAATTGGTATTGCAATATTGTTACTGTAAGATGATTTTATTCAGTTGATGTGAAAATACAACTCTCCTGGACAAAAAGACTTAAAGCATATGAAGACATACTGACTAACAGACAAACACTAAATAGTTCATTCATGAAAGAAACTGCTATTTTATTCCTGCTACTGGCTGATAGTTTTATTGAGCGTAGGGTAGAACACGGCTTACCCATTACACAGAGGTTTTTACTTATTGATTTATATTAATTACACCCACACTTTCGAAGATAGAGTGGGTGTTTTATTTTAACAGGATTGAGTCAAGCTTGTAATGACATGTGTTCTTAACTTATTTTATCACACATTTCTTGTGTGTGTGTGTGTGTGTGTGTGTGTGTGTACACGCACTTCTGACCGCGATGCAAAGGAGTGAGCTACCTCTCAATCAAGAGATCAGGGAAGGTGGTTGTAGTTGGGAATGGATGGAGGGAGGAGGAGGGGAAGCTGTGTCCAAATACCAGATCATTTTTGGTTTCCTGGCCACGGCATCAACAAGGCCTGGATACTTTCTCTGGATCGTGAATGCATATATGCCAAGGTGGAGGTACAAGGAGTGCTGTTGTGTCTGTATGAAGATGTATTATTTGAAATACAGTGTTCACTTTTCATGGTACTGTATTTAGTAAGTTTTTTCATATTACTTTCATATAATTATAGCAGAAATTTGATACCATTGTCTAATTACTGAATGAAAGAATAAAGAAAAATTCACTGTCATCTCTTATAAGAACTTTTATCCCTAGGTTTTCACAGGGGTTTTTAACCATCCCACAATTAGCCTTTCGGTGGTGGTGACCATCATTCACTCACTTGATGTAGTGCTGGCTACTTCTTCCATAGCCTTTTTCATTCTTTTTCTGTGCCTGCCTTCCTTTCTTCCTATTTCTCCTATCTTTCCTCTCACTTCTTATTGCTTTTCCTTCCTTTACCGGTGGCTTTACATTGAGTGACAAGCCAAATGGTTTCCTGTAAGCCAAGAAACCACAACGCTGGGTGGTAACCATATAACCAAACCATACGTGCTCCCTATGTGTCAGCAAGTGGGTTGGTGGAGGGTTAGTGCCCCTCCCCGTAAAACAAATAACTCAAAGTCAAATGGCCACCCCTTACGGGATTATGGCGTCTGGCAGTAGATAGATAGATTTTTCTCAGATTTTATGTTCCTCTCTCCCTCCCTTACATCTGTCCTTTCCTTCCATCTGTCCTTTCCTTCCTGCCTTTCTTTCTTCCTTCCTTCCTTCCTTCCTTCCTTCCAGCCTTCCTTCCTTCCTTCCTTCCAGCCTTCCTTCCTTCCTTCTTCCCTTCCTTCCTTCCATCCATCCATCCATCCATCCATCCATCCATCCATCCTTCCCTTCCCTTCCTTCCATCCTACCTTCGTTCCTTCCTTCTCTCCCTCCCTCCCTCCCTCCATCCATCCATCCATCCATCCATCCATCCATCCTTCCATTCTTCCTTCCTTCCTTCTGTCCGTCCATCCATCCATCCATCCATCCATTCATCCATCCATCCATCCATCCTTCCTTCCTTCCTTCCTTCCATCCTTCCATCCATCCATCCATCCACTGATTCTGTCACACACAGGTATTTTACTCTGACCATCAGTTTACACCTGTTTCATTTGTATACACCCCTAACTGTTTCCTTTAACGTCTTGGCTCCAGTGCTATATTTTTAAATTGATTTTTTACCAATTCCTGTTTATTTTATTCAGCTTAGCAGAGAACCCTAACAGTACAAGGATTAATGAAAGCTGTAGGTAACCCCTCCAGTTCAGGTAGTCTCTCTTGATCGAAGTAAAGTGATCTGGAGGTAGCAGATATAAAATAGAAATCATAATGTTGGATTGGAAGCTTTGACCTTTTTGCTGTCCTAGGTTTCTTTGAAGTAGATAAAATTGGTTGGTGTTTGATGCAGTGAACTACAGAGCTCTCAGTTCTTGTACAAAATGATTATATAGATTTTAACTTTTCCTGCCCTGATGGTTTTCTCAGAATGAATTACAAATTGGTGCACTGGCTATATACACAGTTTGCCAGTAATTTATATCCAGCCACATTTTACTAATAACAGTACTGTACTGTATTATTTGATTCATTTTTGAATGCTGGTATTTGGATTTTACTGAGCAATATAGACCTAACGTTGTCTATTTAGGTTCCATATTCTGTCCATTTTGACCCCTTATTATGTATATTTTGACCTCATCCTGCCCATTTAAGTCCTACATTCTGTCCACCTAGATCCTGCATTCTGTTCATTAAGACCCAACATTCTGTCCATTCAAGCCCCATATTCTGTCCAATAAAGCCCCACTTTCTGTTCATTTAAGCCCCACATTCTGTCCATTTAGACCCAACATTCTGTCCATTTAGACCCAACGTTCTGTTCATTTAGACCCAAAAGTCTGCCCAGTTAGACACTGCATTCTGTCCACTTAGATTGTACTTTGTCCCCACTCACACTCAGTCCATGTAGACCCTATATCGGCCAGATTAAACCAAACATTCTGTCCATTAAAACTCTACAATGTCTTTTATTAGACCTTACATTCTGTCCATGTATACCTCACATTCTGCTCATTTGGAGTGGCTATTTCTCTTGTCTATTTACACACCACAAAATGCCCAGTTAATCCCTTCAGTCAGGTGACTTACCTAATTTTAATTTCATTCATGCTGCTATCTCTAGATGATTTTATTCAGCTCTGGAGAGACTAAAATTTGGAGTGGTTTAATGTAGCCTTACTTAACTCCTTTACCTTTTATTCAGCTCTGGAAAGGCTTTTCAAACTGAAGAAGTTAGATGTAGCTGTATATAACCCCTGCATTACTTGGAGGCACTTCCATAGCTGAGTAAAATTGTCTGGTATTAGAGAGAATAAAATTAAGGTAACGTACTCCAACTGAAGGAATTTTCTATCTATCTGTAGCCCGACGCCCTAATCCCCCAAAGGGTGGCCGCAGACAAAACGCTTCCAAGTCATTCTGTCACCTACCATTTGACTACCCTCCCTCCACTCACTCCCCCCTCCCTCATATACCTGTCCGTTCCATCCCTCCACCTCATCCTCGGTCTTCCCCTCCCTCTCGCTCCCTCCACCTCACCTACATGCACCCTGTTAGTCAGTCTTTCATTCTCCATTCTCTCCACATGTCCAGACCATCTCAGTGTATTTCTCCTATCTTCTCAACCACATCCACATCCAACCCACAACGTTCTTTCACTTCTTCATTCATCAACCTGTCCCTCCATGTCACTCCACATGCTCCTCTCAGGTAACTTATTTTCACTGCTCTCAGTCTTGACTTGATCCCCTCTTGCAAGGCCCGTGCCTCGTCTCCATACATCAGGGTAGGGTTCACAATACTATCATGCAGTGACTTCTTAACGTCCATACTCACCTTCCTATTTCTCGACACTGCCTTCAGTGAACCAACAACCTTCCTTCCCTGCTGTACCCTTTCAAGCACTTCACCCCCAAAAGCTCCATCCTTACTCATCACACCACCCAAGTACTTGAATTAAACTTTCATTATTTTCCTCACAAGCATCAGAGTCTGTCCATGTTGATCCTAATCTCCTTCTATTTTCATACAGTTTAATAATCTAAAGCTGTCTGTCTTGCTTTATGCTTTATTATTGCTTTAATTAGACCATTTTATACAGTTTAGGAAAGGCTTCTTGCACTCAAGGGATTAATAATGGCAATATTTAACATGAAGTTTAAAGTCTCTCCTAAGCTGAATAAGATTGTCAGGAGATGACAAGAAGAAAATTTAGAAGCATCTCCAGTCACAGTGACTTAATGCTCTTACCCTCCATGTCAACCCCAGATCCCAACGGAGGGCCAGTGTATCAGTTGGTCTCAGTTCCGCTGAGCAATGATATCGCCTCTATCTTTGAGCTGGAGCCGACGACCCTAATCCGTGGGGACTCCATGGTACCCCAGTCCTCCTATGTGCGCCTCCGACACCTGTGCACATCCACCTGGGTCCACTCCACGTCTATACCCATCGATAAGGAGGAGGACAGGCCAGTTATGTCAAAGGTCAGCCTGGATGATGAGTTAAAGACATGATTGGGTAATTATTTAGGGTGGTGTGATGGTTGTGAGTAAGGAGTAATGAGTTAAATGAAGGACAGTGGATCGTTGGGAAGTAGAGTTGTGGGTGTGAATTGGGAATGATGAGTCTGATGGCTCACTTTGAAGACCACAGTATTTGTAGTTGGGTAGTTCAGTAATTTGATGGATGTGCAGATATTGCAGTGATGTGTATGTAAAGAACTGAAAGCCCCAAAGTATTCCTAAGAAAAGAAAATCTAAATTTAAGCCCTGTTAGCTTGGATGTAGAGTAAGAGGCTTAGTATTTATAATGAAGAGGGTGGGGTGTTCAGTGAAGGGATAAGATGGAAAGTGAAGGGGTAGGATGTACAGTGAAGGGGAGGTGTACAGTGAAAGGGGTAGGGTGTGCAGTGAAAGGAGTGGAGTATGCAGTGAGGGGGTGTAGTGTGTTGAGAGGGGTGGGATATGTAATGAAGGAGGCTGAGGTGTTTAGTATCTCACCAGTGTGGCTACAATACAATTCCTTCTCTACAGGTGGGATGTGCACCTATCAAGGAGGACAAAGAGGCATTCTCACTGGTGCCGGTACATGCCAAGGAGGTGCGAGACTTAGACTTTGCTAATGACGCAAGTGAGGTTCTTGCCAAGCATGCCAAACGTCTTGAGAAGGGCTCCATATCACAGACTGACCGCAGGTAGGGATGTAAATTTTAAGTTGTTTTGATGCTAAAAGTGAATTATATTTTAACATACACAGTAATTATCTTCTTAATATGCACTAAAAGGGTTATGGTAACTGTGAAAAACTGGTGGCTGAATGCATCATATTTCACTTTGGTTAGCCTTTGTTAGTACAATACACTGTGTTACCCTCTAGAGTATTGGTGTTACAAGTAATATTATTCACTTAAGGGAATTTTTATGACCACAGTGGGTGAACACTACCTACTAACGTCAATCATAGCACATTGCTATTTAAGGAAGCATTTGATCATTATTTGGTAATGTATGGACATCGTAGCATTTATGCTTTACAAGGTTCATATACCGTATATTGTACAGTATTGAATTATCTTGTGTGTCTAACTTAGACTTTCTTTATTCATGCCATTGACTGGTACAATATGTATCAGAGTGCTACTCATTTGCCGGTGAATTGTTAAGTGAAATGATTATTGATACAAGATAAATCCATGCATTGTATAAGAAACTAATAGTACTGGTATTACTGATATATATAATTATTAGAATTCCATGGTTAATAATTATAATTACTGTAGGAAGTGAATTCAGCACTGCACAATATTGAGGTTAATACTTAAGAATCATATACTTCCACCACTTTTGATATGGTATTGTAGTTTTCTGAACATCCAAGTACTCTGTCCAGTTTAACTTGGCCTAAAATTGCTGTCTTGTATCTTGAAACTCATAGAAGTGCTGTGGAGAGGATGTGGAGCCTTTAGTGTTGTCTTACTTTGCCAGTTCCCTATGGGAAATACTGTAGTCTTCAAAGGGACAGATATCGCTGCCCAGCATGGTTGATGAATTATAGAATGTGGTGCTAGTTATAAATGCGTGGAAGTGATGTAGAGCTGTAATGTTGTCTCATTCTGTTAGTCAGCTAATGACATTAACTACAAAAGAATGAATCTTGTTGCCAGGTTCCTGTTTTTGTTTCATTGCTGGAGAGGATAGCTTGTGGTGACACTAATATAACCAGGTTTAGCTGGAGGGACTGTAAGAAAATGTTCTGGAGAGAAGTGAAAAGAGTAAGACAGGGTGGAAGTGAAGTAAGCAGGGGAGTGAAAGATAAAAGTGGTAGATTACTAGTGGAGAAGGGAGAAAAAGTGAACAGATGGAGAGAACACTTTAAGGAATTGTTGAACGTAGAGGATGGAAGTAATGCGAGTATAAGTGGCTGGGGAATGGCTGGGAGAAGGAGGGAGGTGAGAAGACAGGAAGAAATCAGTAGGATAGAAGTTGTGGAAGCAATGAAGAAAATTAAAACGGGGAAAGCACCAGGAATTGATGGAGTGTGTGGTGAAATGCTGAAGCATGGGGGAGAGATAGTAGTAGAATGGATGTGGAAGATGTGCAGATTGGCCTGGGAGGAAGGTAGAGTCCCGGAGGATTGGAAGTCAGGTATAATTATTCCCTTGTACAAAGGAAAAGGGGAAAAAGAAGTGTGTGGTAATCATAGGGGTATTTGTCTTCTTACTATAATAGGAAAAGTGTATGGTAGGATACTTATAGACAGAGTTAGAGAAAGAACAGAGAAATTAGTTGGAGAAGAACAGGGAGGCTTTAGGATGGGAAGAGGTTGTGTAGATCAGATATTCATTCTTAGATCTTTAGTGGAAAAGTTTCTAGAGAAGGGAAAGAAGTTGTATGCGGCTTTCATGGATTTGGAGAAAGCATATGACAGGGTGGATAGACAAGGATTGTGGAAAGTGTTAAGAATATATGGAGTAGATGGGAAGTTGTTGAATGCTGTGAAGAGTATGTACGATGGTGCGAAGGCTGCAGTGCGTGTGGATGGTGAACTAAGTGAATTTTTCTCTTTGAAAGTTGGTTTGAAACAGGGATGTGTCATGTCTCCATGGTTGTTCAATCTGTACATGGATGGGGTAATAAAAGAGGTACAAGGTAGAGTAGTGGATGTTGGAGTGGCCCTGGTGAGAGAGGATAGTGTTTGGAAACTCCCTGTACTGTTGTTTGCAGATGATACTGTGTTGTTGAGTGAAGACGAAGGGGAGCTGCAAGGCTTGGTGGATGAGTTTGGGAGAGTGTGTAACAAACGGAATCTAAAGGTGAATGTAGGGAAAAGTAAAGTGATGGTCTTTGAGAGAGGTGAGGTTAGTGAATGTACAGCGAGGTTGGATGGTGAGGAATTGGAAAATGTGAGTACGTTTAAGTACTTGGGTAGTGTGATGAGTAAGGATGGAGGTTTGGAGGGTGAAGTGCTTGAAAGGGTACAGCAGGGAAGAAAGGTTGCTGGTTCTTTGAAAGCAGTGATAAGAAACATGGAAGTGAGCATGGAAGTGAAAAAGTTACTACATGACAGTATTGTGATACCAACTCTAACGTACGGAAGTGAAGCTTGGACATTGTTGGAAGGACACAAGTCAAGAGTGAGAGCAGTGGAAATGAGTTATTTAAGAGGAGCCTGTGGAGTCACGTGGAGAGACAGGCTGACGAATGAAGATATAAAGGAGCGTTGTGGTGTGGATGTAGATGTGATAGGAAGCGTTATGAGAAACACACTGAGGTGGTTTGGCCACGTGGAGAGGATGGAGGGTGAAAGACTGACGAAGAGAGTGTATGTGAGTGAGGTGGATGGGGTAAGAGGGAGGGGGAGACCGAGGATGAGATGGAGGGATGGGGTGGAGAGGTATATGAGAGAGGGGGGTGTGAGTTGGGAGCAGGGCAGTGAAATGGTGGGGGACAGGGCGACTTGGAGGCGATTTGTTTGTGGCCACCCCAAACGGGATTGAGGCGTCTGGCAATAGATAGATAGATAGATAGATAGCTGCCCACTTATACAGATATTGTTCAGCTTCCTTCCTATCCCCCAAAGGAAGATAGTGGACTGCAACCAAAGAACATCCTCCACCTGCAGTCCACCAGGCTCATGTTCAGATGAGATGGGTTCCAACTGCTACAACTACTATTACTGTTATTGTTTCAGATCACTGACGCTATTGTTGCTGGACCTGGTGTACTTCACGGCAGAGAAAGAACACGAGCAGAACAAGAGTGAGCCCCTAGCACTAGCGCTTGAGGTCTCCAACCCCAACAGGGACCGACAGAAGTTACTTAGAGAACAGAGCATCCTCAAGCAGGTACTGTAACATTTCATTTTCTCATCACATCACTGTTCTACAGTGTCCAATATACAGTCACATAATGAAAACCTGTTAACAATATTTTTGTAATGGTGCCACTTTTCTCTACTCTTTCCTGCTTAAAAGTGCCCTGTCAGTCAACACTTCAAGTCAAGAATGTCTCTCTATCTATCTATTGCCAGACACCTCAATCCCATACGGGGGGAGCGCGGTAGCACGGTGGTAGCGCGCTGGACTCGTAATCGGGGGATTGCGAGTTCGAGCCTCGCCCGGGCTGCCGTGCTGGGAGTGATAGCTCACTCCTGTAACCCTAGCGGGGCTATATTGTCCAATACAGGGCTTAGTTCGGGGGAACTCCATTTCTCCCATTTTTTTCAATCCCATATTGGGTGGCCGCAAACAAATCGCCTCCACATTGCCCTGTCCCCCGCCATGTCACTGCCCTGCTCCCAACTCACACCCCCCTCTCTCATATACCTCTCCACCCCATCCCTCCATCTCATCCTTGGCCTCCCCCTCCCTCTTCCCCACTCCACCTCACTCACATACAGTACACTCTCCTCATCTGTCTCTCACCCTCCATCCTCTCCACATGGCCAAACCACTTCAGTGTGTTCCTCCTAATGCTTCCTATCGCATCCACATCCACACCACAATGCTTCTTTATATCCCCATTTGTCAGCCTGTCTCTCCATGTGACTCCACAGGGTCCTCTTAAATAACTCATTTCCACTGCTCTCACACTTGACTTGTGTCCTTCCAACAACGTCCAAGCTTCACTTCCATACGTTAGAGTTGGTATCACAGTACTGTCATGTAGTAATTTTTTCACTTCCATGCTCACTTCCCTTTTTCTTATCACTGCTTTCAAGGAACCAGCAACCTTTCCTCCTTGTTGTACCCGTTCAAGCACTTCACCCTCCAAACTTCCATCTTTCCTATCACAACCTTCTTTCCGATCGTCAGTATGGGTTCCGTCAGGGACGCTCCACTGGCGATCTTCTCACCTACCTTTCAGACTCCTGGTCATCCTCCTTTCGGGACTTTGGCGAAAGCTTTGCCATTGCACTTGACATCTCAAAGGCTTTTGATCGAGTCTGGCATAAATCTTTAATTTCCAAACTGCCCTCCTACGGTTTCTATCCTTCTATCTGTGCCTTCATCGCTAGCTTCCTTTCTGGTCGTTCTATAGCCGCTGTTGTAGACGGCCATCGTTCTTCTCCTAGATCTATCAACAGTGGTGTTCCTCAGGGTTCTGTCCTATCACTAACTCTCTTCCTTTTATTCATCAATGATCTTCTGAGCTGTACATCTAACCCTATCCACTCATACGCTGATGACTCCACCCTTCACCTTTCCATTCGGTTCCCGCAACGCCCTCTCAACAGTTACTTCAAGAAACAAGGGATGAGGCTATGGCACACCTAATGTCTGACTTGGTTCATATCTCTGACTGGGGTAAAAATAATCTTGTTGTTTTTAATGCATCTAAGACTCAGTTCTTACATCTATCAACCCGACAAAATCTTCCACAGGTATACCCACTAATGTTTAATAATATTCAGCTTAATCCTGCATCATCCTTGAACATGCTTGGGGTTTCATTTACTCGGGACTTATTTTGGAAAGATCATATTACATCTCTTGTAAAATCTGCTTCCAAGAGATTGGGTGTGCTAAGCCGACTCCACTCTTTCTTTACCCCTGCACAATTGTTGACTCTATACAGGGGTTTTATCCGCCCCTGTGTGGAGTACAACTCTCATGTGTGGGGAGGCTCCCCACATACAGCTCTTCTCAATAGGGTGGAGTCAAAGGCTTTTCGTCTCATTAACTCTCCTCCTCTTACTGACTCCCTTCAACCTCTGTCTCTTCGCCGCACTGTTGCATCTTTATCTCTTTTCTATCGCTACTTTAATGGTCACTGCTCCTCTGAACTGTCTGCTTGCATTCCTCCACCTCTACGACGGGCGCGTAGCACCCGTCTGGCAGCAAACTCTCATCCCTTTTCTGTCCAACTCTCTAATGCAAGAGTTAACCGTTACTCCCAGTCTTTCATTTATGCAACAGGTCAGCTCTGGAACTGTCTCCCTCTGTCTGTATTTCCTGCTGCCTATGATCTCCAGTCTTTCAAACGTAGTGTGTCCAGGCATCTCAAAACGATCGGATCTTGAATTTGGCTCTCTATTGTATTTTGTTTTTCTCTTGGAGGGAACTGTTACTGCGGGCTCATGGCCTTTGGTTCCTTCTTCCTCGCATTTAAAAAAAAAAAAAAAAAAAAAAAAAAGTACTTAAATTTACTCACATTTTCCATTTCCTCACCATCCAACCTCGCTGTACATTCACTGACTTCACTTCTTTCAAAGACCATCACTTTACTCTTCCCTGCATTCACCTTTAGATTCCGTTTCTTACACACCCTCCCAAACTCATCTACCAAGCCTTGCAGCTCTCCTTCATCTTCATTCAATCGGTAGAGTGGTGGCTTGTAGTCCTAACGGACCAGGGTTCAAATCCTGCTGGGGCAGGGAACAGTTTAAGGATTTGAATTTCATAAAAATCATACTTTACTGATCTACCAGAAGACCCGCCGACATGTTGTAAAAAATACCTCCGCTAATACCAATACACCAATCCTTTATGAGACAGCCCTAGCATGTGGGTGTTAACGCCGAAGTGGTGACATGTAGAAGTGTGCGGTACGTAGGAGGGCTACTGGGCCTTGAAAGCAGGCTGAGAAGCCTATGGCCAGAGTCGTACACATTAAAAAAAAAAAAAAAAAAAAAAAATGCAAACAACAGTACAGGGAGTTTCCAAACACTACCCTCTCTCACCAGGGCCACTCCAACATCCACAGCCCTACCTTGTACCTCTTTTATAACCCCGTCCATGTACAGATTGAACAATAATGGAGACATGACACATCCCTGTTTCAACCCAACTGTCAAAGAGAAAAATTTACTCTCTTCACCATCCACACGCACTGCAGCCTTAGCACCATCATACATACTCTTCACAGCATTCAACAACTTCCCGTTTCCTCCATATATTCTTAATACTTTCCACAGTCCATGTCTATCCACCCTGTCATGTGCTTTCTCCAAATCCCTGAAAACCGCATACAACTTCTTTCCCTTCTCTAGAAACTTTTCCACTAAAGATCTAAGAACGAATACCTGTTCTACACAACCTCTCCCCTTCCTAAAGCCTCCCTCTTCTTCTCCAACTAATTCCTCTGTTCTTTCCCTAACTCTGTCAATAAGTATCCTACCATACACTTTTCCTATTATACTAAGAAGACAAATGCCCCTATGATTACCACACACTTCATTTTCCCCTTTTCCTTTGTACAAGGGAATAATTATACCTGACTTCCAATCCTCTGGGACTCTACCTTCCTCCCAGACCAGTCTGCACATTTTCCACATCCATTCTACTACTATCTCTCACCCATGCTTTAGCATTTTACCACACACTCCATCAATTCCTGGGGCTTTCCCCAATTTGACTTTCTTCATTGCATCCACAACTTCTCTCCTACTGATTTCTTCCTGTCTTCCCACCTCCCTCCTTCTCCCAGCCATTCCCCAGCCACTTACATTCTCATTCCATCCATCCTGTATGTTCAACAATTCCTTAAAGTGTTCTCTCCATCTGCCCACTTTTTCTCCCTTCTCCACTAGTAATCTACCATTTTTATCTTTCACTCCCCTGCTAAATTCACTGCCACCCTGTCTTACTTTCTTCACCTCTATCCAGAATATTTTCTTACAGTCCCTCCACTTTACATTCAAATTCCTTACAAATTCCTCATCCACTCTCTTCTTACTTTCTCTTACTAACCTTTTCACCTCTCTCTTCCTTTCTACATATAACTCTCTCTTCCGCCTCTCAACTTCTTCCACGCCCCTATTTCTCATCCATTCATTGTATGCTTTCTTTTGTGCCACAGCCTGTCTCACCTCGTCATTCCACCACGCTGTTCCTTGCACCCCCCTTCGTCTTCTCTTCACCCCACACACCACATCACATGCTGCACATATTTCTTCTGTGAATATCCTGCACACACCTTCCACGTCTCCCATCTGCTCCAGTTCATATTTACCCAATCGTTCCCCTACTTCTTTCTTATATTCTGCCATTTTCTCATTCTCTTGTAACCTTTCCACTCTCCTTGCAACTACACCTTCTTCCCGTCCTTCCCTTCTATTTCTCCATCTTGCTTGGATCTTGATACTGGCCACCACCAAGTAAGTGGTCAGAAAGTCCACTCCCCCAACCTCTATAAGCTCTTGCATCTATTACACATCTTCGCATCCTTTCATCCACACACATAATCAATCATGTGGAGAGGATGGAGGGTGAAAGACTGACGAAGAGAGTGTATGTGAGTGAGGTGGAGGGGGGAAGAGGGAGGGGGAGGCCGAGGATTAGATGGAGGGATGGGGTGGAGAGGTATATGAGAGAGGGGGGTGTGAGTTGGGAGCAGGGCAGTGAAATGGCGAGGGACAGGGCGACATGGAGGCGATTTGTTTGTGGCCACCCCAAACGGGATTGAGGTGTCTGGCAATAGATAGATAGCCTTCCTTTCATTCAGTTCACCACCCACTCTTTTCATCACTCGCCATGTATACCTGTGGATCATTTTGTGCCTGAAGAGGGTATTGGCTATCACCAGCCCCCTCCCGGCACAAGTGTCCACTAACACACTGCCATTCTTATGTATCTCAGCAGGCACACCCCACACACCAACTATTCCATCCACCGTCACATTCCCTACTTTACCATTCATATCACCGATCAAAAACACTCATTCCTTCCAAACTTTTCCCTGCACACTTCCACATTTGTCCAGAACTCTTCTCTCACTCTGCTTGCATGATCTTGCATTGGCACATACACACACACAATCGCTGACATTTGTATTCCAACTTTCAGTCTTACCCACACGATCCTTGACCCAACTGATCCATACTCTCTCATGTTCTTCTTCCATCTTTTACTCACAACAATACACACTCCTTCTTTGTGCAGGCAAAATGCTACCCTAAATTAAAGTTCCAAATGAGACACGTGTCTGTTCATAATTATGAGGCCAAAGGTATGGATGACTATTTATTTCCTACCTAGAGTATCTTTGTAGTGGGTTTTTAGCAGCTTTATGTGCAGAATATGTTAATTCATTGGCAACTTAATAGTGAAATACAGTCACCCCCTGTCATTCGTGGGTTCGCTATTCGCAGATTCAATTATTCACAGAATTTTCTGGGAAATTTTTTCAAGATATTTCCTGCTTTTCCCACAGCATCAGCTGTTGCTAGTGGTTTGTAAGTGATTTTTTTGGTTGTTTTCTGTGAGAAACACTGTTCTATACAGTTAAACTGTGCAGTTACCCTGTATTGGTATGCGCTGGTAATCACACGGCAAACTCTCGTCATCATAATCAAATGATTAGTATAGTACACTGTACCCAGAAGGGCTTGTGTATCATCCTGTACTGTCCTGTTAAGAAGAATTAATGTGCCATAAAATTCATTTACAGGTGTTGTAGTGGGTTTGTAGGTAATAGGAGTAACTAAAACATAGAAACCAGTTTCTTCTCTGATTGGTTTTGGCTATTCACAGAATTCAGCATTCTCTGGGTGTTCTGGTACATAACCCCTGCTAATAGCAGGCCTGACTCTAACTTTAGTCCAGGGTGGCTTTTTGATTGTGATCTTGCTTTCCTGACAGTTTTATTCATCTTATGTGAGGGGTTAGATACAAAGCCCTGTAATACAAGAGGTCATTCCTCAGCTGAATACAACACTCTAATTCCATCAAGAGAAAGAGGACATAACCCAGATTGAAGAGTGTTAAACAAGGACTAAATATGCTATATTTCTCATATGTCAGATATTTAAGATCCTGCAAGCACCATTCACGGAGACCCAGGGTGGTGATGGTCCACTGCTGCGCATTGATGAGCTCAGCGACCCTCGCCATGCCGTTTACAAGACCATTTTCCGGCTCTGCTACCGCCTCCTTCGTCTCGCTCAGCAGGGCTACCGCAAGAATCAGGTGCGACTTTAGGCTGTGTGTGTTGGTGGTGATAACTGATGGTTGATGATGATTGTGGGTGGTAATATGGTGGTGCTGATGATTATGATGGTGGTGGTGGTGGTAGTGGTGATGATGATGATATAATGTGAATGATGATGATTTTGGATGTTGATGATGATAGTGATGATAACAGCACTGCAATGCATACTGTGCTGTGTAACTAAAATAGCAACTTAGCTTTGTTATCAAGTTATGAAATAAATTGCAAGTAGAATTTATGGTCTCCTCCCATCTTCTGCAGGAAAACATTGCACAGCATTTTGGGTTCATGCAGAAGCAGATCGGCATTGACATTCTGGCCGAGGAAACAATCACAGCACTGCTACATAACAACCGAAAGCTTCTGGAGATACATATCACCGCCACTGAGATAGAGACATTTGTTGGCCTCGTACGGAAGAACATGCACAAGTGGGACTGGCGATTCCTCGATTATCTAAAGGTTAGGAGAGAGAGAGAGATTGGATGTGTTCTCTTTTCAGTGGGCACTCATAAGTTTCATAAGCAATGTGTCCAGCAAAGAAAAATTTGCATACATCTATACTGTATATTGTTACTCATTTTCTTTTCTGTTTCTGGATTTATTCAGCTATGTTCAGCTAAACAATGGGTAATAATAATAATGATGATTCATAATGATTTCTCAAGTAGTGTGATTCAAGGATTTTGTTAATGAAACTAAAGAATAGGCATATTTCTTAATATTTCATATACTGTTACATGAATTAATTTTATTTTCCACTATGCTTTACAATTTAAAATTTTGACTGAAGATCTAGGATGGTTGACCTTTGTGTTCGGTTTAATAGGAAGAATATACAGGATATAGCTTATGTTGTACATTTTCGCTTAGATGTGTCAGGCTACACAGAACCCATCTTCAGAGAGATTGGTTCTGTGTGTTCTGAAATATTAAAAGAAAAAGAAAATAGTGAAGCTCTGTCCTGTGTGTCCTTCTTACCCAGCTTATCCACTTGTCACAATGGATCAACCACCTTATTAACTTTGTTTGCAGGTGTTGTGCATCTCCAACAACCAGGCCATTCCACGCACTCAAGAACTCATCTGTAAGAGTGTATTTAGTGAGAAGAATAAGGATATTCTAATTGAGACCAGGTCAGGCTAACACTGAAGTGAAATGTTGATTGTATCTCTGTATGTTTTGTAAACAGTTTACTTACTCATAATGTCTGAGGCTTGAATGTTATGTAAATGATTTTGTGGCACATTTTTGTCGATACTTTGGTAGTACTGTAGTTCCCTTATTTTTTTTGCATTATCTTTCTTGTGTTTTAATGTGACCCACCCTATTATTTGGTGGGAAGTAGAGTTTGAATGATGCAGAAGATATGTAAGAATCAGTTGTCTAAGATTGTTCGCCTTATATGTCTAACTGAGTAGTGGCCCTCGGCACTCTTGTCTGAACTGAAGACCCTAAGCACTACACTTCTGATGAGGCAACAAGAGATTGAGTGATAGATGGATGGCCTTTTTTTTTTTTTTTTGGAAAGAAGCCTAGTGGTCTAGTGACTAAGAGTGTTCCAGCCAGATGAGGCCCTTAGGGGCATATATCTGAGGGATGGTTGGAGTTTTTTACTCACATAATGCCACTAATGGGTAAGCAAGGCTGGTTAGCTTCACTTCTGGGGCAAAAAAGGATTGGATGATAGATAGACAGATAGTTCAGATCATTGTTAATGTAAGTTATGTGTTACAACTGACTTGTGTGTTTGTGATGCAGGCTGGTGGAGGTAGACATGGAGGTGGAAGTTGATGTGGATGGGTCATGCCCCATGGTGGCTATCGAAAGGGACGAGGAGGTGGTGCTCACATGGAACAATGGACAGGTATACACTTTTTACTCTTACTTGATCTAAAGTTGCCATCACTGTTTAGTCACAAAGAATTGTTATGGAGGGCATATAGACTCATTCCCTTATTCAGTCACTGAGCTACCAAAAATTAGCTGCAAAAGCATGAAAATCATGGCCAAGTTAAGGTAAAGGAGTCATAACACACACGCAATTCTTCTCTATATGACTCTGTAATGCAGTTGTCATACCACAAGAGACATACTCCACCTCTTGCACCACACTGTCACAACACAGATAATCCGTCAGTGTAGATCTGGGAGATCTCATTTGAAGTGGCCAGTTTCCTGCTTTCCACTGGGTTCATGTTTCGATGAACCTGAAGTCACTGTAACAGTAGCAGCAGTTTGACAGTTAACCTTGTGAATCAAGTGATGTATTTTATTTTTGTTGTATGCAGAGTATTTTCAGGGGCCTAAGAGAAACTTTGGAAACTAAGTAATAGATGGCTATGGTCCATTTTACGAAGCATTCTACTGATTTTGATTACCATCTGTTTTGATAGAAAGAACAATTTCTTGCAAGCTTTCCAACATTTGTTTCTTCCTTTTTTGCATTGTAAGAAATACTCAGTCTCTTCCTCTATCAGGTGGAGCCAGGATTGTGGGAACTTGAATGGTGAATAAATGCAAATGTGGCCCTTGCAGCTGAGCAAGTTTGGGTTATTATATCATTCTGTCAAATTCTTTCTGGTTCTCTGGACCCATCCTCATTCATGATGATGATGATGATGATGATGATGATTTCCCTTGCAGTCATCAAAGTCCATCGTGGAGCTGGCCGCCCATGCAGAGAGCGTGTCCGACCCTGATGGGGGTGGGAATCAGGACCGGCTGATCCTAGAGTACTACCGGCACATGCTGGACCTCTTCTCCAATATGTGCCTTGACCGGCAGTACCTTGCCATCAGGCCACTATCACCACTGCTCAAGATTAACCTCATGCTCAAGTTAGTCTCTCTCTCTCTTTTCATATAAAGAAAATGATAATATAAGCACATAGAACAATCTCTCTCATGTAAAGAATATAGAAATAGAAGTACAGTAGTTGTAAAAATCTCTCTCTCTCTTTCTAATGCAAAGACGAGGAAAGTTGAAGTACACTGTAGTTGTAACAGCAGCAGTAGTTTTTTTTTCTTTCTTTGTTTCTTTCTTTTTAACCTAGTCTCACCCAGCTTTTTCATATAAAGAAAAAGTACAAGTACAGTAGTTTTTTGTTATCATTGTTTATTTTTATTATTATTTTTTAAAACATGACCTTATTTTACTCCCAGGTGCATGGAGGAAGAATCTCTTTCTTACGATTTGCGTGCCGCCTTCTGCCGCCTGATGCTACACATGCATGTGGACTGTGAGCCCCAGGAAATGGTTACTCCGGTCAAGTATGCGCGTCTCTGGTCCGAGATACAGTCACGCATGACCATCTCAGAGTGAGTCATTCATGCTTTTGTTCATGTGTAGTGTAGGGGGTTTTCTAGTGTAGTGTGTGTGTGTTTGTATGCATCTTTGAGAAATGTATGTACTGTATATGTATGTGGATTTTTGTATGAGTGAATTGTGTGCCACTCTCATTTTAAATGTCAGGACCATCTTGCCTAGCCCTGGGCTCCTGTGCTCCTCATGGGGCAATATAGGATTGGATGATGGATGGATAGTGAATTGTGTGTGTGTGTGTGTGTGTGTGTTATTTACCTAGTTGCGATACATTGTACAGGAAATGAGCTATGCTCGTGGGGTCCCGTGTCCGTGTCCCAACCAGTCAAACTATGCTTTTTTTTTTTTTTTTTTTTTTTTTTTTTTTTTTTTTTTTTTTATTTTTATATATATATATATATATAAATATAATGCCAGGTATCCCCGAAGAGCTAAGGCGTTGCTCCTGGGTAGAGGACTTTTGGACTGGAGCATGTAGCATTTTATGACCGGATGCCCTTCTTTGCGTCTACCAATGACCCTTGGGTGGATTCAATCCTCCAACCCTTCGGTCAGAGCGAAGCGCTCTAATCCACTGAGCCACGACTTTAAACTCATTTAATTTTTTGGACTGGACGATCTCTTTGTCCAGGCTATTCCACAGGTCGGTACGTTTGTATGGAAAACTGTATTTCCTGATATCCTTCAGGCAACTTGTCTTTTTCAGTTTCTTTCCATGTCCTCTCGTTGCTTCCCCATCCCATACGAACAGATCTTCTCTGTCAGTTTTGTCTTCTCCCATCATGGCCATGAACATTGCAGTCATGTTGGCCCTCTCTCATCTTTCTTCCAAAGAAGGCAGACCCAGCATTTCTAGTCTTTCTTTGTACAATAGATCTGTCAGGCTAGGGACCGTGTTGGTTGCTGCTCTTTGTATTCTGTCGATCTTCTTTACAGTATACAGTAATCCCTCCAAGATCCAATGTAATAGAGTCTAAGGCATGTCTAGGACTTGGTTTTGCCTGGGACTTGGGAAAAATGCCTCTGGACAGGTACTTATAGACCCCATCCCAATCTAACTTTGAAAGCCACCTAAATATCTCCCTACTGGACATGCATAGCACCTATTTAAGACCCTATACACACAAATAAGGGACAGAAACTATGAAATAAATGAAAAGGAACCAGAGAATGAGAAGTTAGAAGTGAATATGGAAAATATTTAGCAATGTATAGGGTACTAATGACACGTCCGTATCCGTCACGAAAATTAACCTGCCTCCTCTAAGGCTGTGAGAGTGGTGAAAGTGCACTTGGAGCACGTACAGTAATCCATTGTTGTGCTGCACTTCCTTTGCACTGTGAATTATAATTGTTTAACACTGCACATTCTGTTCTTACTTGCGCCACCCTGGCATGTTGCACTCTGCACTTAATCCTTTGCACTCTGAATTCTAATTTCTGTACATTCCCATGTGGTCTAGTGGTGAGGTATTGCAGTTTATTTACTGTTTATTTACAAAAATGAGCAAGTGGGGAACCATGGCGAAGAGTGTGCAGTCATGATGGTAGGTAGGCGGGAACTGGGGAGGATGAAGGGTCGCTCTAGTGGACGTTGTTGAAACTACGCGCCAAAACAGCTGCTCTTCACCGCGTGGCAGATTCAAAATAGGGTTGAAAATGTGTGTGTCTGTGTCTGTGTCTGTGAATGTCTGTGTGTCTGAGGACCCCGAGCCCAAAATGTCCGGGACTTGGGGTGTCTGAGACTTGGGCGTCCGGGTCTCACAGGGATTACTGTATCTTTCTTTTTGTGTGAGGACCACACTGCTGCCGCATTTTCCAACCTGAGGCAGATCATAACCACTGTTAATTTTTTCATCATCTCCCCATCCATGTATTGAAATGCCACTCTTATGTTTGTCAAGAGCTTATATCTCTCTCTGACAGTCTTGTTAATGTGTTTTTTGGGTGACAAGTTATCCTGGACCAACACTCCCAGGTCCTTCTCTCCTCTCGCTATTGTGATTTTTTCCTTTCCCATTGAGTATGTCAGTGATGGCCTCTTTGTACTTTTACCCATTTCCAGTTTTTTGCCTTCCCCCCCCAATAGAATTTCATTGCCCATACTTGGCTCCACTCATAAATCCTGTCCAGATCATCCTGCAGCATTTTACAATCCTCTTCAACTTCTATTCTCCTCATGATCTTTGCATTGTCTGCAAATGGTGTGCACAACTGTTCATTCCATCCACCATATCATTTACGTAAATCAGGAACATTACGGGCACCAGCATCGAGCCCTGCGGGACTCCACATGTTACTTCCCTCCCCCTGACATCTTGTCCTTTATTACCATCATTGTCGGTCTCTCATGAAGTCTCTCATCCACTCCAAGAGGTTCCTTTCAGTCCTTGTATGTGCTTCAGTTTCCATTTTAGTTGCCTATGAGGTACCTTGTCGGAGGTTTTCTCCAGATCTAAGTATGTACACAAAGAGTTCGTCCAGTCCAAAAACTTAAACGAGTTCAAAGCAATATTTGACTTGCTGAGACAAGCAGACGGGACCCCATGAGCATAGCTCATTTCATGTATATCACAATTAAATAAATACAACCCACCCAGCTATCTCTCTCCTGTAGCACATCAATTGCCCTTGCATGTGTGTGTGTGTGTGTGTGTGTGTGTGTGTGTACACCTTTGTACATAAGAAAGTGAGGCTGATGATCATTCTCATTTTTCATAATGTTATTATTAATTTGTGAATTAATTACGTATGTGGCCCATTTCACTGAGTGCATTGTCCGTAGCTAGTAACAGGTGCAAATACCATTTTATCTTCCCCTTCCTAAATGGATCCAAATCACTTCATGTGACTGGAAACAGAGATGAGATAGTGATGTTGGTAATGAAGGTGACAGTGTTGTGATGAATGAGTGATGATTTGGGGACGTATGGAATGCTTAACATCAGGTTTAGTTGCCAGAAACAGTGTACAATGTCTAGAGAATGCTAAGCCTATAGAAGAGACTCTCTGGTAAACAGAGATCAGATATCTTCAGATAAGTTGCCAGTATAATGGTTCAGTCACCTGCTGAGGCAGTGTATTTACTCACCTGTAGTGATTTTCATGGCAGAGTGATCATAGGCATTTTTATGACAACTATATTTTTAAAACATACCAAAGTGTACAGCAGCTCAGTAGATGATATAAGCACCTCATAAATTTACAGCTGTAGCACATACATTTTAAAAATCCATATTTATACATAATTTGATCAGCCTTGTTCACTGTGTGGCCATCCTCAAAGCTACATATTCCAATGTCCCATCCTCTCAGAGGCAGTTTCTGTAATCGTGAGGTCCTCTATCGCACTCTCACCCCATATTATGCTTTGTCTAACCACAACAGATGTCCCATAACATGTTCAGATTTGGCCAGGGCTTCACCCTGTTATTCTCATACAGTACATTCTCACCCCAGTGCTGAACCATCTTAGCCAGTCCTAATGGAACACCTCATGAATACATCTTTATAGTTTTGTACTTGATAATCTGCCTCTTTTAGTAAGGAATCACATTTTACCTTAATATTCTAATTTCAGTAATGTATACTCTTATTGGTGCAGGTTGTCTTTCCATTTTACTACCATAGAGTATTATGTATCAACAAGCAGAACATAAGCGTACAGCTGACCCATTATATGGAAAGAAATATCTCCCTATCAGTAAGGCACCTTAATAGAAATAATCAAATCTCTGTTTACATTTAGATTCTTAGCAGTGAAGTAGCTATAGTGTGGATCAGAGCATTTGCATGGAAGAGGATTTGTTTGTATGGAGATGAAGAGCATTGCAGTTCTGGAAGATAGTATAGTATTATCAGCTTTGCAGTGCTTGGGTGTTAAATATTATGTTAGAATATGTAGGAGTGTCCCAGTAATGATGTCAGATGGAATGATGAGGCTGATGACGTTGGCTGTAATGGGTAAGATCTAGAGCCATATTACTGCATTGTGGGTTTAGGAGCCTCCCTTGCACCTCTGCCCTAGTGTTTTATTTCTTTTATGACTCTTACTTTTCTCTTGTATGTTATATATGGAGAGGGACACCTTTATGTGGTGGCACTGACATGACCAGGTAGCTTCACTACCTGTTTATACAAACGTCCTTCAGTTCCCTCCTTATCTCCCCAAAGGAAGAGAATGGACTGCAGGAGAAAGATAACTTCAGCCTGCAGTCCATTGGGTTTATGTTCAGATGAGTGTGTGATTGCAGCTGTTACTAGAAAATCAGCTTGATATGCATAAGTAAAATACAAGAGAATTATGATATAACACACAGGAATATTTTGTTAAGGAATGGGTGTTGGGAGCCTACTAATTGCACAAGTATATGGCCCTTAGTACTGTACTTAGATAATTGTTGCACAGATGCATAGTATTGATCAGTTGCTCTATGTAATTGCATCCAGCAGTGTTTGTAAGTTTGAATATTAGAGTCAGATAACACTCATATGTTAGAGAACTGTACTTGCAATAGTAAAGTATCATATAGTGCAGTATGAAGAATGCCTTTTATGACTATGGCTGTACTATTATAATCAAAAGTTTGTTAACATTTCCTTGCCATCTGTGGTAATTAAAGGTGTTATATGTTTTTTATGTGGTAGCAGTATGAAGCATACTTCATAAGAGTATGAGAAGGAAAGATACTCTCTAACATTTGGAAGGAATGAGAATATGGAAGACAAGATACATTGCTGGCCAGGGAATGTTGGCAAACTTTGGCTGGTGATAATACCTGGCTGTGTAGACCTGGGTAGAAACAACATACGCTCACCAACTAGCTAGGGAACCATGTTGCAGCAGAGGTGTGTGGTGAGTGTGTCACCTACCCAACAATAACACAACTTATCAATAATTTTGCCTCCCAGGACAAAACCGCTGCGTTGGTAATGACACAGACACGTTTGTTTACTTAACTACTGTACTACTAGTCTGGAGTTTATTGCATGGCACTGGCTGTATTGTGCATGGCCATAACGCAGTGTGTGACCAGGAGTGTGCTGACACCTTACATTTCTGGTATAAATGATTAGTGTTCTGTGACAAGAAAGTTTGCTGCTAAACTACCCAGCTTCAGAGATTTCTGAGGCATGAGCTGGCAGAATCATCAGTCCAATTTACTTTGAGAATCAGTCTTACCAAGCTTTGTGTAGATATTAAACCAGGTGTAGGGAAACCCATTCTAAGAGTACCTGTACCATATTGACTCCTTTAGATGGAGGGTCTTCCCTTCAGGTGAATGAAACAATTTGGTGGCAGCAAGAGCAAAAGGGTAGAATAATCTTGATACTGAAAGGATTTTTGGAAAGTGTCTCCAATCTCTTCAGTATGATGGTTCTGTCTTAAGCTGACTGATATGAAAAGAGCAGTAGGCATCAGTTACACTGGGCACCATGATACTGAAGTAGTTAAATGTGGTTTGTGAACTATAACTGCTCTGCAGCTTTTGAGTCACAACTTCTGCCATGGATCTTTTGTAATTTTCCACATGATGGTGTGTGAGGTTATTTCATCTCTGCTAACTTCACTAGACCTGAGTTTCTGTGGTAGGGTGAGTGGTGCCATACGGATGGATTAACTTTACTTGGCACCCAAGGGTAGTTTCATTTGCAGGGCCATTTTTGTTCAGTTGCAACAGTTCAAGTATATTGAGCTGCTCAGTATACTTTTTGTTGTGCACTGGTACCTGGTTCATCTGTATACAAACCAAGTGGACTGCAGGCTGCAGTTACCCTTTTCCTGAAGTGCACCATCCTTCTTTTGGGGGATAGGGAGGGATGCCTTCACATGGTAGCATTTTTTATACTTGGCTTATTTATACAAGTGCACCCCACCCCCCTCCTTATCCACCATATAACTGTTCCACATTGAGCACACCATACAGTATATTTAAGCATTTTATACATATGGTGCTTAAGTTGACCAAGAAGCCACAGTTACATTTTATCAGGTGTAACAACAAAATTATTTTCTAAAAAAAAAAAAGCGTACTCTGGGAGCGTCCCTTTGTGCTGATGCTGCAGCCCACCATCCTTGAAAAGTGGTGGGGAGTTGAGGGACGTTTGTGCATCCGGGCAGGTGCTCCATCCAGATACATCAGTGCTGCATCAAGAAGGTGTCCCTCTCATCGCTTCAGCTCAAGATCCGTCCCCCCTGTGTAACTTCATGTTGCATTGCCCTCCCCTCACACACACACACACACACACACACACACACACACACACACACTTGATAAATGTGGATATGGAGACAGGACAACACGAGCATTGCTCAATTCCTGTATACTACAAATAGGTAAATGCAAATAGGTAAATACACACACACACACACATACACACACACACACACACACACACACACACATACACACACACACACACACACACACACACACACAATGAACCAAAAATTGAACATTCTTTGAGCAGTTCATAAAACACCTTAATAGCATCCCTCCTCCACCATAAAGTGCAACACTTCACAAATACTTACATAAACAAGTAGCCACCACAGCCATCCAAAACCTTGAGCCATATAGCATCCTTCATGAATCGCCACCAGATATCTGCCCCTCAGAAACAACCCATCTCACTGGGACTTGAATGCACCTAACCAGGCTTTGATGTAGCCATCAATCCGTCCATGCTACAGTACCAGCTCAAAATACATTTCAAACAATCCACAGTGGCCCCACCATAATGCTGGCCCATCCACATTGCCACCACAACACAGCTGTTCATTGGATGCAGCTCACTATAGCAACATAGACCATTTTTCAATATAACCATAGCAAAAGATCTTTAGGAGTGCCTAGGTGAAGTTGCTGGTTTCCTGCAGTCCACTGGTCTCATATCCAGATGAGCCTAGGATTGCAACTACTGCATACTAATAAGTGTTACCAGGAATGTAGAGCAGGAGTATAGCATACTGTATAAAGAAATAAAGTAACTTTTGACAAAAATATGTATCGTGTAGATTTGGTATGAGTTCTTTGATGACTCAGTATGTGATGCTGATGATGAGAGTCACTTATTCAAGCTGATGGGTGATGAGAGCCTTTTCCTGCAGGGGGCCTAAGGCTTCATCTGTATAATACATGACTTAATATCTTGTTGTGACATGTACAAAACCTAGTGACTGGTCTAATCTAAAGCTGCTGTTGATATTGTGAAATTCTATTCTGTGGAGTGTTGTGTGCTGTTTCCTTAACATTTTTGCTGAATCACTTCGCATCTGCGCCAACTCTACTCTGCATCTTGCAAAACTATATATATATATACACTATATGCATATTGTCGGTGCTCGGTTTAACGAACTAATTCAGCCAACCCCCATTCTGTTATCTCAAATTTTCCGCTAAATCAAGTTCCATAACTAAGGCTCAATGTAATTTTCTGGTATAATGAACTATTTTCTGCTTAATCCTTGAAGCCAACCCAAGCCTGGCAGACTATGCTAACTTTCAGTGCTACACACAGCAGCCTGAACTCACAATTAATACCCCAGAAATGCATTACACCCATACCCCGTTATCCACCGCATCGATAACTGGTCCTTTGTAAGACCGAACACAAGAAATAGGGGAACATTCCCTCAATCTGAACAGTTTGAATGTCCATCACCTTGATAGTCTGACACCCTGCCTCTTCAGTCTGACACCCCACCTCTTCCAAGATTTTAAATGAGGCACTTCCAGTTCTCCCATCCTCCTTCCATCCCCTGTCTTCTCCCTCCCCCCCTTATCCCTCCTCCATCCCCCACCACACTCAGCACTGCCAGGCATATCTCCCTCCCTGTCCCCCTGCCCTCCCCCACCCCTGGTTGTCTCCCTCTCCATCCCCCCATCCCCCCCCATCCCCACTTGTCTCCCATGTATCTGTGTCTGTGTCTGTGTCTGTGTCTGTGTGTGAGAGTGAGGTTGGTGTGTGAATGAGTGAGTGAGAGTGGTGAGTGAATGAGTGAGTGTGGTGAGTGAATGAGTGAGTGAGAGTGGTGAGTGAGTTAGTGAGTGTGGTGAGTGAGTGAGTGAGAGTGAGTGGGTGAATGAGACTGGAAGGGGGATAGTAGGCTGTTTAGCTTTCTTGTCTCCTTCTCTGCCCCCCCCCCCACCCATCCCCACTCCCACTTGTCTCCCTCCCCCACCCCTGCTTGTCTCTCTCCCCATTCCTCCACCCTCCCCCACCCCTGCTTGTCTTCCTCCCCATCCCTCCACCCCCCCCACCCCTGCTTGGCTCCCTCCCCATCCCTCCACCCTCCCCCACCACTGCTTGGCTCCCTCCCCATCCCTCCACCCTCCCCCACCCCTGCTTGTCTCCCTCCCCATCCCTCCACCCTCCCTCACCCCTGCTTGGCTCCCTCCCCATCCCTCCACCCTCCCCCACCCCTGCTTGGCTCCCTCCCCATCCCTCCACCCTCCCTCACCCCTGCTTGGCTCCCTTCCCATCCCTCCACCCTCCCTCACCCCTGCTTGGCTCCCTCCCCATCCCTCTGCCCTCCCCCACCTCTGCTGCTTGTCTCCCTCCCCACCCCCTCCCCCCCACCCCCATTTGGCACATTGCCAGCTGCCTGCCTGGCTGTTTAGTTGTCCTGAAGCATCTTAGCACCACACGTCCCACCTCCCTGCCCTCCTGCATGTGATGTTTGATGTGCCCTTTTTTAGCAGTAGTATTGTTTTTGAGGTGTTTCTTTATCAGTCTTTACTGATTGAGTATGGTAAGGTATATGAGAGTTTGGGTTTGGGTCTGGAATGCATCTCTGGCATTTCTGCGGAATCGTATGGGGAAAATTGCTTCGATATCCAAAATACTCGCTGACCGAACACTGCCATTGATACACAACACTGCCAGATATCAGGGTGTGGGTGTATTAAGTATGGAATTTCCTTAATGGAATTATGCTTGATTTAATGGAAATTTTCCTATAAATAGGTCAAAAATTCCTGAAAAAAATAATTCCATTATCCCGGGCTTCTGCTACATTGGAGTTCATTAAATCGAGCATCTACTGTATATATATATATATATATATATATATATATATATATATATATACTGTATATGATATTCATATATACATATATACCCGGGTATATATGTATATATGAATCTCTCTCCATCTCTCACTCTTCTACTGTATCTTTGCATATTTCTGACTTGGGCAAAAGTCTCTTCCCATATGTCAGTACTATGGCCACTGAGCCTGGACTGAACCAACATGGATACATTGTTTCCCATATAAAATATACTGTATTGTTTCTCATCTTAAATGTCAGGACCAACTGCCTAGCCCCAGGCTCCTATGCTCCTCATGGGGCAATGTAGGATTGGATGATGGATGGATGGATGGTTTCAAAATTACAGTAGAAAGATAGTTGAAAATGTACATTGGAGTAACGATCAGTACAGAATTTGAGAATTTTGCTAGGATGTAGAAGCTTTCTCATAGGTTAAAGCTTAACTCTGACTAATCATCTATTTATATGCTCTAGTGTTCTTCAGCTTTAATGCAGAACTGTAGTGTAGTATAGTATAAATAGGATCCCAGTATTAACTTGTAAACAGTAAATATTTTCCTTAGCTTTAGTAAGATTTCAGTGACATTTACTCACCATTTATGTCATGTTTTAACCCCTTAGGGTCAGGGTGCTTCTTTCAGTTTGATAAAAATTTCTGGCTGTAGTAGAATTAACCACTTAGGTATCTCAGCCTTCCTTAAAGTATTAATTACCTTGTCAGTACAATGATCAGATTTTAATTTTATTCTTCTGCTACCTGCACCGTGTGACTTTGTTCAGTGTAGGGGGGATGTCTTGCTATGGAGCTAATGGAGGTTATACATAATAACTCCAGTTTGAAAAACTTTGCCTAAGCCGAATTGAAGCTCCTGAAAGTAGCAAAACTAAAATTTAAAAGATATGACTGAAGTGATATATGTTTTGAAGCAGAGGTGCATCTCTTAACCTCTTCAGTCTGTTGAGTTACTGTATATTGTTTCTCAGCTTATTCTTTATACCTTGAGATTATTTAGCTCTGAAGAGGCTTTTCACACTTCTTCTCCTTTCGGCAAGAGGCTTTTCACACTGAAAGGGCTAAATTCAACTTTCATTAACGTGCTCAGTTTGAGATGTTCCTAAGTTAGTAATATCACCTGGAAGTGGAAAAATAAACTAAAGAGATGTGATACTAGATTCAGAGGATTACCAGGAAAATTATCATCTAGTAGCCAGAGTAAAATAAACCATTTGATGTGTCCACAAGGGGTTAAGTATTGAAGTTGGTATCCTGTGTCGTCCAGCACTGCGCTTGTGTTATGTGTCACTCCCTCTCACGCTCACCTTAAGACCGTATTCTAGGTGGCATAGGAGGCTTTGTGGCACCTCTTCTTAGCAGTTTATTTTTCATTTACAGCATAGCATTCTCTTGTATGTTACAGCATACCCTCATTTTATGATGGGTGTGTTTTTGACAATTAAATAATGATTGATTGTGTAAAAAATTTGCAGTGTGGTGATCATATGTGTGAGAAAATGATCTTATAACTAGAAGTCATACCTTGTGATGACAATATAAGCAAAAAAAAAAAAAAAAGAAAGAAAAAAAGAAAAAGAAAAGAAAGAAAGAAAGACAAAGAAAAAAGCAAGAAAGCTAAAATGCTACAATCATATAAGTGAACTATCGTATGACCATTGATCGTAAAATGAGGGTTTCTGAAATTATGTTACTTTAAAATCTACATAGCTTGCATCAGTAACCTACATTAAGTTACTGAAGTGTATTGTGTAGAATCTGTTGCTAAGGAAGAGGCTTGACAAAATCTTCAAAACCACTTATATTATAACCCTTAAACTTAGTCCACTGACTTACTAAATCCTGATAAACTGTTCATACTTTAAATAACATACAATCTCTCTTATGCATCCTTACTCTACATACAGTACTTTTAGTTATTAATTTTTCTGTGACTATAGCTTATTATAAGGCTTATATATTTACACAAAAAATATAATTTATAAATAGATCTAAAAAAAAAAAAAGATTTACTCCAAAAAATTAAGACCTACTCAGAAAGACCTACTCAGTGATAATAATAACTGTAGTAGTCATAATACTGAAAATAAATTTCTTTCCAACTAACTAATTTTTTCTATAATGCAAGAATGGTAATCATGGTAATCATTATATTCACGGTACCCCCTCCCAGTATAATTTGACTATATGTATTAATTGTTGATCTGTTAGGGTGTATAAATTTCTAATTTGGTATATTTTCTTCTCTCCCTTGTGTGTTTGGATGTATGTTTGCTCGTGTGTGTGTATTTGTGTGTGTACATGTTTTTTTATGGATACATCTTTGTGTTTATCATGTGTTTGTGTGTGATTAATCACTTGTCACTGGTCTACTTCATGTGTGGGTGTGGGTGTACGTGTCTATCCGTCTGTGTTCATTTGTGTATGTGTTTGTGTACTTGTTTATCTGTCTGCTTATATCCATTCGTATGTGTGTGTATGGATGTATGTTTGGCAGCTATGACAAGCATGCAGCAATGCACAGTGCTGAGGCAGCTGAGACAACTTTCAAGGATGTTATAATCTTCGTGGAGGAATACCTGTGCAATGTAGTGGACAAGATGTGGAGCTTCTCTGATCCTGAGCAGAACAAACTTACTTTTGAGGTGAGTTAGGGAAGTGTATCTCCAGCAGTATCATTCCATTTTTCATAGCATGGTGGCATTTCTCCATTTGCATGTTCTGCTGCATCTATCAAACAATACCACTGGTTCTGACTATGGCAGGGAACCTCCAAGTGCTGATACTGTTCACCCTGGGTGGAGCAGCTGTGGCATCATACCCAGGAGCCACATCTTATATTTCCCTACATCTTGCAGTGGGAAGGACCCCAGTCTGACCCTGATGATGTGCTGTCTACCACAAGGGGGCACCAGATCCCTACATAGTGTATTTACTATACTGTACCTACAGGATGGCCTCACAGGAGCAGTTACTGACTTGTGGTTGATGTATCAGCTTGGTGAGACAGACCAAGATTTAGCATCAACTGCAACAACTTTTATATCCTTCTTGTGCTCCAGAATTCTGCTCTTCCCATCCTTGTTTTTTTTAAACTACCTGATTGTGGATAATATAGGTCATGTATGCATTGTTAACCATTTACTGTGCTGGATGATAACCATATAACCAACAAATGGATGCCTGGTGGTCTAGTAGTTTAAGGCACTCCAATGATTTTGGGCCCATAAGGCTTCAAGTCTAAGGAATACTGTAGTTGGATTTGTTGTTCATGTAATACAGTTGGTGGTAGGTGGTGGTGACCATCATCCATTCAGTTGATGTAGTGCTGCCTGCTTTTTCTGTCACTTTTAACATTATTTGCTGTATCTGCCTTCCTCTCTTCTTATTTCTCCCATCTTTCCTGTCACTCTTTAGTACTCTTCTTTCATTTTCAGGTGGCTTTACATTGTTTGACAAGCCATATGGTTTCCTGTAAGCCAGGAAACCATTTACAGTATTGGGTGGTAACCTTATAACCAACATCTACCTTTTCCTTACATGTCAACAAGTGGGTTGGCGGAGGGCTAGTGCCTCTCCCTAAAACAGCTAGCTCAAAGACAAACGGCCATGCCTTTTGGGATTCTAGTATCTGACTAAAGATAGATAGGTAGATAATACAGCTCAGGTAAATGACTAATCCCTTTGTCCGTCTCAACTCATTTGCATTGGTCCAGGCCCCAGTGCTTTGTAAGTGGCAAAACATGCTTGGTTGATGGTTGAATATCTATGTTTTTCTTACTATAGTGCATTCGTTCTAACCTGAAAAAGATCCCTAACACTTTTCAACTCAGGTGATAGTCAAGTGGAGTCTAATTGAAGTGTTAAATTGATTGGTAGCCAAGGAGACTTATCTCATCCTCATATTAAAGGCCCATTGTATTCAAACTTTGCATTCAATGTGAGGGATTGGCCTAGTTCTGCCATTAAAAAAAAAAAAAAATTGACTATAATGCTCTCTCTCTCTCTTTCTCCTGTACTAGGTTGTGAAGCTGGCTAGGTACCTGATCTACTTTGGCTTCTACAGCTTCAGTGACCTTCTCCGGCTCACCAAGACGCTCCTCTCCATCCTTGACTACTCCTTTGACACCGACTCCAAGTTTTTCACTAACAGTGTGCCCCAAGGAGGACTTGCAGGTGAGAGTCTTGGCAGGTTGTGTGGTGATGGTGTGAGGGTTTGAATTAAATTAAGTATTGTATGTGGCATAGGAGGCTTCATGGCACCTCTCCCTTCATTATTTATTTACCATATTACACCTGAACAATTCTTTTTTGCCACTTACATCATTTTAATACTGATTATGGGGGTGCTTACCATCCACCCACTTGATGTAGTGCTTCTCTCGGGTAACTGCCCTTTCATCTCTTCCTTCTTTCTTTCCTTCCTCTTCTGTGTTTCTTTCCTTCATGCTTTCCTCTTCCTTCTGCCTATGGGTGACTCTACACTGCATGACAAGTCAAATGGTTTCCAGTACACCAGGAAACCATTTACTACGCTGGGTGGTAATCATATAACCAAATTATGGTGCATGGTGGCATAATGGGTAATTAAGATGTAAACCAGATTGAGCCTATGCAGGTTTATATCCTAGGGGTGATTAGGGTTTATTGCTCACATAATGCTACTCAGATGAGTGAGGCTGGTCTTATCTTTAATGCCAAGACCACCTTGCCTAGCCCCGGGTTGCTGTGCTTCTCATGGGGCAACACAAGATTGGATGATGATGATGATGACATACTTTGCATCAGTAACATATATTTGGATATTGAGGTACATTGTGTAGAGTAAATCACTTAGGTGTTACAAAACATTCAAAACAACTTAGAATAAATCCCTCAGTCATATAAGTAATGGATGTAATCTTGACTCTCACTCGTTGGGTAAGGGAGCTCCCTAACACCCCTTCCTAAGCAGTTTATTTTACCTAATGCTCCTTACTATTCCGCTATTCTTTTCTGTGTCATTTAAATTATTCTGATACCACCATTTTTAGTATAAATGCATACAAATTGATATTAATCAGCCATATCCATAAATAAATCACTAATTAAGAGGTGCCAAGGAGCTTCTTTAACTATCAAGAATACAATCCCTTGTCTGCTTAGGAGGCATTCTAGTGCCTCTTCTTTGGTGATTATATTTTGAACATAAGAGAGAGTGAACAGCAAATTAGAAGAGCAGTAGAAATGAAATAATTGAGGAATGTATGGGGATTACATAGAATGGATGGGATGAGAAACATTGGGATTTGTGAAAGATGTGGAGTAAGGATGTCTCTTGGCAACAGCGTACAGTACCCTCGCGTCCAACACGCTAATATTGTCATGCCTGGGTCCTGTGTTGGACCAAAAACGTGTTGGACAAACAACAGAGCTTTAGGGGAAAAATGAATTATGTCAGCAACCCCAGGAAAAGTCACCCCAAATACATACCATATACCTATATATATATTGGTCATTTCATTCATTCATTCATTGCCAGACACCATGTATCCCAAACAGGGTGGCCAAGGGCTTAGAGTTAATTGTTTTACAGGCAGGGGCACTAATCCTCCACCAACCCCACTTAACACGTAGGGATGCCAACGGCATCTGGTGTTCCCAGGCGGTCACCCATCCAAGTACTAACCAGACCCAACGTTGCTTAATATATTGGTACTGCTGTAATTATAATAAATGGTACTGTACTATGAATGATAACTAACCTTTTAGGATCTACAGGAACACCCTCTGCCTCTTCCTCCGTACATACTGTACATACTGAGGTACCACTCCAATTTGGTGATTGCTGAGTCAGTAGGCCTGCACCTGGAGTCAAGTGGCCCGCCTCTGTAAGCCTTCACTGCCGCCAGGATCTTGTCTTGGTTTTTTTATTATGGTCCTCACGCTGGCTTCATTCACGTCATAGGCCTTGGCGATGTCCACATTCCTTTCCCCTTTCTTCTTCCTCTCGATGATTTCTAGCTTGGTGGCCTGAGGGAGGTGCCGCCGCTTCTTGGGGTTCTCAGAAGGCTTCCTAGGCATCGTGAGCAGGGTAAAATGCAGTAGCAAGGGCAGAATATGTAGCGAGAAAAAAGCATTGTCCAATGCGAATTATGGGACTGAGTGGCGCTGTGGTGGGAAAAATTTAAACAAAACATCACGTGAGAGCAGAAACGTTTTTAATTGGGCGACATCACGATCACATCATGATAGCAGGCAGGGGAGGCTCCTTGATCGGAAGTTTTGATTGGCTGTCAGCGTCACGGGAATGTCCAGTATGACCATGTTGGACCGGGGGTGATCGTGCTAGAGGCGAACTCTGCGGATTTCGCCCACTTCTCGGAGCTCCGTCCGTGTTATGCTAACGCACCGGTGTTACAGTAATTAAATCGTATTAAATTGTACTAATTATTTGCTCTCTGTGGTAGACGTGAATCATGCTGGACAAACGCATGTTGGACGTGAGGGTACTGTACAAGTTGGTACGATCAAGTGAGAGAATGGATGTAGACAGCGTTGTGAAAAGGATACATGTATATGTGTGTTTGAAGGTGGGAGGAGACATTGTAGGTCAAGGAGGTGGAGGGATGTAGTAAATGAGTTCATGAGAAAGCAAGATACCATGAGACAGGTGAATTGCCAGAGGATCAAGTTGGTTGGATGAAATATGGAGAAGCACTTGACAAGGTTTGACACTGGTTCAGTACCTCCTCCCCTTTTTTTTTCTCTCTCTTTCTCTCTCTCCAGACAGTCAAGACAGTGACTCTTGTCTGGCATGTGTATGTGGAGTGCATCTGCAAAGCAAAATATGAAATTATATGAACTTAGGCTTATAAGATTGAGCTAGGATTATTGGGGCTTAACTGATGTGTGAATGGTTTATGTGACCTATTTCACTGGGCTGGCTGTTGGTAGTACTGTCACTTTCATACAGTCTCTTTCCCTGTGTCTTACTCTGTCTTTATGTGGGAAAATGGTTCATGATGATGATAATGGTATATACAGAAACAAACTGTTAAGGAAGATTTGCTGTGGAGCCTTCTAACCTGACAAGAATACAGCCTATAGGTGAAAAAAAGTAAAAGAGAAAGGTGGAGTTGCTGGTAAGTAGGTTGTAATAGAGATCATCATCAGTAATGGAATTGTAGTTGAGGAAAAAACCTAAAGAATAAGTAATGGAATGGTAAGGATGGATATGCTGTCAAAGTTTGTACAGTAGTGGAAAAGGTTGCCAGTTGATTGTAGTTTTAGTAGAGAGATGTACTGATGAATACCAAAATGGAGAAAAGTAAATTGGTAAGGATGGATATTCATTAAGATGGTTATGGTAGAGAAGATTATCAAATTACCTAGTTGTATTTGTAGAAGTGCTGATCATGATTTATTGAAAAAGGAAATAGTATTGCAGTTGTGTTGGGCAAGAGTAATATTGTTGTGGTACTGTTTAGAAATGTAATGTCGTAATAGAGAACAGTTTGTAACAGAATACAACTATGAACAAGATTAAAGAAAAAAGTAAAGGCAACACATGTACAGATAGGGCTGTTGAACTCACATATTATTATTCAGTGTTGGGCCATGATTCACAGATTTACAATCATTTCCTTCTCGTAACTCAGATATTTATTTGCAGAGAGAACAAGAGACATGAAAAGATTTTGCTCTCCTTCCATTGTCTTTCCTATAAAAAATAAATAGTAATATTGCTTTTGTACAGTATTAATTGTTTTTTCAGATGGAACCAGAGACAGGGGAAGATTTTACACTCTCCTTGTCCATTCTGTCATTCATTAGTGTGTAGCCAAATGCCTTAATCTCAGAAGGGTTGGTTACAAATGAATCACCTCCATGTCAGTCTGTCCTCAGCCATCACCAACTTACATCCCATCCCTCATATTCCTGTGTACCAGATGATTTTTCCTGTGTACAGTACAGATTTCCCTCTTCATTCTGACTTGCCGCAAGTGCTTGGGATAGATTAAAAGCATCTACTTGCCCGAGTGCCAGGGGGTTAACTCATCCTCTTGATGCCCACAGTGGGGGCGGAGGGACGTTGGTTACAAGATTGTGACAACGTGAGTTAACTTTTACCTGGTCGTGGTGTAGTGGTATGCTGCCTGGCTCTCACCTGAGAGTCCCTGGTTCGATTCCCAGCATATTGGTAATTTGCCAGATGATTTTTCCTGTGTACAGTACAGGTTTCCCTCTTTATGTCCATGTTGTTCCGCCTCTAATGATATAACTATCCATTTTTGCACTGAAAGCATGGATATTCTTTGCACAAACCACATTTTCATTCAAATTAGTATCCTGTTTGGAAAGCTATATTTTCTTACATCACCTTAGCAAGTTGATATCTTTAATTTAATACTGTGTTCTCTCATTCTTCCCTCATCCCTTATGATATAATCTCTGTCAGCCCTGTCAGAGTCCTCAGTACCATGCATACAATTATACAGTACATCATTATCATATCTCCTTTTTCTCTTCTTTACTGTAATGTAATCAATTTCAACCTTTCCAGTCTCTTTTCATACTGCAGATCCCTTAAGATTGGTATAATTTTTCTGGCTTCTCTTTGTATCTAATGTAATTTAATGTTATTTAATGTTTCTTTAAGTGGTTAGACCACACCATGGCAACATTTTCATCTTGGTCGAACTATTGTCATTATCAGTTTACCAAGTACAGTATGTCCTTTCTCAAATGATTGAATGCCGTTCTTATGTTCATCAATAAGAGTATATGCTCCACTAGTTGTTATTTCTATATGCTTCTATAGTGATAATTCCTGCTGTATTATTGCACTTAAATCTTTCTCCAAGGTAGTTTTGTTGATACAGTGCCTAGTTTCCTTATGCTCCTTTATTTCATCTTTTTCCCAGTATATAAACTCAGGTTAAATTAGCATGCGATCACACTTACTTAGGGGACAACACTACTTTAATACTGTATTTTGGATATCATGGGATCTTCTGTGAAAACAAGATCTAACCTCAGTGGTTCATCGTCACCTCCTGTTCTTGCATTTTCCTTAATATTTTGGATCAGTGGCTGGGGAATGGCTGGGAGAAGGAGGGAGGTGAGAAGACAGGAAGAAATCAGTAGGATAGAAGTTGTGGAAGCAATGAAGAAAGTCAAAATGGGGAAAGCCCCAGGAATTGATGGAGCGTGTGGTGAAATGCTGAAGCATGGGGGAGAGATAGTAGTAGAATGGATGTGGAAGATGTGCAGATTGGCCTGGGAGGAAGGTAGAGTTCCAGAGGATTGGAAGTCAGGTATAATTATCCCCTTGTACAAAGGAAAAGGGGAAAAAGAAGTGTGTCATAATCATAGGGGCATTTGTCTTCTTAGTATAATAGGATAAGTGTATGGTAGGATCCTTATTGACAGAGTTAGAGAAAGAACAGAGGAATTAGTTGGAGAAGAACAAGGAGGCTTTAGGAAAGGAAGAGGTTGTGTAGATCAGATATTCATTCTTAGATCTTTAGTGGAAAAGTTTCTAGAGAAGGGAAAGAAGTTGTATGCGGCTTTCATGGATTTGGAGAAAGCATATGACAGGGTGGATAGACAAGGATTGTGGAAAGTGTTAAGAATATATGGAGTAGATGGGAAGTTGTTGAATGCTGTGAAGAGTATGTATGATGGTGCTAAGGCTGCAGTGCATGTGGATGGTGAACTAAATGAATTTTTCTCTTTGGAGGTTGGGTTGAAACAGGGATGTATCATGTCTCCATGGTTGTTCAGTCTGTTCATGGATGGGGTAATAAAAGAGGTACAAGGTAGGGTAGTGGATGTTGGAGTGGCCCTGGTGAGAGGATAGTGTTTGGAAACTCCCTGTACTGTTGTTTGCAGATGATACTGTGTTGTTGAGTGAAGACGAAGGGGAGCTGCAAGGCTTGGTGGATGAGTTTGGGAGAGTGTGTAAGAAACGGAATCTAAAGGTGAATGTAGGGAAGAGTAAAGTGATGGTCTTTGAGAGAGGTGAAGTCAGTGAATGTACAGCGAGGTTGGATGGTGAGGAAATGGAAAATGTGAATGCGTTTAAGTACTTGGGTAGTGTGATGAGTAAGGATGGAGGTTTGGAGGGTGAAGTGCTTGAAAGGGTACAGCAGGGAAGAAAGGTTTCTGGTTCTTTGAAAGCAGTGATAAGAAACAGGGAGGTGAGCATGGAAGTGAAAAAGTTACTACATGACAGTATTGTGGTACCAACTCTAACGTATGGAAGTGAAGCTTGGACATTGTTGGAAGGACAGAAGTCAAGAGTGAGAGCAGTGGAAATGAGTTATTTAAGAGGAGCCTGTGGAGTCACATGGAGAGACAGGGTGACGAATGAGGATATAAAGGAGCGTTGTGGTGTGGATGTAGATGTGATAGGAAGTGTTATGAGGAACACACTGAGGTGGTTTGGCCACGTGGAGAGGATGGAGGGTGAAAGACTAATGAAGAGAGTGTATGTTAGTGAGGTGGAGGGGGGAAGAGGGAGGGGGAGGCCGAGGATGAGATGGAGGGATGGTGTGGAGAGGTATATGAGAGAGGGGGGTGTGAGTTAGGAGCAGGGCAGTGAAATGGCATGGGACAGGATGACGTGGAGGCGATTTGTTTGTGGCCACCCCAAACGGGATTGAGGCGTCTGGCAATAGATAGATAGATAGATAGTAAGTTATCTGTTGCCAGTTCGTGTACTTTATAACCACATGTACTGTATTTGCTATTATTACCGACATCACATTCCTCCCAGTTAACCCCTGTACAATTAAAATATCCAGTTAATTCCAATCTGTTTCTTCTTTTTGCCAGTTTTTCCAGGTATATCAACATATCTCTGGTCATTACTTCTTATTCTTCATCATTCCATGCTCTTGTTCAAGATGGCATATAAGCTACTCCTGTATCTATCTTATTACCTTTCTCATGATGATTTCTGTTGTTATATATTCTGCAGTTTTATATTTGGTACCTATTTCTACACGTCACCCTCAGATTGTTGTTTGTCACCATTAAAACTCCCCCTCCCCAGCTCTTCCTTGTCTATCTCTTCTTCGTATATTGTATCCACTCCGGTCAATCACCTCAACTGTCATATCCTTGTCTAACTTTGTTTCATTTAAATTGCTTCTGGTTTTTCAGTGTTAATGTGATGATCTAACTCTGACTTATTATTATTATTATTTTTTTTAATTAATCCATCTATATTAATAAACATTTTTTTATTGTACTGTTTTCCTTGTCTATTACTTTACCATGTGAAACATGTTTTACTTTGTGGTTTTTTATTTATTTTTTACTTTCTTTTTATCTTCTCTTTTGTATGACATTTCACCATTTTCATATTAAGTACTCTTCAGAAAAACCTTGCATCTTCATCTGTTCTCACTGTTTTTTTCCATTCCATCTGATATTAAATTTTTTACCTTCTTTCTTTTCTTCTGATTCAAGTCCCTCCTCACTACTGTCCCACTGTATCCATCATTCTTCTTCAACCACTATGTAGATTTCAACACTTCCTCTGCCACCCATTCTGACTTGAACTGGAGTTTGATTGGCCTTGTCCCACCCTTTTGGTACTGTCCCAGCCTCCACACACCCTCAATCTTTTCCTTTCATCCATTACTTTCAGTATCTAATTCCTTAACCCGTGGATTGCGCAGTTACCTTTTTTTGTCCTCCCCCCTTGGTGTGCAAAAAATGAAGGGAATTTTTTTTTTTTTGGTTTTGTTTATTTGAAACTTGAAGATAAACATCCAGGGCATCATCTGGTAAAAAAAAAAAAAAAAAAACTCTCTCCATCTTTGCGTAGGGCCTTGCATAAGTTTACGTAGGGGGTAGTGAAAAAAAAAAATTGTTTTTGTTTATTATAAACTTGAAGATAAACATCCAGGTTGTCATCTAGTGAAAAGAAAAAAATCTTTCTCACTCCTTCTTTGCATAACGCCATGTGTAAGATTGCATAGGGGTGGAGTAGCTGGTGGTGATGCATGTCCAGCACAGCCTGAGCTGTGGCTTGCAATGCAACGTTACCCAGCCAGAGCTGTGGCTCGCAATCCACGCGTTAAACAATTCACTGGATTTCTTTTCCTTTCTCTTTTCTCTCACCTTTATTTCTTTCTATCTATCTATTGCCAGATGCCATAATCCCGTATGGGGTGGCCATTTGACTCTTGAGTTAATTGTTTTACAGGGAGGAGCACTAACCCTCCACCAACCCACTTGACATGTAGGGAGCACGTATGGTTCGGTTATATGGTTACCACCCAGCGTTGAAAATGGTTTCTTGGCTTACAGGAAACCATTTGGCTTGTCACTCAACGTAAAGTCACCTGTAACGGAAAAAAAAGCAATAAGTAGTGACAGGAAAGATGAAAGAAATAGGAAGAGAGGAGGGCAGGCACAGAAAAAGAATGATAAAGGCTGAATTCATATTTATCTCCAAACACTATCACATACTTTTTCCTATCTGCTGTCTCTCCCACTATGTTCTCCCTCTTTCTTATGAGATCTAATACTCATGCTTCAAAATTCACTTTTTCTTCCTTTTCTACTGTCTCCAGTCTCTTCGTAGTCCTCTTGTGTTGCTCCATTATTTCATTTAATACAATATTTCTGTTTATTTGATCCACCTGCTGTGTTTGCTGCATATTTTTCATTTCTAGTTTCACCTCTTCTGTTTTCACTTGATTTTCATTTATACTTCTCATTATTGTTTCAGTCTCTTCCTTTATTTCTTAATTTGACTTTCTGACTTTGCATTATATTCTACCAATTCTTTCTCAGCCTGCATCTTTCCCTGCTCTCTTTCATCCCTCTCAGCTAATCTCTTCTCCAAAGCAGTCAACCTCTCTATGATATCGCCACCAAAATTCATATATTCATAAAATTACCTTTATTTTGCTTTCTAACATGTCCAACCTCTCTATAGCCTCCTGCACTGCCACCACCCTTTCCTCTAACTTTTTCTTCATTTCCTTGGATTTACTCTGAAACCTTTCAAGGTCTGGTGTTTCGGGACTCATCTTTTCACTCCTAGATCTAACCCCTTTTGTAGTTTTAGGTGTTGCTCTGGAGAAACAGTTGGACATAATGATAGATGTTGTAAACAAAGCCTTTGTTATCTTAGTGGTATTTTGTGGTCAGCAGATTTTTTAGAATATCCACATCTTTACAATGTAGACCTTCTGTCTTCTTATATTTCTGAATCTATAGGTGTTTAATGTGGAGGCCTACTTAACACAGAGATTGCTTTCCTGTCACATAGATTAGATGTTTCTCAGTACTACTACAATTCATCACTTCCTCATTTGTCTGTCTGTCTTTCCAAGTAGTTCCACATTTCCTCTCAAAAACAAATTTGAGTTTCAAGAGGGAATTGATTGAAAGTTCGTCATTGAATCCAGGCCCTCAGCAAGTGACCAAGTGAAAAGTGGAAGATAATGTCAGGTGGATGAACAAAGTCAGATTTTATGTTATGTAATAGCCAGTTCTTTAGCAGAAGGCAACCAAATAAATGTTCCAAAATGATGTATAAAAATGGCTGTAGAAGCAAATCCCACCATCATTTATCATATCAAATCAAGCTGTTATCATTATCATGCAAGGAGTTAGTTTTAATTTCAAGTACCGGGTACAGTAATACCTGTATGTCTTTTCACCCCAGAGTATAAGAGAAAGCTCATACAGTGAGTAAACATTGATGATGACAAGATTGGGATAAATAAGAGATAAGAGTTAATATTAGTAGTTTTATGCTTACCCCTTGGAGTACAAAAGATGCCTCATAGCAAGATAAAGTATGTCCAGCAGTAGTGAAAATTGAATAACAAAAGATATCTCCAGGTGAAGATGTTAGTTTAGTAGATTTGAGGCTGGTTTGATGATTATCTTGGATAGGGCAATAATTACCTGCTTTGGGAAATAGATTTATGATAATGGTAATGATGATGGTAATGTTAATTGTGCAGTTTTGTCTGTGAATTCTAAAGAGCTAATGTAGGTAAGTAAAAGATGTTACATAATACTGAGGGTTTACTGTCTAAATGATAAAAGACTGAACTGGTAAGTAGGCTGAGTGTACAATACAGTACACTCTTGCTTTAATGCACCACAGTAGACCGAATATCAGATTTAACAATTTAACGGACACCACGAAGGCTGCCAAAGTTTCATTTCATTGACTATAACAAACAGTGCCTGTTAAACAGGACGCAGTGGGATGCAGTACATGTGTGTCCCACCCTTTTTTTTTTACTCCAGCCAGACCTGAATTTGCTCTGTCCCCATCATGATTGCTGAGTTATAATAGCAGAGTATAAAACAGTACAGTAATACTGTACTGTACTAGTCATGAAGGAGTGCTATGACAGGAATGTTAAATAAGCTGCAAAATGGCAAAATTATGGGCCAGATTAATGTAAAATAGTTATCGTTTTCCTTTTTAGTACCGTAATTGCTATTGTACTCATTTATTTTTACACATGCTTGAAATCCCACCTCAGGGGAGGACCATCGGATATAACAAACTACAGTATCTGCTTTATTGGATCAGGTTCCCCCCCCCCCAATTATTTTGTTAAAGTGAGGCTCTACTGTAATCGTCTGTGTATATGCTAGGAGTTAGTGTAAAGAAAATTATTTGTGACATTATGTAGGTTCTGTAGTTAAATATAGTTTGCTAGTGTAAGTTGAGTAGATATTTTGTGCTGTCTATTAATAATGCCGGTGAAATAAGCTAGTTGTACTATTGCTCAAAAAAGTATCCTTAGTTACATGAACGCAGGACTGAACCATGAGTAGAATAATTCGAGCAGTGTCAGTATTGTTCCATGTTTCATCATCCATTGTGTCAAAATGACTCACGTCACTTTAGTAAGGATACTTTTTTGAGCAACAGTACATTGCTGCCCTCTCTCCTTGCACGCTGCTTTGATAGAGGAGTCTAGTAAAGAGGAGGAGGCTAAGGTAGACACAGTAAGCGTTTCCTCCGAGGGTCTCAGCCTTCCCACCTCCCCTCCCCAGTCCCCCTCAAGTGACCCCACCTCAACCCCATTGTCCCCTGTCCCCCCCTCCCCTGCCCCAACTACCCCCAGTATTGAGATAACAGACTCCGGGGCCTCTGATCGCACCCAACTGGCCCCAATTTTGAGTGATTTATCCCCTGGAGTCGGGGCAGGTGGGGAAGAAGCAAGTGGGGCAGTGGGTGGGGATAGAGAGGGGACGGGGGTAAATGAGGCAAGGTCGAGAACACCCAGCCCTAAAGCCTCTCCAAAGAGGTCACCTAGGAAAAAATCTGATGCAAAGGAAGGTAATTTGAGTGGATTATACATATCTGCAAATTTGTTTCTTTTTCTTTTATGATGTAGTTTTAGTTATTGTTGTACAGTCATCCATCAATTTTCTTGGTTTTGATTTTGGTGATTTCGGATATTTGGAGATGAGCACACCATCAAAAAGTACACTAGTTAAGGTGTATTTTGTGATTACCAGTATTTAACAAAATTTATTGTTGAAATATTGAAAAATACACTTACATCATTCACCAGTGTATTCTATGCCTGGTGATGTTTTGGACATTACGAATGGTTTTTAGGCAATCATATGGTTGAATTTTGGCTGTTTGGGCCCTTTTTGATGGGTTTACTTAATTTGTGCTGGGTCTGTTTCTTAACATCCATGAAAAACGATGGTTGACTGTGTTGGATGTTTATGCATTTTGATTTTATTTTTAGAGATGTGCACAGTCATGTTAGAATTACCATTATTTTAAAAAATCAGATGAGGCTTAGTTATTGCAGTGGTTGATATTTATTTGTTTCTGAATTTTGGGGATGAGAAAGAATTTTTTTTGTACTTTGAGTATGGAATAGTAGTTATTGCCAGTGATTATTATGATAGGATTTTTTTTTTTTTTTTTTTTTTTTTTTTTTTTTTAAGTGAAATTTCTGTTTTCAGTGCTGTGAACTGTTCAGCTTTAGTTCATGGTACAGTATTTCCTCTTAGATCTGTTTTGCAGTGCAGTATTAGTATAACAGAAATATTGCATTAAACTACAACAAATGAAATATGTATTTGGTGATTAGGTATTGCATTATAAAATTATGGCTCTTGAGTAAAAGCACCCAATATCCTCTTGCTAAAAGCCTGCACACCCCAGCACACATCATGTCGCACTGTACTTGTAGTGTTGGCTGTGGTGTTTGGTGTTGAGTGGTGAGGGTGGTGCTTGCTCTTGTTGGTGTTGCACAGGATATGTTAGTGTATAATAATTTCTCGTTTCTCTGCTTGGTTGACAGGACTGCAACTAGTGTGGAAAATACTGTTCATGGGGTGGGTGGGTGTGCAATTGTTTGTTTGAAATGTTACCATCTTGAGCAAGAATTGAATACTAGATTACCTATATTGAACTGCAGAATTTTAGTGTGTTGGTGTGAGGTCACTTTTTTTTTTTTTTTTTTTTTTTTTTTAATGAAAATGAGTATTGTTAAAAAATGTATATATACATTTCAATGTTTAATGGTTTTCTCAAGCTGAATGCAATAGTCTGATGATAGCCAGGACAGTTTGAAAAAGATATGATCTTACTGTACTTCATTAAATGACCAGTGGCTTATGTTCACTTCACCTATATCTGATAGCAGTGAGAGAGATGATGATGATGATGACTTGTGCAGTGCTTTGGGGTTGTAGCAATAATGGTGAAGATGAGTTGTGCAACACTTTGGCATGACAGTAAAGTAACACTGTGCTTTACAGTAGTTCAGATTGCAGCACCCCAGTGTTATGCCCATGACTATTTTTTTTTTTCTCTCCCTCCAGTCGAGTAAACTTTGATTTTGACGCAGGTATTTTGTTGTCAGAATAAAAGAGTATGGTGTTATGATAGTTGTAGATGGGAATGATGCTTCAAGATGGTTTAAGTTGCGTTTATTTTGTGTGGATTTATGGCTTGGTTGTCGTGAATATTGACTTTCAACTTGGAACTTATGGTGATGAAGTGGTAGTGTGATTGTTGAATGGTAACTGTGAATTAAATGGTTGACTAGTATGTTCATTATTTTAGTGTCAGTGCCGAGTGTGTTTCTGTCGCATTGGTGGATGTATTTCTGGTGTCACTGCTGAATGTATTGTATTTCTGATTGTATTTCTGGTATAATCATCGTGTGTTAGTGGTTTTAGGACTATTGTAAACAAAAATTGGCCAGTTTTTGCTATTATGATACTTCCGTTGTCCACCCCATCATTGTAATCAGTTTTAACTTGAGTGTGGTTATTTGGTCTCAGATATCCTTGTGCTAATTTAAATCAGCTCTGTAAATCATAGCAAGTATTTTGGCAGTAGATCTGTGCCCTGCCAGCCGCTATCAGAGACTTTGGAAAGGGTTGTATGTTCATGTGAAAAATAAAAATTAATATGAACACTGAATAACACAGATCACCATACTATCAAAAGGATGAAATTGATCATAATAAGTTAGAAAATACTGTTAGAATGTGGTGTGTATCTGCTGCCAGGTTGACTGGTGCAGAGTATAACCTAAGTCTGTCCTTCATATGCTGCCATATATTCACACCCTGTCAGTTCATACCATGATTTATACTGAGTCTGCCACACACAGGTATAGCCAGTACTGCACTTTGCTTCCCCTTATGTTCAGAGAACTGCTGCCACTCCTGCCAGCAAGATTTTCACTTCATTCAAATGAGATATTAAATGCTGCCTGTGTGAGAAACATGATGTAGTATGGCAGTGAAATGCGGCAAGTAGAGGATGAGGATCTTACTAGGTTGGAGTGATATGAAATGAAAAGATGTGATGGAGTAATGCTTCCTTGAAGGATAGGTTGGATAGCGTCGCATTGCGAAAGCTGTTTGGTATAAGTCTATATGTTATGTGATTCAAACTGGACAACTGAAATGGGATGAAAATATTGAGAGAATGGAGGAGAATAAGTGGATGAGGAATATCATGGATATGAATGTTGAAGGCAAAATGCCATGGAGCTGATATAAGAAGACATGGAGTAAGATCTTGCATAAACACCAGGGTAAAAGGACTAATCGGAGATGCTGCTGAAGATCAAACAGCTTAAAGAGCAACCATCAGGTAACCAAGGCTTTCATATGCTGGCATGACCAAGGCCTTTGAAAATGTATATATAAATGCCCCACTGCAGACACCACTTCATGATTTATCATTGGTCATTGTGAGGAAGGATCAGTTTTGTGTCATTTACCTTCTCAGGAGAAGGCCTAGTCCTGCAATGACTCTCATACAAACTGATGTTTATAGTGGGTGGGGGTGACTGTAGTGCAGTTGGTATTGGGCTACATTCTGGTTGTGAGGATTGGTCAGATGCAGGTTCAGATCTTGCTGCAGGCAAGAATTTTTCAACAAATCTCTCTCACATCCCCACCTTAGCAGCCCTGTGTCACTACACAGGCCTTTCTGTTCACCCCTCATTGAGAGTGTTCCTCTGAGTGTTATGGCCAAATGCTAGGTGGAAAGTTAGTTGCTTAAAAACATAAAAAAATAAATTGACATACACCATAATATCAAAAGTTATTCAGTCTTTGTTTACTGTAGAGCCTAAAAGTGTTGTCATGCTTGTTGGAGGAATTGAGTGTGTTGATGATGTTCTTTCCAAAATGGCTGTCAACAGTGTTTTTATTTATTTATTTTTTGCTTGTAGCTGTTGTTTTTTATGTTAGGCCCTTTTATTTTTGTACTTCATGTTATTTTTATTAACACATTTTTTCTTCTTTCCTTTTCTCCCCAACCATCCCAATCCTGCATTCCACACTGTCATTTTTTTTCCTGTCTGTCTCTCTTTTGCACACTCTTTCTTTCTTTCTTTCTGTCTAACTTTTGCACTTACTTCCTTCTTTCTAACTCTTGATTTTCACATCTGTTGCCATGCACCCTCATACATTTGCCCTGTTATCATGTCATTCTCTCTCTCTCTCTCTCTCTCTCTCTCTCTCTCTCTCTCCTTGTCATCATTCTTTGTTTCTTTTCCTTGCATCTTTTCTTATGAATACCTCTTTACTCCTTTTCATATCAACCCATACTCTCCATTTTCTGTCCATTCCTGTTATTTTCTTTTTTCCACTCTTTCCTTCTCTGGCCATTTTTCTTTATCTGTCTTCATAAATCTTTCTCATTCCATCCTTTCTCCCATTCCTTATTCTCCATCCCTCTTTCGTATTTTTTTTTCCCTCCATCCCTGTCCTCCTGTGTGTTCTTCCCTATTTCTCTTTCCTCCATCTTTCATTACCTTTCCTATCTCCTCTTCTTCACCATCCCTCTGCACTTTTTTGCATTTTTACCTTACCACATTCTTTTGAGTTTCTCTTAATTTTTCATTTAATTAACATCCCTGTTACTCTCCTCTGTCATTCCATCTGGTTTTTATCTTGCAATTCCTTCGTTGTTTTTATATTTTGTTCTTCCTCCAACATTATTTTCACCCTTTTGTCTCTTATTTCCAACACAACATTTATTATTTTGTACTTTGCTTTTGGCATGATTTGCATTTATTGCATGGATTTTATATGGTGTTCTTTGGTGCCTCCCTCACCATGGCTTTGACAATACCTACACAAATGTTTTCCCCACAATGTTTTGTGTCTGTCATAAAACCATTTCCTGTGCCTTTCATTGTGTTTACTCATATAAATATTTTTCCCCTCCTAATGTTTTGTGCCTGTATCATAAAATCATGTGCTGTTCCTATCGTTGTCTTTGCCCATATTTATGGTTTCTTTCCAATGATGTCTTGTGTCTTTGTCATAAAACTGTGTGCTGTCTCTTTTTTTGTGTTGATGCATGCTTGTGAAACTTTGATATGCTATTTGTACTCCCTGGTTGTCCCTTTGACATTTTACTTGTGAAACTTCCTCATCCCTACTTGCTGCTTCTTGTGATTTGCTTGTTATAAATTTTTTGTGTATTTGATTGCACTTTGTACCCAAATTATCATTCCTAACCTTGCTAACCCTCTGTGCAATACTCATGTAATATATTTGGTAAATACATGATCCTTTCCCTAAATATTTACCTGCATTTGAAAACTGTTCATAAATGAATACTCTTCCCCTTGCTGGCTTTGTTGTTCTTGGAAATATTTGTCAAAATTGGTAAATGTATGATCCTCCCATAAATATACGTAATTGCAACTGCTTATGAAATATCTCTGTAAACACTGCCTGTAATTGCTTGTATCTATTCTCTCATTATCTCCTTCTGACTCCCCATGCCTCCCTCTGCCCCTTCGTCGTGTAAACGTGGCTCATCCCTGCGCACATCCTTATTCATCCACGGAACCCTATTGTCCTGTGTACATCTCGACTTCTGTGTTCACACTGGACCATGTGCATCTTGAACTACGTGCACCCTGTTCTGTGTACTAAATATTGACTTCTATATGTCTTAACTCTTGTGTACATCTGGCCTCATATAAATGTAAATCTGTGTAAATTTTGCTGCCTGGATGCACTGGTACTTATATACACCATCTTCTGCACATGTAACATCCATACACCCTCCCCTGTTCAATTCATCTGTGCACACGCACACCTGTATGCATGGCCTCTGTATTACCTCCACTCCTGTATATCCCATGCACACACCCCTCCCCACTATCATGCACACACCCTCCCCTCTGCCCAACCCAAAATACAAGCAGGGAAAGGTGGCGTATTTAAGAGCCTTGGGGACATGGGGGCAGTTGTAACGAACCTGGCTCTAGGCACGACGAGGATGGTGGGAACTCGGATGGGTGGCAGTGGCTCTGGGGCCAGTCCGAAGAAGAAGGCCGGATCATCAGACAAGGAGGACACCCTGGTTATGGACACCAAACTCAAGATTATTGAAATCTTAGAGGTGAGTGTGGCCTTTGCTGTTGTATTATTGTTAGCTTTATAGTCCTGTATGGTGGGCTGTTGGGAATTGCCCCTAACTGATTCAGGCTGGTTACTGCATAAAAAAAAAAAAAAATGCATTATGAAAGTATTGGGGTAACAGCATTATAAAGGCATTGCTTGTGGTCACTCAGCTACAGTTACCTTCCCTCTCCCCATTACACACACACACACACACACACACACACACACACACACACACACACACACACACACACACACAGTAAGCATATAGGAGGACTGAAGGGGAACCTCCTGGAATGGATGAGAGACTTTTTGAGAGACAGACAAATGAGGACAGTAATAAAGGATAAGATGTCTGGATGGAGGGAAGTAACAAGTGGAGTCCCACAGGGCTCGGTGTTGGCACCAGTAATGTTCCTGATTTACGTAAATGATATGGTAGATGGAGCGGACAGTTATGCAAGTCTGTTTGCTGATGATGCAAAGATCTTGAGGATGGTAGAGGTTGAGGAGGATTGTAAAATGCTGCAGGAGGATCTGGATAGGATACATGAATGGAGCCGGACGTGGGAAATGAAATTCAATGCAAAGAAATGTAAAATATTGGAAATGGGTAAAAGTACCAAGAGGCCATCATTGAATTATTTGATGGGTAATGAACCAATCACAAAAGCAAGAGAAGGGAAAGATTTGGGTGTGCTGGTCCAGGACAGTTTGTCACCTGAAAAACACATTAACAAGACAGTTAGAGAGACGTATAAACTCCTGACTAATATAAGAGTAGCTTTTCGTTATATGGATGAGGAGATGATGAAAAAATTGATAGTGGCCATGATTCGCCCCAGGTTAGAATATGCAGCAGTAGTGTGGTCCCCACACAAAAAGAAAGATATAAACAAGATTGAGAGAATACAAAGGACAGCAACCAAAATGATCCCCAGTCTGTCAGATCTGTCGTACAGAGAGAGGCTGGAATAGCTGGAGTTGCCTTCCTTAGATAAAAGAAGAAAGAGAGGCGACATGATTGCAGTGTTCAGGACCATGATGGGAGTAGATAAAATTGACAAAGAAAATCTGTTCTTATGGGATAAGAGAGTAACAAGAGGACACGGGATGAAACTGAAGAAGCCAAGCTTCTTGCAGGATATCAAGAAATATAGTTTACCTTATAGATGTATAGACCTGTGGAATAGCCTGGACAAAGATTTTCCAGTCTAAAAACTTGAATGAGTTTAAAGCTAAATTTGACATATTGAGAAACGGAGACGGGACCCCACGAGCATAGCTCATTTCCTGTATATCACAATTAGGTAAATACAATTAGGTAAATACACACACACACACACACACACACACACACACACACACACACACACACACACACACTCATATGCATGCATGCAAAGACACTTAATAAATTAATTAAATGAATTAATGAAGCATGAAGGAAAACTGGAAAATGTACAGAAGATGGCAGCTAGGATGCTATCAAGTTTGAGGGAACTGTCTTATAAAGGAGATTGATAAAGCAGAAGTGACAATACTGGGTAAGAGAAGAGAGAGGGAGAGAGGAGATTTGATTACAGTGTTTAAAGGAGTTGCAAAAATATAAAATATAGGTAGAGAAGATCTGTTTGTGGATGATGATGGAGAGACAAGAAGACATGGTTACAAATTGAAGAACAGTAGATGCTTAAATGATGTGAAGAAAATTTTGTTTCCCAAATAGATGTATTGACATTTGGAACAGTGTAGAAGAGGAGGTGGCACAAGCAAAGAACATCCATGTGTTTAAAAGTAGACTGGATAATTTAAAATATGGACACAGGACAGCACGAGCGTAACTGTTTGGTTTAACTGTGTAAGTCAATGGATATTTTAAAAAATTGTTTGAGTTATCATTTGATGATTGAATGCAACCAAGGCAGACCTTACACAGTACTGGAGAGCTCAATGAAGGATATACAGTATATGAGGAAGGATCAAAAAATTCCCAGAATTGTAACAGAAGAATCCATTACAACACTTCCTGTAAATCCATTTTAGTTCCCTTCAGAGTACACCCCCTGAGAGGCTATGCACTTGTTCCAGTGCTTTTCCCAATCCTAGAAACACTTCCTGTAGAGTACTGTAGCTGTTTTTGTCACCATGTCCAGAGACCCCTGTGTTCTTAACTGGATTTCTTCTAAGTTTTCAATCTTCTGCCTTTCAATTCTAACCTAATCTTAGGGAGCAAGAAAAAATCACAGGAAATTAGATCTCATGAGTATGGGGGATGTGGAGCAACAATGATGTTGTTTTTAACCAAAAATATCTGACCTGACAATGTTGTGTGTGATGGGGCATTGTCATGAGGTAAGATCCATATCTGGGTGCGTCACTTCTCTGGACATTTGCGCCTGATGCTTTCCCTTAGAAACCTCAATGCTGTAATGTAAAACTTCTGATTCACAGTCAGCCCACAGGGAACAAATTCTTTGTCGACAACTCCCTCAGCGTCAGAACACAAGATCAATGTTGTTTTGATGTTGGTCCTTGGACATGACCTGACATGCTTTTCGTGGTCTTGGAGATGTTGATGCCTTCCACTGATGGAACTGCTGCTTGATTTCAGGGTCATGTCTGTACACCCAGGTCCCTTCACCCGTAATGGCATTTGCAAGAAATTCTGGGTCATTTTTCATCTGTTCTTTCAACTCCAGACACAATTTCACACTATTTGCATTTTGATCTTCCATTAGAAGATAGGAGACAAATTTTGCTGAGACTATGTGCATGCCAAGATTTTGTGTCAAAATCCATTGGATTGAACTCCAGGAAGTGCCTGTGGCCTCCACTAGTTCATCAGTAGTGTATTGATGACCTTCTGAGATTGCCTGTTGAAGTTTCTTGATTTTTTCATCTGTTTGAGAGGTCAAAGGACAGCCAGGACGTGGAGAGCCTTGGACTGACACGTTACCTTTTTTAAAGTGCATGCACCATTCGTAGACCTGTGTTATTTCATAGTCTGCTCCTTGAAGGCCTACTCAAGCATTGGCAGTGCTTCAGCTGTGGTTTTCCCGAACGTTTTCGTTTTCATTTTCGTTTTTAAAGGCTCCAACATGCTTGCATGTGTCGGCCTTGGTCACCTAATGGCGGCTCTCCACGCTGCACGATCCATTGCAGCCTCCCTGTTCAGTCCCTTAACCCTAAGGTCACACTTAATGACCTCATCCCATGTCTTTCTCGGTCTACCCCTCATAACCCCTCCCCCAATATTAACACTTCTCACCTTCCTCACCCAATTATCATCCCCCATCCTCTCCACATGTCCAAACCACCTCAATCTACCTCTCCTCATCACAACACCAATACACTCCAGTCCCATCCTACCTCTCAACTCTTCCATTGTAAACCCAGCCCCTCCAGGCCTTGGACGCAGGGACGCACTGCACATCCACCTAATCATTGTCATTTCTGTACGTCTGAGCCGGCGAATATCTTCCTCCTTCACTGCCCAGGTCTCACTGCCATACAGCATTACACTCCTAACACATGCTGCATACAAAGACCCCTTAGCACGTAGGGAGAGCCCTCTCAATGTCAGGAGAGGCAAGAGCTCCCTGAACTTCATCCAACCACTTCTCACCCTAGCCACAGAGCTAGCTCCAGCCCCACCCCCAGCACACAACATGTCTCCCAAATAACAAAACTCTTCCACACACTCAAGAGATTCACCAGCAAGTTCAATCCTTTCACGTCTGACAATCTCCACCTGCTCACCCCGGCACGCCGTACACATAAAATCAGCATTATCTCGCAGTCTACCTCTGATACCACAACATCTCTTATGCACCCATTTATCACACACACCGCACAAAATGGAAATACTTCCCTCGCCCTTGTGGCAAACTGCACATGGCCACTCTCCCTCGTCTTTGACAGTACCGCCACGAACCCTAGATATGATCACTTTTGTTTTATCTGCATTTACCCTTAAACCCTTTTGCCCCATACCATCTCTCCACTTCCTAAACCTTTCCTCCGCCTCCCTTTCATTCTCTGCAATCAGCACCAAATCATCAGCATACAACAACTCCCACGGGAGTCCGTTTCTAAAGTCACATGAAAGGGCTTCAAGTACCATGATAAACAACATGGGACTCAAGACTGACCCCTGATGCACACCAACATTCACGGAAAACTCATCACTCAAATCTCCATTCACTCTCACCTGGGTGTGAGCACCCACATACATGGCCATAACCACCCTAACCAGCCACTCCTCCAAGCCAAGCTTTCTCATTGCCCACTTCACCACCTCTCTAGGGACTCTGTCAAAGGCCTTTTCCAAATCAACAAAAACAAAATAAAGATCCCTTCTCCTCCCAATATATTTTTCCTGAAGCTGTCGAACAATGAATATGACATCAGTGGTCCCCCTACCTGGCATAAACCCAAACTGCATCTCATCAATATTCACTCTTTCTCTAATCATACCTTCTAAAACTCTCTCCATTACCTTCATTATCTGATCTAAAAGCTTTATACCTCTATAATTTCCTCTTTCCAGGGCATCACCCTTCCCTTTATACACATTTACAATTACACCCTTCAGCCAATCATCTGGGACAACACACTCATAAATAATCCTATTTATCAGGTCAGTGACTAAACTCACCCCTATATCGCCTGAGGCCTTCAACATTTCGGCAGTCAACCCAGACACACCTGCTGCCTTCCCCACCCTCATCCTGCCTATTGCCTCACTCACAGTAGCAGTATCAATCAAAGGCCAAGGACCAGACACTGGATCTGCTGGCTCCAAACCTTCCCTGTCCCAGTCAAACTCCTCATTCAACAACCGGTTATAATGCTCTCTCCATGCATCTTTAATATCCTCACTGTTCACCACTACCCTTCCTTCATCATTCTTCACACACTGCTCACCTATGATATCCCGATTATCCCTCTTCACCTGACCTGCCACCCTAAATATATTTTTCCTTTCCCCATGATTTAGGTTATCAAGTAATTGTCTCTGTGACTCAGACTTTGCCCTGTATACCTCTCTTCTAGCCCTCCGCTTGGCAGCCAAATATTCCTCTTTGCTACCACCCTTCTTCCATTCCCGGAAAAGCCTTCTTTTCTCCTTAATTGCAGCTTCTACACCCTCATCCCACCACCAAGTTACTTTATGTCTTGGTGGTCCTCTTGTCCAGCCGCATGTTACATCAGTAACTCTCAAGAAATTGTTCTTGAGGGCTCTGTACTGTTCATTAACGCCTCTGTCTACAGCTCCCTGTTCAGCCACCACTCTCCCCAACTTGCTATAGAAGGCATCCCTTACTACTTGGTTTTTCAGCTTCCATATTTTCCTCCTAGGCACATAAGTCCTCTTTTTCATCACTTGTTCTTTAAGCACCATATCGCAAATCAATAGTTTGTTCTGCTGCACACACTCCTCACTTCCTATAACTTTAACATCCCTCACTAACCTCCTATCGGCCCTGCTAACCAGAAAATAATCTATCTGACTGCTATTTCCCGCAGACTCATACGTAATTAACCTACTGTCTCTTTTCCTAAAATATGTGTTGCACACAATCATGTCCGTTGCCTCCCCAAACTCGAGTATCCTTTCCCCTTCCGCATTCCTTAGACCATACGCACATCCCCCATGCACTCCTTCATAACCTTGTGCTACTTCACCTACATGACCATTTAAGTCCCCTCCCAAAATCACTAACTCATCATCCCGCATACCACCCACTACAAGTATTAAATCATCCCAAAATCTATCTTTCTCTGATTCATCCAATCCTGCCTGTGGAGCATATGCCGATATAATCGCAGCTATCTTTCTTCCCAACAGAATTTTCACTACCAATATCCTATCGCATACTCTCAAAGCATTCATAACATATTCCACCCATTTCTCCGCAACCATCATACCAACACCTCCATATCCGTCTGTCTTCCCTTGCCAAAACAACTTATAGCAAGAGTCCTTCCCAACAATCTTTCTGGCTGATCCACCCCTGTACCGAACTTCCTGCAAACACGCCACATCCACCCACCTCCTACTGAATGCCTCAATGACTTCCCCTGCTCTTCCCCTCAAACTTCCCACATTCCATGAACCCACCCTCATCCCCATGGGTGATTTACTGTCCTCAGGCTTGCTTTGAAACCTTTTTTGTTTTGTCATCTTCAGTATTAATAAAGGGGGACAGACACAGCACAGGTCCCACTCACTGCACAGTCCCAGGTCCAGGCAATGGAACAAAAAACAAAATTCATTGCACACTCTTTGCTCATTCAATTTTGCCATAGTGGTTTGAGGATGAAAATCATCAAAGTCACGTGCACAAAGAAAAAAATGCCAGAAATACAGGTTCAGCCCTCTGAGCACAGTGCCACGTGGCAGAATAATTCACTAGACTGCACACAATTGGTGCTTACTGGCACAACGAGGAACTGTTCCTTTTTTCCGTGCAATCAATGTATTCTGGGTACATTTTTGTCCCCCCCTTGTATAACCTCTCCAAAATCAATTTGTATCCTAAGTTGATTATAGGCATGTCAGGATTGGAGGCATATAATGAATAAAGTACTTTACACAGCTGTTATTGTTGTGATTCATTTTTTTTTTTTTTTCCCCTTTGGTGAACTGAAGGCTGAACTTCCCTCTTTCCCACAGTTCAACTTTCCTCCATTTGGGGTACGGAGAGAGAGAGAGAGAACAACTGTATGTGTCACAGCATGACGGCATTCCACACCAACAGTGCCTTTGTAGTGAAGGGATAAAAGTGTATGATAATTTTACATGTATGTGTGTGTATGTTTGTGTTTGTATTAATTTGACTGGTTGTTACTCCTACAGTTCATCCTCAATGTGCGACTGGACTATCGCATCAGTTGCCTGCTTTCCATCTTCAAGCGTGAGAGTGATGAGAACCCCAGTGCCATCACCCCTGATGGCATCTCCCAGGGATTAAAGAACAAAAATTTAGAGAACATCTGGTCACAGGCTCAGAGCATCTTCGATGAGACGTGAGTTGAGGTCACTTGGGCACACTGTTAGGAATGGTAGCAAAGGGAGACACAAGATAAGAGCAGCTGAAGTGTTGAAAACAAATTCTTTCAGTTCTTTGTGACTGTTTGGGTATCCCATCTTTACCTTTGGAATGCACTGTTAATTGCCCATCTGTTAGGCTAATGATCACATAGCCATCAATAATGCAGCTCAGTGAAGTAATGTACCGTATATTTATTATGATTGTGAAGTTCACCCTGCATGTAGTTTTTCAGCTGTATGTAGTACTGTACTGTATATATTTTCCAGTTGAAATTGAAGTTCACCACCATTGCAGTGCAGTGTGGTGGACCTTCAGATCTGTCTATTTATCTATTGCCAGACGCCATAATCTCGTAAGGGGTGGCCATTTGACTTTGAGTTATTTGTTTTACTGGGAGGGGCACTAACCCTCCACCAACCCACTTGTTGACACGTAGGGAGCACGTATGATTTGGTTATATGTTTACCACCCAGCATTGTAAATGGTTTCGTGGCTTACAGATATGTTTAATCATTAAAAATCTTTCATGATTGGGAAGTGATTCAAAACCCTCAGAGTGTCTGGCCATGTTTTAAAAACAAGAACAATATCACTGAAAAGCAGAAGAGATAGAAATTAGATGTGATCTTTCCAAATTGATGTTATCTCCGCACTGATCATTTGTTGATCATTTGTTAAATGGAAAATATGTATACAGTGTTCATAAAACTGAAAGCAGGAAGGTAGAAGGTAAGCCTTAAGTATTTGACAGCCAGTTCGGAGCACCAGCGAGCATGTGATGTGTTTGCCCTGCATTTCATGGTACAGAGCACATTCAGCTGCTGAACTATTCAGCAGTGAGGTAAATGAAAGTAATTTTCAGAATTTGGGACTTTGTCTTCTCCTTTTTTATTCCATTAATATATATATATATATATAAAATATAAAGTTTCTGCCTCCTTTGCTACCATTCTTTGGACATGCATTGCCACCCCTGTTGCCAGACATGCTTGAACAACATATTTTAATCTTTTGAAGGCTTTTGTTTGTCCAGTATTACACATCAGCAATTCTTGTATTTTTGGTGATATGTTTCAGAGCCATAAATATAATGAGATGATTTTTTTTGTTTAACACTTTATTTTGAAGTGATATTTTTAAATTCTGCTCATTTGATTTGCCATTATTATTACCATGTTATTATTGAGTGCACTTTCAGTTTGATATTGTTGTGAAGGTAAGATAGAAGTTCTTTAAAATGTAAACTGAATAAGTAGCTGGTGCTGTGCAAATTAGGAGTCACAGTGGCTTGTTGATAATGTGTTAGTCATGCTTTCTGATTTGCCTAGAGTCTGGAGTGCAAAACCCAGGCTGTGGTGCACATTTGAAATGGGTACTGGTAATTATGTCACTTCATATGTGAGGTAGTGGTGGATCATTATCATCATCCTAGGAGATATTGTCGTGAAAGTGATATTGGGCCAAGAACCTGGTTGCTGGCCTTGCACAACACTCCAGGCAGAGAACTCAACCATATTTACCAAGTAATCAGAGTCTGGTTTGAGACTGCTACCAATACATATCTCCCATACACAGCTCATCCTCTTGGGGGCATTGCCTTCTCCATTTTCCCTGCACTTACCCATGTGGACCAACACTGTTCTGATCTTGGCAAGCACTGTATGCCATAGGAAGGTGGCTGCTTGCATGTGATCAGTGGCTCTCCTCAGCCAGACAGATTGGTGTAGAGCATCAGCAACAACACAGTGATTGTTCATACCTGTAGCATATACAGACTCAGACACACACACACATATAACCATTGCAGTACTTGACATACCGCACATACATTACACTCACCTCAGACACTTAAATTCCAGTTCATACTTCACCAGCATAAGAATGGTTCATTCTAGCTACCACTTTCCTGACAAGCAAGGTCTGACACTGTATTGTACTTCGTGTTTCATTCAGCAACCAGTTTAAACCATTCTCACTGCCTCATCCATGTTCCGACCTACAGGACATCCGAACTGGGGTATTGACAGTACCTGGCAATCATTGAGATTATGCCATACTTATCTGCTGAATCTATCCTACCTACACAACAGAGATGCTTTTCATGCATGGAATTATGTTGCCTGAGTTGGTACATGAGCTGGTATCTAATGGTTCATTTGTTGAAAAGCTTGTGAACCCTTACTTCACCTGTTGAGTCCAGGGATACCTTTTCTCAGTTTATTCTAACCATCTCCTGATGATTTTATTCAGCTTAGGATAGATTTCTTAAACTGGACAATAGATATATTGCTTAATAAACCCCTTCAGTATGACAGGGCATTCCTGTGCTAGATAAAATCGTCTAGAAGCAGCAAGAGTAACTTAAGAAAGACTTCACCTGGACTTGAAGATTACACTATGACTGACATTGGAGGCTTCATAGTGCCTCCTCCTCGGTAATTTATTTTACATATTACACTTTAACATCATCAGTAATGTTCTTTGTATCACAGTAATATCATCAGAGTTTCCATTAATAAAAAACAAAAAGATGTTGAGGTGTAATGTGGAAAATGAATCCCCCAAGGAAGAGATGTTACAAAATCTCCAAAGCCACTTAGAATATGTCCCACTGATTTTTCTTTGTCATGTCTCCCACCCTGGTGCTGGTGAAGGAATGTGTATTTAAACCTGAATAATGCAAAACAAATCTCTTCCCCCCTCCTGCCCACAACCAGAAGCAGTAAATGGCCCTTACTCATCGGCAGTGATGAAAATTCAAACCTGGATCTGGATGGTGAGGGTGGCAAGAAGTTCCTGAGAGTTTTGCTTCACCTGACAATGCATGAGTACCCCCCACTGGTCTCTCGCTCCCTACAGCTCCTCTTCAGGCACTTCTCTCAGCGCCAAGAGGTCCTTCACAACTTCAAGCAGGTGAGGAGAGTATCGGGTAACTAAGTAAAGTAGCAAGTAGATCATTATCATTTCATTTTTTCCATCCTCATCCTTATCATTATCATCATCATCATCATCATCATCATCGTCATCCTTTTATCTTTTTATTTTTTCCAGCTTCATTACCTTCATATTTTTTCTCTCTATATTTTCATCATCATCATTGTCATCTTCATCATCACCATCATCATCAGTCACCAGCAAGTCATCCGCTATCCTTCATTTGTCATACATCGTCCCAACTTTGATTCACACCTAATTCTGTAAATGGTTAAGGTAGGATCCATAAGCAAAGAGAAAGTACAAAATTGTAATAACTTTCAAGCTTCATGCATAGCAAAATGTTTCTTACATCATTTTGACATCACCCAAGCCTTCAGAATTCTGGCTTCACCTCACAAACAATGCCATTTATTCATGTTTTTGTATTTTTCTTGGTTGGTGCACATCACTTGCACGGGATGCAGGTAGTTTCTGTGGTCCTTAATAAGATTTTGTTGGACAGTATTATTTTTCATTCATTCATTGCCAGACACCATGTATCCCAAACAGGGTGGCCAAGGGCTTAGAGTTAATTGTTTTACAGGGAGGGGCACTAATCCTCCACCAACCCCACTTGACACGTAGGGAGAACGTATTATTTTTAATAGTGGATTATAACTCTAACCTGTTAACCTCTTTGCCTAGAGGACATCATTTTTATTTACCTGTAATTCTTCCTCTCCCCAGATGAATTTCTTCAGTTAAAGGTGGGCTTATATAACTGAAGTGGTTCGATATACAGTACCAGTAGCCCTCATTACTACATCAGTCCTAGGGTGCTATTTTGAGGTGGCTGAAATTGTCTGGTTGCAACAAGAATATGATGTTAAAATGTATCATTATAGTTGATGTTGTTGTTGTACCTCAGCTTCATCTGAATGTGGACGTAATATACTGCAGGTTGAAGTTGCCCTTCTCTTGCAGTTAACCATCCTACTTTTGGGGGATAGGGAAGGAGTTGATGTTTGTGTAACTGGGCAGTGGAGCCATCACATGAAGGTATCATTCTTCAGGATCATAGTGAAGGACTTACAGTATACACACATATTCTGGAACATATATGTTGTGTTGAGTGAGAAGTTGTTTTACTCAGTCATTCTTAACTTTTCATTCCTCAGGTGCAACTTCTGGTCCAGGATGGTGATGTGGAATCATACAAGCAGATCAAAGAGGACCTGGATGACCTCAGGAACCTGGTAGAGAAGTCAGAGTTGTGGGTGTACAAGTCTCGTTCGGCAGATGAGGAAGGTTCTGGGGGAAAAAAGAAAAAGAAAAAGAAGGATGATGATGATGATGATGGTGAGACAGGAGGCTAAAATAATCCATATATTCTAACTAAACAAAACTGAGCCATATAATCTATAAATGGCATGGTAATCTAAGATGGAGGTTATTAATGGAGTAGGTGATTAGATGTTTTACTGTAATATAAGGGATAATGAAGGTGATAGGTGGTGGTGACCATCATCCATGCCCTTATAGTGCTGCCTACTTTTTCCCCTCACTTTTATTATTCTTTTCCTGTGTCTGCCTTCCTCTTTTCCCATTTCTTACACCCTTCCAGTCACTTTTTGTTACTCTTTCTCGGCTTCAGTTGGCTCTACACTGAATGGCAAGCCTAATGTTTTCTGTAACCTGGGAAACCATGTATTGTATATTGCTGGGTGGTAACCATACAACCAAATAACAGGCTGATGTGGAGCCTACTATGGTACCCTTGCTGACTGTGTGGAGAAATGCAATTGTGGCGTCCATTCAGGATCCAAACTTCCACACACTTCCCTGCACCTCGCTGTGGCAAGGTGCTGTTTGCCACAGGGAAACGTTGGTTCAGTGCATGTAACTGCCCTGCAGGGGGAGTTTCTTGCCTGGGTCTGCTCGGCAAGACAGACTGGGGTTTCTCAGCAGCAACAACAACAACTACAGAATTAGTGATAATGAAGAGAGGACAATTTTGGTATTAACCAAGTGATTGGCTGTTGTCTGTTACCATTGTAGGTACTACCATAGAAATGAAATTTATCCTTCAGCTTGGTAATGGGCCATAAGTAAACAGATTCAAAGTTCAAGTTTTGACTCATACAGGTCCTACAGTATTATACATCTGAGATTCTTTCTTCCAAGAAGTTTCAGTAGCTGTTAGGATATTAACCTGTTCTGGTGCTTGGTTAACATCTTTGCCGTGATAACAGCTTGTATATGAGGGGGGATCCCAAAATTCTCAGAATTGTTAACAAAAATCTACATTACAAAACTTACAGCAAATCCATTTAAGTTCCCTTCAGAGTAGTCCCCTTGAGACGCTATACACTTGTTCCAGTGTTTTTCCCATTCCTGAAAATATTTCTTACAGTCGTTTTTGTCACCTTGTCGAGAGACTTCTATGTTTTTCATGGATTTCTTCTTTGTCAAATCTTCTGCCTTTCATTTCTAACATAATCCTGAGGAACAAGCAGAAATCACAGGGAGTGAGATATGGTGAGTACGGGGTATGGGGTGGAACAGTGATGTTGTTTTTGTCCAAAAATTGCTAACCTGATAATGTGGAGAGTGAGGGGGCATTGTCATAATGCAACAACCATCTCTGGGTGCACCGTTTCTCTGGATGTTATGGCCTGATACTTTCCTGTAGATGCCTCAGCACTTTATTGTAAAATTGTTAGTTCATAGCCTGTCCACAAGGAACAAATTCTTTATGGACAACTTCCTCAGTGTCAAAACACAAGATCAACAATGTTTTGATGGTGGACTTGACCTGACACACTTTTTTGATCTTGTAGATGTTGTTGCCTTCCACTGGCTGGACTGCTGCATGGTTTCGGGGTCATATCTGTAAACCCAGGTCATTTCACCCGTAATGACATTTGAAAGAAATTCTAGGTCATTTCTCACCTGGTCTTTCAAGTATCGATGGACATAGTTGAGGGATTTGATTAGATGGATTAATGGCTTCCCCTCTGTTGCCAGTGGAATGTAATGTGGCCTGCTGCTAGTAAAATGGTGTGTCGTCAAGTAGAGTGAATAGGTAGGTCTCTCTCGTTCTTCCCCTCCCCCCTCTGTGTAATTTAAGCAAGGTGAGTTATAGAGCACTCTTGTGTTACAGAGTTTATTGTACACAGTTATAACGAAATACGATTGACAGTGTAACGCAAGCATGACGGCAAACCTCCTAGCTGACCTCATCTCCTGCCTTCTGCTCTCGATCGTACTCTCAGGTTCTCTCTGACTATGCCCTCCTAAATCTGAGAATGTATATGGCTTGGTGGGGGTGTAGTGTCTGGTAGATTTCTGTGATTAGTGTCCATGACATCGGGTAACAGGCTCAGTCTGGTTAACTGCTCATATCATGAAATTCTTGTATCGTCTGGACTAAAAAGAGATTGTCTGAAATACATCATGTGTTAAGACATTCTTGATGGTCTGGGGCAACAGGATTGTGGATATATATCATGTGGTTTGACATTCCTAGTGAGAAGCTGTGTATGTCCCCAGCAGACACTACTTACTGCACATTGTGATATGAGATATATACTTGTGCCTATAATGCGTACACAAATTCTAACACATGTTCACACAATTTGTGATTTGATCTACTGTTAGAAGATGGGGGATGAATTTTCGCTAGAGGCTATGCATGCCAAGATCTTGTGTCAAAATTCTTTGGACTGAACTCTAAGAAATCCCTATGGTCTCCACAAGTTTGTCAGTAGTGCAGTGATGATCTTCCAAGATTGCCTGTCAGATTTTCTCGATGTTGTCAGCTGTACAAGAGGTTGAAGAACGGCCAGGATGTGGAGTCTTGGACTGACATGTTGCCTTTCTTAAAATGCACGTACCATTAGTAGACATGTATTTTTCTTAGCCTGCTCCGTGAAAGCTTGACCAGTATTGTCACTGCCTCGGCCACAGTTTTCCGAAGTAAAAAACAAAATTTAATGCACACCCTTTGCTCACTCATACCTGCCATAGTAGTATGAGGACAAATATCCCAGAGGTCATGTGCATGAACGAAGCAAAAATACCAGAAGTACAGGCTTGACCTTCTGAGTGCATGTCACATGGCAGAATGATTCACTAGAGTGCATGCAATTGGTGCTTACCAGCACAATGGGGAACTATTTCTTTTTTCCTGTGCTATCAATGTATTCCGGGAATTATTGGGTTCCCCCTCGAATTTCATTCTTCTTGCTACCACTGCACCAGACCATTTACTGTACAGTACTTAGCAAAAGAGAAGTCCTGTAGTGAAGTGATTATGTAGACTGTTTTTAGCCTCTCCATTATGAATGATCTCCCTTTAAGCTGATCATCTGGAAGTAGGGGAAAAAAAAAAAAAAAGATGGTACAGAAGATATTAATTTCTGTGACAGAATACCTCATCTGTACTTTGGTCCACCCTAGTATGGAGGCTCCTGTTGAGGATGCATGGCTTTATTTTTATTTTATTTCAAGTGAATTCAGAGTTAGTGATGCTGAAATCAAAGGGCTGTTGTTGTTGTTGTTGTTGTTAGACAGCATCATGATCTAATGTGACTGAGCTTGATGATGAAAGATAATGATCATAAGGGAAGCATGGTGAAAGACAAGGTTAAAAAAAGAAGGGGGTGGGGTTATACATCTGTACAAAGGATGCCAAGCTTCCTCATAAGTGATCCTCATTGAATTTTGTCTTGAGACAGCTGATATTTTCAGGGAATGGATATCAACCAGGTACCAAGACCATCTGGTTACTTCTCAACAGATGCTGGAGGCTTTTGGAAAAAAAAAGATCTAAGATGTATAATAAGATGTGGCGCCTGGTGGTTTAGTGGGTAAGGAAGTCGCTCCAATCGGATTGAGCCAGTGAAGGTTTATATCCAAGGGGTGGTTGGGGTTTATTGCTCACATATTGCCACTCAGGGATGAGTGAGGCTGGTCACTCTCATCTTAAGTGTCAGGACCAACTTGCCTAGCCCCGGGCTCCTACGCACCGCATGGGGCAACGTAGGATTGGATGATGGATGGATGGATGGATAGTAAGATGTGCAATAGTGTGAGAGTCTTAGCTTGGACTTTGTTGCTTATGGCTGAGTCTCCTGCATAAGAGTAAAGGAAGGGTGAGCTTATGACATAATGGTACTGTTTACAGCAGGTGAAAGCAAGCCCAAGAAGCCACCAGCACCTCGTCTGACTGCCCAGGATAAGCAGGAGTCTGCCATTGACCTGGGTCTGGGTCCACCCCTGGAGGCAGAGCAGGCTGACAACTACAAACGTATCCAACAGGTAATTTGCACCCCAGTATTCAGTGCACCAGAATGATGTCAAAAATTAAATTGCACCAGAATCTGGGTACCAGAAATACAGTACAATCATACTTGGTTAACCAGAATGTCAGTGACATAATAAAAGCTGACTATGCCATATTCATCATTTGACAGCTTTAAGAAAAATATATAGGAAAGAAAAGAGATCTGTACAGTACAATCCCAGTTAACCGGGCGGCTTGGGGAATTCACCTTCCCGGTTACAGATTTTTCCCGTGGTTCTGATATTCAAATCTATACAAAGGCGATCATTATCACAGCAGTAAATACAATTCAGGTACTCACCACTCACATCAGGGGGCACACCAAGAGATTCCACCTGAAAAATTGCCTCGCAAACACACACCATGGTCATAATGGACGTGCATGCAATGCCTTGCAGTACCGATACTGCAAAATGCACAAGTCCATTCTGTTAACTACCGAATAATTTCTTGTATGTACTGTACTCACGTGGAAAACTAAAGAAATAAAATCCTGAATATTTATTGGTAAATTATCACGACACCTGTACCCCCACATCAGCTTTGTTTACGATCCCGGCCCCAACTGACCGCCACCATTCCGCCACTGTTTTGCACCATTGTTAACTACCGAAGTATTCGTTGTATGTACTGTACTCATAAAAGTGGAAAAATAAAGAAATAAAATCTTGAACATTTATTGGTGAACTGATGTTAAGACTGCACTGTAGAATTATCACACCTGTGCCCCCACACAAAGCTTTGCTTACGGTCCCGGCCCCGACTGACCTCAATCATTCCACCCTTCACCTGCCGCCAATCAGCTGTTTTGCACAAAATAAAATACATGATGTACTTATGAAGTGCAAGCATATATATATTTTTTTCTTCCAACAAAGTAAACCTTCATTCCTATTAACATTTTTTTTTTTTTTTTCATCTCTGCCAGCACACATGTGTTCTAAGATGAATTTATGTGGTGCAAGTTAGAGTCGGTCCGTTAGGAAGAAAAACACCGGCGTTTGCTGATTTGCTCTCTCCCGAGATGTCTGGCCTACAAATTCCATACCTGTCTTTGAAACGATTTAACCATCCAACACTGAAATCAAATTCGACATCAATATTCATTTTATTGTGAAACTCTCTTGCTTTTTCCTTGATAAGAGGACCAGGAATAGGTGCTCCCCTAGATCTTTCTAAGCAAAACCACTTGAACGATGAAGAGTATGCCTTTTTTCAATGGACTTACTTGTCCCGCTTTTCATGAAAAATTCATTGAGCTTGGATGCTGGGTCTTTATATAAAATCGTTGGATTTCCTGCATTATATTCGGTCATCAGTGTTTTATAATGTTTGCCTTTTTCAAGTCTATTGCATATGTCCAGCTTCTGTTTCAAGGTAGGCACGACACGCTTACGTTTAGTTTGCTCTTTAGGCATTTTGGAATGTTGAAATTACCGTCCATTAGAGCAACACAACAGCAAGAGAGCTTGTTTACTGTCTGGTGGTAAAAAGCAGACTGGTGATTTGTGGAAATTGTGGAGGGTGTGGAGGATGACTGAATTCACGAAGGGGAAAGAGGGAGGAGGAGGGCTGGTTAAGAGGATTTACTAGGGATTTACATTAGCCAGAAATGCCTTCACCTCGCTTAGTCCGACTTCACCCAGCCTCACGTGACACGATAAAACGGCAGTTTGGCGGTCCATTCAAAATGGCGCACAGCTATAACTTACTGAAGTTTTTACCAGCCCTTGAATTTTCCCGTTATTCTGAGTATTCCGCGTGTCTGGATACCGGATAGCTGGGATTGTACTGTACTTTGTTTTTGTTGATTTGGAGAAGGCTTTTGACAGATTCCCTAGGGAGGTGGTGAAGTGGGCACTTAGAAAGCATAGGAACGTGGAGTGGCTGGTTAGAGTTGTAATGACTATGTAAGAGTGAATGGAGATTTGAGTGATGTGTTTTCTGTGAATGTTGTGTGCATCAGGGTTCAGTCTGGAGCCCCTTGTTGTTTATCATGGTGTTTGAAGCCCTCTTAAATGACTTCAGAAATGGACTTCCGTGGGAGATGTTGTATGCCATTGATTTGGTGTTAATTGCAGAGAATGAAGGCAGGTGGACGAAAGATTTAGGAAGTGGAGAGACGGTATGGTGCAGAAGGGCTTAAGAGTAAATGCGGATAAAACGAAGGTGATGGTATATAGGGTTGGTGGCAGTACTGTCAAAGAAGACGGAGAGTGGCCATGTGCGATTTGCCACAAGGGCCATGGAAGTAATTTCAACTTGTGCAGTGCTTGTGATATGTGAGTGCTTAAAAGATGTACTGGTAGTAGAGGTAGACTGTGAGATAATGCTTGTTTCATGTATTTACCTATTTGTAGTATACGGGAATCGAGTGATGCTCGTGTTGTCCTGTCTCCATATCCACATTTATCTAGTTTACTTTTACACACATGAATGTTTTTCTCCTGCACCACCTTTTTGTCCAAGTCGTTCCAAATACTTATGTATTTACCCAATATACCTAATTGAGATACACACGAAATATGCTATGCTCTTGGGTTCCCATCGCTGTTTCTTAGTAAGTCAAATTTAGCTTTAAACTCGTTTAAGTTTTTAGACTGGATGATCTCTTTGTCCGGCTATTCCATAAATCTATTCTTCTGTAAGGAAAGCTATATTTCTTGATATCCTTCAAGCAGCTTGACTTTTTAAATTTCATTCCGTGTCTTCTTGTTGCTCTCTTACCCCATAAAAACAGATCTTCTCGGTCAATTTTATCTACTCCCACCGTGGTCCTGAACACTGCAATCATGTCTCCCCTCTTTCTCCTTTCCTCTAAGGAAGGCAGATCCAGCTTTTCCAGCCTCTCTCTGTATGACAGATCTGCCAGACTGGGGACCATTTTGGTTGCTGTTCTTTGTATTCTCTCAATCTTGTTTATATCTTTCTTTTTGTGTGGGGACCACACTACCGCTGCATATTCTAACCTGGGGCGGATCATGGCCAGTATCAATTTTTTCATCATCTCCTCATCCATATAATGAAATGCTACTCTTATGTTAGTCAGGAGTGTATAAGTCTCTCTAACTATCTTATTAATGTGCTTTTCAGGTGACAAACTATCTTGGACCAGCACTCCTAAGTCTTTCTCTTCTCTCATTTTAGTGATTAATTCATTTCCCAACAAATAATTCATTGATGGCCTCCTGGTACTTTTACCCATTTCCAATATTTTACATTTCTTTACAGTGGGGCACCAATTTTCGCGCCTAATTGGGTCCAAAAATAATGCGCGAAAGTGGAATTAGCGAAAGTTGGGGCATTGTCTTTATGGCAAAAAGGCTAATTGGTTCCCGGAGATGCAAACAATAAAAACTGTACAGTACACATTATATGAGGAGAAACATACCACAGAGACCAGGTTGAGGTGTTTAATGGATGTTGGGGGTAAGTATCCACTTTTTATCACCACCACTGCCTCCCGGCCCTCCCCCCACACCACCAAGCTCTCCCCCCACACCACCAGGCCCTTTCCCCACACTACCAGGTATAGTAGAGGCCATTGAACCGTGAGAATCCAACACAATGGAGCTAGCACGCTCGTACACAATGGCGGGAATGGGTGGACAGAGTGTTGACATGACGTCATTCAAGATGGCGGTGGGTTGCGGGCGGGCGGTGCAGGAAATTCAAAGTTCAAAATATTGTCCCAAACCCAAAATTTGTGCGCGAAAATCGATTTTTTTCAAGCGAAAGTGGAAGTTAGGGAATATTTGGTGCATGCCGCGAAAGTGGATTCCGCGAATCCTGCTGTAGCGAAAGTTGGTGCACTACTGTACATTAAATTTCATTTCCCACTTCCGGCTCCAATCATGTATCCTATCCAGATCCTCCTGCAGCATTTTACAATCCTCCTCAACCTCTATCTTCCTCAAGATCTTTACATCATCAGCAATCAGACTTGCATAACTGTTCACTCTATCTACCATATCATTTACGTAAATCAGGAACATTACTGGCGCCAACACCGAGCCGTGGGGGACTCCACTTGTTACTTCCCTCCATCCAGACATCCTGTCCTTTATTACTGTCCTCATTTGTCTGTCTCTCAAAAATTCTCTCATCCATTCCAGGAGTTTCCCCTTCAGTCGTCCTATATATTCTAGTTTCCACATTAGTCTCTTATGAGGTACCTTGTCAAAGGCCTTCTCTAAGTCTAAGTACACACAATCCACCCAACCATCTCTCTCCTGTACCACGTCAATCGCTCTTGAGTAAAAGCTCAACAAGTTAGAAACACATGACCTTCCACTTCTGAATCCAAACTGACATTCAGCCAAAATATTCATCTCTTCTAGATATTTTATCCATCTGTCTTTCAGGATTCTCTCGCACAATTTTGCGACCATGCTGGTTAGAGACACTGGTCTATAATTCAGGGGTTCTTCCTTGTTTTCTCCCTTATAAATTGGTACCTCATATGCCCTCTTCCATTCTTGTGGCACTTTCCCCTCTTCCAGAGAACACATGATTAAACAGTGAATTTTATCTGCCAGTTGTTCTCTGCATTCCTTCAGTACCCAATTAGAAATTCCATCAGGTCCTGGGGCTTTCCTTACATCTTGAGTTTCCAATAATTTGTACACTTCCTGTACCTCCACTTTTATATCTTTTATCACTGGTACATTTCAAGTCACTCCCTCCCCTTCCACAAACTCTTTTTCATTAGTGAAAACTGTTTGGAAACATTTGTTCATTATTTCAGCTTGCATTGCTGCAGTGTGTCAGGAACAGCATGTAGAGTTAGTTTGGTGTGAAAGGATCGATCTTGCAGTGAGTCTCTTGAGTTTGTGGAAGAGTTTTGTTATCTGGGAGACATGTTATGTGCTGGACGTGGGGCTGGAGCAAACCCTGTGGCTGGAGTGAGGAGTGGTTGGAAGAAGTTCAGGGAGCTGTTGCCTCTCTGACATGGACAGAGCTCTCCCTCCATGCTAAGGGATCTTTGTATGTAGTATGTGTTATGAGTGTAATGCTGTATGGTAGTGAGACTTGGGCAATAAAGGAAAAGAATATTCACAGGCCCAAACATACAGAAAGGACAGTGATTAGGTGGACGTCAATGCATCCAGGAATGCTAGGCCTGGAGGGGCAAGGTTTATGATGGAAGAGTTAAGAGTTAGGATGGGATTGGAGTGTATTGATGTTGTGATGAGGAGAGGTATATTGAGATGGTTTGGGCATGTGGAGAGGATGGGGGATGACAGTTGGGTGCAGGAAGTGAAAGGTGTTAACGTTAGGAGAAGGGTTGCGAGAGGTAGACCGAAAAAGACCTGGGACAAGGTCATTGAGTTCGACATCAGGGATAAGAGACTGAATAAATAGGCTGCCAGAGATTGAGGAGCATGGAGAGCTGCCATTAGGTGGCCAAGGCTAATGCATGCAAGCATGTTGGAGCCTTTATAAATGAAACAAAACAAAACGAATGTAGATGTAAAAAATGAAGTTGTACTTAGTGTTGTATTCTAGGTAGCACTGGGGGCTTTGTAGCACCTCTTCTTTTCAATATATTCTTATAGTACATGCTCACATTCCCTTGTATGGTATTTATTTGATTTTAACATTGATAAAGTTTGCTCTAGCAACATACAAGAGGAGACTGAAGTGTAGTATGAATTCCAAAGGAAGATTTGTTTTTAAATATCCAAAGCCACATTGAATACTTTAATATACCAGGATATGGACATACTAATATAATCTATTGCTATCAGATTCTGGTGCGGATGAACAAGCTGTGTGTGAACCAGTCAAGCCATGGGAACTTGACGCCACGCCGCAACGAGCAGCGCCTCCTAAGGAACATGGGCATCCACTCTGTTGTCCTTGAGCTGCTACAGGTAACTCCACATCACATAACCAATCACGTTACCATACTTTGGTGTACAACACATCACCATATTGTGCCGTACCACACCATATCACACCACACCATACCATACAACACCACAACACACCACACCATGCCACACCACACCATGCCACACCATGCCACACCAAACCACACCACACCACACCACACCACACCACACCACACCACACCACACCACACCATCACACAGTACCATACCACAATCTGTTACACAATACCACACCACATTCTACCACATTTTACGTACTGTACCCCATCGCACCACTCCACACCACATCACAGAGTGGAGAGAATAAAACCTTAGTACAGTTGGCCTTAGAAGTGATGGCAGAGCATGCAGAAGATTTCGGTCAGCGTTAATGCACACACTTTTCCTTATATCTTAACAAGTTGAAACCTATTATGTAAAATTGTTACAGATAACAATAAGTACAGTAAATGCCAGAGTACCGGTATACTGTAAAATTGTAGGAAGCAGTGCTTTAGTTATGATAATAGGAAATCCTAAATGGAACTAATTGATATTTTAGAACCATCAGTCACAGACACTCAGGAATAATTTGTGGGGTTGAAATCTAGTATGTTAACAAGCAATAACTCTTTAGTAGCGTAAGACTGTAAAGAAGTGAGTTTCAATAAACCATTAAAATCATTCATTGTGATTTATAAAATAATTTCCATTACAATACTAAGGAATAATTTAAAGTCATTTATTTCCTTTTCTGTTGTCTCAGTGGACAATGACAGAAAGTGGGAAGGCAGCATACGTTAGTAGACTGTTTTAAATGGTTTGATCAACATGCTTGAAAGGAGACAATGTTTACTGAAAGACATGACGTCATTGCACTGCATTTGGCCAGCTTTCCATAGAGGAAAATCTGTGGAAGATTTAACTTGAGCCAGAGGACTATCAGTGCAAGAAATATAAAGAAAAAAACTCAAAACTTTGCCGAGAGTCTGAGCCGCTTGGAGGATGCCAGCTTGTGTCATAGCCTGGTATCCTTAGAGCATAAATGATTGCCAAGAGTAATTAACTGCAGAGGTTCATAATTAAATCACAGTCCAAAACTTCCAAATCAGCATTTTCAGTTTAGCAGGACAGTGGTTTATTTGAAATGAAAGATATAACAGATTAAAGGATAGAGCAGAAAGTATGTGCTTTTGCATTGCAAGAGTTTATAAACTCATGTTTTGGTCCTCTTTATTGCCTAGTGTAAGAGAAACTGAAAATAATTTAGCATCAACTGGGAATGAAATTCTGAACTAATTATAATTATTATAAATGGGGGGAAGCCAAGGAATAAAAGGCAGGATAGTCTTGCTGTTGCCGCAGGTAGGGTATCATTACTGAGAATAAATTAATTGTTTTGGCATCCATGTTGCCAAATCATCACCATGACATTTGAAAATAGGGTAGTGTATTGCAGTCACAAGAATTTTCCTTAACTGGCCTTTGAAAGTAGAACATCTATACAGTATTTGAAATCCTGGGAAGCAAATACATCAGATACACTGGGTTATACTGCATGTTGGACACAGAATAATATATTACATATTCATTCAGATCGGGAAATGTATCTAAGTGTTAACTTCTAATATATCATTGTCCCATGTTATTCATTTTACATGATTCTTAGCATGATATAATATACAGGTATAATTTATTTGATATGGCATGATGAGGACACAGAATTTTTACTGTATATTCACTTAAGTTTTCATTGAACATATGGCAGTGCAGAATGACCGAAGTACTCAAAAACACTGCCATCACTTCTTGGGGCGACATTACCACACCAGGGTTTAGATTTCAGTACATTGAGGGGTGAATTGAATATCAAAGAATTTTCCTCAGAGTGCATGAGTTAAAGAGAGAAAAGTAAGTAGCATTTCCAGTAACTCAGTCTTTCGTATTCAAAGTGGCCTTGGAGATCTCATAACACCTCTTTGTTAGGTATTTATTTTGCAAATTACCCAGTATCCTCGTGTGTTACTGATGGAAACTTTGTTTACAGTAAAAAGTTATAAGTAACATACAAGAGAATGTTAAGGTGTAATATGCAAAATAAATCACTGAGGAAGAGGTGCTTCAAAGCCTCTTATCCCATTTTTAGTATGGGTCTGCCTCTTATTCCCCACTCTTCCCAGATTCCACTTGACAGAAAGAACAAATGCCTATATGGAATTATTGAGTAGGGTAAATAAATAAGAAAAATAAGTAACATTCCCTTCTACATTCCCATTCACTCACTGCTCATTTTCCCCCACACATATGTACGTTAAATTGGGTAAATCAATAAAAATAAGTAACATTCGCTTCAATACTTCGTTTCACTCATTCCTCACTCTGCGCAGATCCCATATGACAAAAACGAAGACAAGCGCATAAATGAACTGATAAATTGGGCACATGAATAAATAAATGGATAAATAAAAAGAAGTAACATTCCCTTCAACACTTCCATTCACCCACCACTCTCCCCAGATCCCATACGACAAAAAGGAGGACAAACGCATGAATGAACTGATTGAGTTGGCTCACCAGTTCCTGCAAAATTTCTGCCTGGGCGATCGAGCAAACCAGGCTCTGCTATACAAGAGCATAGACCTCTTCCTCAACCCTGGAGTAAGTATCATTTTTTTCTTTTCATTCATCAAAAAAAGTTCAATCCTATCCTTTAATCTTGACTCCATCCTAGAGGGTATATTGTTCACATGTCCTACATTATTAGATGTACATTACTTTCATTTGTGTAATACAGTATGGGGTGTTGACAGTTTCTGCTGGGTTTGAAAAGATTTATTGCATGCAAATTCCATAACATAGTGAGTCATTTTTTTTTTCCCATATGAAAGAATAACTTTCATATGGTGTAAGTTTATTGAGTGTTGTAGGGAAGGTATACCGTTTGGAAAAAGTATTATTGAGAAAGTAAGAGAGCTCTCAGAAGGCCTACTGAGTGATGAACAGGGTGGCTTTAGGAGTAGCAGAGGATGTGTAGCTCAAATATTTGCAGTGAGACAGATAATGGAGAAGGCATGTGAGAAAGACTGTTAGGTGTTTATGGCATCTATGGATCTGGAAAAAGCTTATAACAAAGTAGACAGAGATGGATTGTGGAAGGTTTTGCATATGGTAGCTATGTACAGTGTAGGTGGTAAGCTGCTAGGTGCTGTCAAGATTTTATACGATGGTAGTGATGCATGTGTAAGAGTAAATGGGCATCTCAGTGAATGGTTCACTATCAGTGTGGGCGTGCAGTGAGGTTGTTTGATGTCCCCATGGTTGTTCAATGTATATATAGATGGGGTGATGAGAGAAGTAAAAACACGAGCAATGGAGAGAGGGATGGCGTTAGTAATGAATGGTGATGGATGGATTATCTCAAATTTGATGTATGCTGATGATACTTGCAAATACTGGACAAGAGCTTGGTAGACTGGTGCAGAGTTTTGCTGATGACTATGAGCGTCGTGCCTTGAGAGTGAATGTAGAAAAGGGTAGAGTGATGGTTATTGAGAGAGAAGGTGACTCCCAGTGTGATGTTACAGTGAATAGAGAGAGACTGGACTTGGTGAGAGAGTTCAAATACCTGGGTACTGTGATAGAAAAGAGAGGAAAATGTGCAAAAGAAGTGGAAAGTAGAGTGACACAAGGAAGGAAAGTAGCTGGTGCTATGAAGACCTTGATAAGAAAGAGAGGCTTGAGTGTTGCAGCTGCACAGGGCTTACATGAAGGAGTGGTAGTGCCAGCTCTAACATACGGTTGTGAGACTATGGTGTGGCGTGAAAATGAAAAGTCAAGAGTAAAAGCAGTGGAGATGGGACTGTTGAGGAATGTATGTGGAGTACAGAGAGCGGATAGGATATGGAATAATGTGATTCGTGAAAAGTGCAGAGTGAGGAAGTTTGTGGACACCAGAATCGAAGAGAGTGTATTGAGATGGTATGGTCATGTGAGAGAATGGATGACAATAGAGTGGTGAAAAAGGTATATCTGAGCGAATTTCAAAGAGGAAGGAGGCAAAGTAGGCCAAGGAGAAGGTGGAGGGATATGGTGGATGAGGGTGTGAGGAAGAGAGGTATGGAAGTTGGTGAGGCAAAGGGACTGACAAGAGATCAAGCTGGCTAGATGAATTATGTGTGGAGAAGCACATGACAAGGGATTTGGCACCCCATTTTAATGTGACAGTGTTCGGACTGACTCTAATGGATAGTTATCTATGAAGCTACAGTACATGGTGAAACTTTTTGACCTGTCAGATGGAGCCAGGATTCCTTTGGGCTTGAATAATGAGCGAATGGAAGTGTGGACCATTGAATTGGGCAGACTTTGGCTGTCTGGACGCTGCCACTCCTCACCTCCGCCTTAGGGTGGGAAAAGAGGTCTGGATGATGATGATAATGAAGAGTAACTTGAAGTTTTTTAAAGGTTAACTTGTAATACTGCGTCTCAGTGTATTAGGCCATTTATAAACAATATGTTTGTGTAAATCCACGAAGATTTTGTGGACACTGTTTAATTTACTGCTGGTTTGTCATACAGCTGCTGGAAGTGATATAAGCTTAACTTGTAATACTGCATCTCAGTATGTTATGTAAATTACAGGCAAAAAAATTTTGTAAACTCAGGAGGATCTTGTGGACACCCTGGTTAATCTAATAATGTTTGACATACAGCTGCTGGAGGCAAAGACCATCTGTGCAGTGTTCAAGGACAACTCTCAGCTGTGTGGTGAGGTGTCGGAGCGTGTCATCCAGCACTTCATCCACTGCATTGAGACACACGGCCGCCACGTACAGTACCTCAAGTTCCTCCAAACAGTTGTCAAAGCAGAGGGCACTTTCCTTAGGCGCTCCCAGGACATGGTCATGCAGGAGGTGGGTTTGAGGTTATGCAAGAGGTAAGTTGAAGTCATGTAGGAGGTTGGTTGGGGTCATGCAGGAGAGGGTTGCGGTCATGCTAGAGGTACTGTAGTGGAAAATTGATGTAGTCATGTCAAGATCATGCTGGAGATGTGGAGACTGACATAGTGAGGATGGGGCTGTGCAGGGGGTAATAATTTTGATTGGGTAATGTCAGTCAGGAAGTGGATTAGGGTTATGAAGGAGGTACTGTAAGAGAAGATTGATGTAGGTGTGTCAAGATTGTGCAGATGGGGGACATTGGTGTAGTGAGGGTGGGTTCATGCACTTTTGGGTTTAATGGAGGTGGAATCATGCAATAAGCAGTGAATTTGTTGGAATGATTATGCATTTGAAGGGTTTATTGTGAGAAATCATGCAGTAGGTGATGAGTTAGTATGGGTGAGATGATGCCGAAGGTTTATTGTGAGTGAAATTGTGCAGTAGGTGATGAATTAGTTGAAATGAAGGAATATTGCAATTGAGATCATGGAGGAGGCAAATTATTAGTATGGGTGAGGTCATTTAGGAGGTGTTGAAGCATGTTATCCAGCACATCCACTGCACTGAAACCTATGGCTGCTATGTACAGGACCTCAAGTTTCTCCAGGTGGTTGTCCAAGTAGAGGGCCCTTTCCTCAGCTGCTTCCATGGTATGCTCATAAAGGAGATGAGGTACTGATGGTGGGGTCATACAGGAAATAGGGCAGTGACTTGCAGTGGGAGTAAGAGTCATGCTGGGGGTAAGGGAGAGATATAGTGAAGGACTGGGAGTGAGGTCATACAGTAGCAGTGGGATTCATGTAGGGTGTGAGTAGATAATGAAGCTGTGGTCCTGCACAGATGAGGGTGGGGTCATACAGGTGAGAGGTCTGTTCTTCTCATCTTCTCTTTATCTGTTTATTTTTCTCTATCCATCCATTTACCAGTCTGCATCTCTCTGTACCTTTGTATCATTCTGTCTGTCTGTGTGTATAACTAAACTCCATTCACCACCTATCATCCTTCAGGTGAACACTGCAGAATATGCGTTGGTTTTCTGCAACAAGCATGCCTCCTTATCCTCTCTTCTCTATGTACAGCGTATCCCTATCAGTTTGTCTATCTATCTGTCTATCTGTCTGTCTGTCTATCTATCTGTCTATCTGTCCACTAGGTGAGCGCGGCAGAGGACGTGTTGGTGTTCTACAATGAGCGTGCCTCCTTCGCCACCTTCGTAGAGATGATGAAAGCAGATCGCAGTCGCATGGACTTTGATGACAGCAGTCCTCTCAGGTCTGACTCTTTGGCAGTACTATACTCCTTTTACTCTAACTTTGCCGAGATTTTCACCCTTTTGTAGACTATCACGTACCTTAATGGAAGAATAAGCAATATCGCAGCCCTACATCTTTTTCGCTGCACTCCATTTTGACAAGCATCATATTCCACTGTTAATATCTTGTTACAACTCAGCATTCAAGATGAAGAGATGGTAGTTTTGGCCAAGTTAGGGCAAAAACAATAAAGTCAAATGGAGACTAAAATACTATTGCTTTATTTGTATTTATGTTTCTCTCCTCTAACTCTCAGAGGGTAGTAGAGTGGATGGAAGTGAAATCCCATACCCACTTTACTCTGCTGTAACTTGGCCTAAAATTACCATCTCTCCATTTTGAATACTGAGTTGTAACAGTAGATTAGCACCAGGTTATGATGTTAGTCATAAAGAAGTGCTATGACAGAGACATAGAGTCATGGTATTGTCTTATTTTTTCAGTGAGCCACATGAAATAAGATGCAAAAGAATGAAAATTTTGGTCAGGTTAAGATACAAAGAGTATATTGTAATTATTTTTGTTTTTTAACTTGTGTAGTTAGTTTACTCTTTTTCTCAGGCCTGGCTCTCAGGGGAGACTAACCTAAGAAGAACTAAGGCACCATTTCAATTATTTATTTATATATTTCTTTAATTGCTTGAATGCAAGTGATATCCCATTTGATTTATTATCAGCATCTGACATATTTGTCCCATTAAAGATAAACTGTTTGAACTGGAGGAATTGGAGGTACCATCCTTTAACCCCTTCATTGGTGCTGGTGAGGGATGCCTACATGTGGTGGCACTGATTTAACCAGGGAGCTCAATATCATCCTGATTATACAAATGTCTCTCAGTTACTTCCCTGTCCTGCAAAATGAGATTGGTGGACTGCAGGAGAAGAGGAATTTAAACCTGCAGTCCACCAGGTTCACATTCTGCTGAGCCTGGTGTTGCAACTACAGTACAATCCCAGTTAACCGGGTGGCTTGGGGAATTTACCTTCCCGGTTACAGATTTTTCCCGTATTTCTGATTTTCAAGTCAAATCTATACAAAGGCTATCACAGCAGTAAATACAGTTCAGGTACTCACCAGTCACATTAGGGGTTACACTAAGAGATTCCGCCTGAAAAACTGCCTTGTAAACACACACCATGGTCATAACGCACGTGTGCAATGTCTAGCAATTTGCCGTACTGCAAATTGCACCAGTCCATTGTTTACCGAATTACTGTATTCATCATATGTACTGTACTCATAAAAATTGAAAAATAATATAAAGAAATAAAAGCTTGAACATTTATTAGTGAACTGATGATGTGTTAAGACTGCACTGTAGAATTATCACGACACCTGTGCCCCCACGTGAGTTTGTTTACGTTTCCGACTGTTCTTCTTCTTCCCCACTTGACCTCCATCACTCCACCCCTCACCCGCCACTCAGCTGTTTTGCAGAAAATAAAATAAATGATGTATGTATGAAATGCAGGCATATTATTTATTTATTTTTCTTCCTACAAAGTAAACTTTCATTCTTATTAACATTTATATTCAGCCATTAGTGTTTTATAATGTTCGCCTTTTTCAAGTCTGTTGCATACTGTATGTCCAGCTTCTGTTTCAAGGTAAGCACGATACGCTTACGTTTAGTTTGCACTTTAGGCATTTTGGAGTGTACAAATTACCGTCTATCAGTGGAACACAATAGCAAGAGAGCTTGTTTACTGTCTGGTGGCAAAACGCAGACTGGTGATTTTTGGAGGGTGTGGAGGATGATTGAATTCAAGTAGGGGAAAGAGGGGGAGAGGAGGGGTGGTTAAGAGGATTTGCTAGGGATTTACATTAGCCGGAAATGCTTTCACCTCGCTTTGTCTGACTTCACCCAGCCTCGCGTGACACGATCAAACGGTGGTTTGGCGGTCCATTCAAACTGGCGCACAGTTATAACTTACTGACATTTTTACCAGCCCTTGAATTTTCCCGTTGTTTTGAGTATTCCGTTTGTGTGGATACCGGATAGCTGGGATTGTACTGTACTTCTAACCCTTCACTACTAGAGGTCTGTCCTGAGGTGAGTAAAATTGTCTGGTAGAAGCAAGAATAAACTAAAACAAGGTTATGCAGATTCATAGATTAAGTTTGCCATGGTGCAGAAGAGCGACACCTTCATGTGATGATGTCAAAATTGCCAGGTCACTCAACTCCCCGGTTATACAGATGAACCCCAATAACTTGCTCATCCTTCAAAAGGAGTATGGTGAACTTCAGAAGATAAGCTTAAGCCTGTAGTTCACTGGGTTCACATTTCATTTGAACTTGGGGCTGCAGTATTACTGCTACTAAAAGTTCATTCACTCTCATCTTAAATGCCAGGACCAACTTGCCTCGCCCCGGGCTCCTACGCTCCTCATGGGGCAATGTAGGATTAGATGATGGATGGATGGATGGATAAAAGTTCATCATATGGTGTATCCTTCCTGTAACAAAATTCTGAATGTTATGTTGACTTCACAGTGTCGTTTAGACAGAATTATTCCCAAATACTGAAATTGTGTTTAGCCCGGGCTCCTACGCTCCTCATGGGGCAATGTAGGATTAGATGATGGATGGATGGATGGATAAGTAGTACTGATGTGGTAGGTGGGGGTGCTCACCATCCACTCACTCGATGTGGTGCTGCTCTCGGGTGTCTGCCCTTTCATCTCCTCCCTCCTTTCCTTCCTTCCTCTTCTGTCTTTCTTCATTCTTTCCTCATCCTTCTGCCTGTGGGTGACTTTACACTCCCCTTTTTGTCTTTCTTTCCTTCATTCTTTCCTCTTCTGCCTATGGGTGACTCTACAAGCCAAATGGTTTCCTGTACACCAGGAAACCATTTACTATGCTGGGCGGTAACCATATAACCAAATTATGGCACCTGGTGGTTTAGTGGGTAATTGCAGCACTCTAGTCGGATTGAGCCAGTGAAGGTTTATATCCAAGGGATGGTTGGGGTTATTGCTCACGTAATGCCACTCAGGGATGAGTGAAGCTGGTCACTCTCATCTTAAATGTCAGGACCAACATGCCTAGCCCTGGGCTCTTATGCTCCTCATGGGACAAGGTAAGATTGGATGATGGATGGATGGATAAGTAGTACTGTATAGTTGTTGTTGTTGTTGTTGTAGCCCTAGATTTCTTTGAAAAATGAACCCTGTGAACCACAGACTGAAATTGCTCACATCCTGCTGCTCACCATCCTCCTTTCAGGGGATAGGGAGGAAGTTGAAGGATATGTGTATAACCAGACAGAGAAGTAGCTTAGTTATGTTAGTTGCACCACATAAAGCCATTTCTCTCCAGTACTGAAAAATGTGTTCAGTGTGAGGATGGCAGCACTACGTAACTGGTGGGAGTGGTGTAGGAGAGGGACACTCACCTACACATGATGGAAATAACCAGGTGGTGGAACTGTTCAGTGATACATAGCTCTCAAGTCCTTCCCATCCCTGAAAAGAGGAGGGTAGGCTGTAAGATAGGGGCAAGCCTGCAGTCCACTGAGTTGACATATAGATGATCCTGGGGCTACACTTACTGCTTCTACCAACATGCTAAAGAGAGTCCAGGTCAGACCAGAACTGTTGTATCCTTTCAGTAAACACAATATTTGGTGCTGGAGAGGGATGCCTTCAAGTGGTGTCACTGAAATGATTGGGCAGTGGAGCTGTCATGGTTACATAGACATCCCTCAGTCAACCCCCTGTCCACCAAAAGGAGAATGGTAGTCTGCAGGAGATGGGCAGCTTCAGCATGCATTCCTTTGGATTCGTATTCACTTGAGCCTGGGGTTGTATCTACCGCTACTAATGACAGTATTCCTAGTATCGTAATCCTCAGTGAATGGTGAGAGGAATTATAATTACATTTCATTGGATAGGATTAATTTGTACATTCTCTCAGTGCTTGTTTAGAATGGCCAGAATCACATTGATTGAGTCATATAGCATGATAAGTAAACATACTTAAGCTTAACCACAAATTATCCTGGACAGTGGAAGAGCATCGGTATCAGAAACTGAGAGGGAGATGTGTATGTTTCCTTAGGGCATACTGAACATTGTCAGCCCCTTCACTACAGTGACCTGTTTTGGCACTTTATTCTTGCTGCTTACAAACTTAGACTATTTTCTTCAGCTTAGGAGAATTCTATGCTCATTGTCCATCCTGCGATAAAACAAATATACAGGGAAAGATTCTACCCTCATTGTCCATCCTGCATTAACACAAAAGACAATTTTTTTTTACTGGAGGGGTTAGGTACAGTCGCCGTTAATTATTCCACTACGGGTGTGCTTTTCCGGACTGAGTAATATAATTTGGAGATAGTAAAAATGGAATATAAAGCATGTCATTGGATTGAAGAGGTTAATGGAAAGATTGCTTATACATTATTCATTGTTGAGAGGATATGCTGGTGTACAGTGCCTGAATCAGTAGCATGATATTTGATGTTAGTGGTACATTAATAGAACGCCTTGCCTTCCTAAAGCGGATAACGCTAAGGAGGGGACAAGCTCACTAGTTTGTGATGGTCATTTATGAAACACCTGATGAGGGTAATGATTCTTCTTCTTCTGTACAGGTACCTGACTTTAGAATCCTCTGATATAACATGGCTTGCAGACAGTATGTTCACAGGTGTCCGTAAATTACCATAAATTATTTGGAGACATTGTCTAGTGCACATGGGAAGCTGTGTAGCACCTCCTCCTTACTCCTTGCTAATACTGTCCATATTACACCGCTCTAAGCTCATGTGTCTCTCTTGTATTTTAATGCTGACTTAGTTCTCATAAGTAACCAAGTGACACTTGGTGGTGTAGTGGGTTAAGGTACCCCAGCCGGATGGAACCTGTAGGGGTTTCCATTTGAGGGGTGGTTGGGGTTTCTGGCTCACATAGTGCCACTCAGGGCCCAGTACAGCTGATCACCCTTGCATTTAAAGTTGGGTCTGAGTGGCCTAACCTCAGTCCGTGCTTTCCTTTCTGTATGAGGTGCAGTGGGATTCGGTGTTGATGATGATGATAAGTATGCTACAGGTGTATGACAAAATACACCAGTAAGGAAGAGGTGCTAAGTGAGCTTCTTAAACTATGAAAATGTGGTCTTTGGTGGCCTGCCAAAAACTTTTAGTTTTAAGAAGACAGATGTAATTCACCAGATGGGTGAACACCAACTTACTTCAGGAACACTAGGCATTTTCTCTGTCTTGCTTCTGTTTTTTCCATGTGAAAAAATTTTGGCATGAACTTTAACACTGAAACTTTGACATTCTGTATTATTGGACTTAAGTGATATTACTTTTGTGTTAGTTTGTCATGTAATAGTTAGTTTAGTGAAACAATAGAATAAACAGTCACTGAAATAGGCCATAAATTACAGCACTTCAGAGTATGTTGTTTAGTATTTAAGATAGTTTTCAGGAGTTTAGAAACTCCTTGCTAAATGTTCAGTATTTTACAATTTTATCTGTGTCTGAATAACATTGCCATCTGTTTGTTGATTCGTGTTTGACTTAATAATGAAGTGGGTCTAGATCTAAAATTTTTCTCTCTCTGTTTGGCATCATAATTTGTCTCTTGGTCATTTACTACTGCATGAACATTTAAAATGGTATGCCTGTTAACTACACCATCAAAAGAACAACCAGATGATAATACTAAGCTGCGTCTGGATTTTGTCCCTAGAAATTTCTTCATTAAACTGCTTTTTTTTCTTTTTCTTTTTTTTTCTTATCATTACACTCTTGCTTGGATTACCACCAGCAGCAGTCCACTCAGGTTAGTTATTTATTGAGGAGTGTTGAGAGAGAAAGAGAGAGAGAGAGAGTTAATGTCTACTATTGAGATGTGTACAAGTGGCTAGAAAGGATGTACAGTACAGTCGACCCTCTGCCTTTTGCGGGGGTTAGGGGCCTGAGACCCCCTCGAAGATCGAAAACCCGTGTAAAATTGGTGCCCCCCTAAAAACACCCCTAGCCCCCTATTTCCTTCTTTAATGAAAGAAAACCCTTGTGTACATGTCAATAAACACTTTATTTATAATTAAAGTATGAAAAAAATAGTTTAATTGCGTAGGTGGATGGCCGCTCACACCACTCGTCACAGCTACATTCTCACCCTCCACCACCGTTACCATGGTAACCACTGTAGTTGTCACACCACTGCAGAAAACAAACAAAACATGTTTCGTAAATACTTCCTCCACCACTTCCTGTGTACAGTGTTGTTCTTGTACTGTACTTTATACAATAATATACAATACTGTGCTTAATTGCTAACAAACGTGGTAAGAAAAAGATATAAAAAGAGAGAGAGCCTGCCGCGAGAGATCCAAAACAATGCGGGGGTGGCGCTGCGGGCGGTATGCAGCGTGTGGCGCGTGATTTGAATGTGTTTCCATTTTTCTCTGGAGTTCAAAAAAGGTGATTTGGTTTCCCTGGTGACAAACTGCGAACAGTCGAAACCGCAAACAGAGGAACCGCGAGGACAGAGGGTCGACTGTATTGTACTGCACTGGATTGGAGTTAATATATGCAGTGAATAAAAAATTAGAAGTTACAGGAGTTGAGAGGAAGGATGGGACTGAAATGTATTGGTGTTGTGATAAGGAGGGGTAGGTTCAGATGATGTGGGCATGTGGAGAGGATGGAAGATGACAGTTATGTGCGGAACGTGAGAAGCATGAACATTAGGGGTAGGATTCTGAGAGACTGACAGAAAAACACCCGGGATGAGGTCATAGAGTATGACCTCCGGGACGTTAGACTGAATAGGTAAGCTACCAGAGACTGAGCAGTGTGGAGGGCCACCATTAGATGATGAAGGTCAGTGCATGCAAGCATGCTGGAGCCTTTATAAATGATACAAACAGAGAAAGTTTAATGGTATATAAGTTCATAGTAAAATAATGAAAAGAATACCCAGGACAAGATGAAAGGATGAAGTCATAGTGTAAATGATGGAAGGAGACTTCTTTTGGACTAAGAGGATAAATTATGTACAGTAATATGAGAGCCTTCCACCCTCCACACCCTTTTTTTATTTATTTATTTATTATTATAGGATGAACATTCGATTAGGCACATTATATGGAAATAAGTAAAATAGATCTTGCTGTCTTATCTTGCTGCACTTGCACATTGAATTTTAAAAAGTTGCTTAAATAGTTTGTATAAGAGAGAGGGAGATAGACAGACAGACAAACAGAGAGAGAGAGAGAGAGAGAGAGAGGCAGGGAATGAGAGAGAGAGTCACGCTAAAGGTCTTTCAGGCTAAACTGGCAGGCACGTTCTACTATTTGATCCAGTAAAAGGGTATAAATATGCATGTCCTCTACTATATACACTGTTTGGGTGCATGTATAAAGCAAAGAATGTCTTGAAGATCATTTTAAAGAATGTCATGCAACATTACTCATTCTGCATAATTTTTTGGTACTTAAGTTTGAGGAGGTTTACATAGCATGCAGTTTGCCATTACTAAATAGTCAGGCTATACAGTGGAGGATTGTTGCTGCAGCATTTTGCACTAGCATGTGTTGTAGTAAATTAATGTTTAGCATTTGTTGTAGTGAATTAAAGCTGTATCATGCTCTGAGAGTGTATATGTACAGTAGACTCTCAGTTACCCATAGATGCAATATCTGACACAGCTGGCTCAGCTCCATTAAAGAAGTATCTGGTGAAATTATGAAATATCCGGCACCGAAACGGGACGTAACTGGCGGTTCTATGCAATGACTGGCATTGAGGTGTGTCAACCGGCTCATTAACGATAGCCAACCGGCGCTCTGTAACTGCATATCTGTATTGTATCATTACTTTATTGTATTTTATGCTTAATTTTCATCTTTTACTCATAGGAAAATTTTTAGGATAGAGGCTCGAGAAGGACAGTAACGCAATATCCGGCTCGACGCCAAATATTGAACCGATGGGGGTACTAGGCAATATCTGGCATTTTACGTTAAGTGGCATAGGGCTTGGCTGAATTACACAGGATAATTGAGAGTTTACTGTATACTGTAACAAAAATGTCACGGTTCACAGCAGCTCTGCATAAACTAGAATGCTATTGTTCAGTCCTAAAGCCTTTGATTATTATGGTACCATTCCCATAAGGCACTTGCATGATGTGGCAGTTTTTGTGAACAAAGCTGGAGAATATGTGAGGAACTGAAAAAGTACTATAATTGAGATTGAAAATTTTTTGGAATTGGAAAATAAAGTAAAATGCCTTTATTGCAGACTTACTGTTAATGTGGGCAAGTAAAATGAGGCAGTTACTTCCAAAGCGAGTAAACATAGACCAGCAAAGCCACAAGCATGACTCCAGAACCTTCTCACTGTTTGTTTAATTTCCCTTTCTTTTGTTGCTAATTGAATAAAACACTGTAAATTTTTGAATAGTAAAAAGTAAACGGATATGCAGAGAAACTGCTGAATTCTGTAATTTTGCTGTATGATGGACAGCTTGTTAAGACATACACCCCCCTCATTAGTCCTCCTTAATGAGATTTTACTGCATCTTAGTTGCTTGCTGTTGGTAAGTTAATATTACAGGTATTACATTTTTTTTTCTGCTGCATGTAAATTCGGTTATTTCTTTACAACAGTGTACCAGAACTTTCTTGGCTGTCAGTAGCAGTTTACAGTAGGAGGGTCAATGTTATTCATGTCACCCAAGTTAGAGAATTATAAGCATCTCTTACTTACATAGCTTTTCAGATCCCTTACCAACCCCCCACTCTCTCTCCTTTTGCCTGTCCCCAACTTTCTCTCCTTTTGCTGATCCCCCATTCTCTCTCCTTGCACCATCCTCCCCCCATCTCTCTCTTCTTTCACCAGTCCACTCTCTCTCTCTCTCTCTCTCTCTCTCTCTCTCTCTTCTTGCACCAGTCCCCCTCCTCTCTTCCATCTTTCATCATCCCTCCCTTGCTATCTCTTACTCTTCCTTTCAACAGCCACCCCATTCTCTCTCACCTTTCACCAGTCTCCCTTCTTTCATCATTTATCTGCCCTCCCACTCCCTCATGGTTTCACTTCCTTTCACTAATTCCACTTTCTTTAGCATTCCTCCACTACCTTGTCCTCCATCACTCTCCTTCCACTCACCATCTCCAAATGTATTTTTGCTATGCTGTCCCATTCTTCATTGCTCTATCATCCACTTCCTGTATCATTTCCTATCTCATCCACTTCCTGTATCACTGCCCATCTCATCCACTTCCTGACCCTGTATCACTCCCTGTCTCATTCACTTCCTGTCCCTCTCTCACTCCCCTTCTCGCATTTCATTCACTTCCTGTCCCTCTCTCACTCCCCTTCTCGCATTTCATCCACTTCCTGTCCCTCTCTCACTCTTTTGCTTCCCATCCACCACCTCATGTACACTGCTGTCCTTCCACTCCTCTTCAGTCTACCTTCTTTTACCCACTTCTTTTCACTTTTGCCTGGTGGTGTAATGGTTAGAACACCCTTGTCAGAGAGATAGCCATCCTTAGTTTTGATCCCCAAGTGGTGACAAAGTTTTATATATATATATATATATAAATATAATACAACTAAGGGTAATAAGCTGGTCATCTACCCATAAAAGCACTTGACTACATTAGCCTAGCTTCGGGCTTGTACATCTTGAAGGGGGTAATATGGCATTGGCTGTTAGCCATGTTCAAGTGTTGACCTTCTCTTAACCATAATCAGGTCCAAACCTGCCATTCTGCCTTTGCAGTACTGTTTCATTACTTCTCACAGATTTGAGTCTAAATTAAACCCTTAAACACCATATGCTGTTCCTAGAGGCGTAAGTTTTCTGAAACTCTCAGAAGTAGCATGGATGAATAGCCTACTGTTTTGAATCTGTAGCATTTTACAGTCCATGTTAGAGATATACTGAAGCTATGTTAGAAGAATTTTGTAGTCTAAATTAATTAGTCCTTCACATTTTCCGTGGGAACAAGAAAAGGTTACTACAGTGGTATCTCCTTAATCTTGGCTTTATGAGACTGAGCACATGCCACGATTTTAGAATTCCGTAGTGTAGAAGTAACTAATCTTATGGGGGAAATTACTTATGGGTCTGTCGTCTTGGAATAGTTGCCCCCCTTACCCCCAAACTCACATCAAACCGGTCACCAGCAAACACTAACATCCTGGAAAAGAAATTACTAATGCATATTTAATGGGAATGAATAGTATTGTAAGATTCTTACCTGAATCTGAATGACAATGTTGCTTGAATGGCCTGGGGAGGGGGAGTGGGGTTCCAAGGCTTGAGGCGGACTACGGCCTCTTAGCACGGGGCGAGTGTGCTGCTGCCTCTGTGCCGCTTCCTTCTCATCAACCTCCCTCAGGAACCTCTCATAGTCCAGTGTGGAGGCAACAGAAGTGTAGTCATCGTCACCCTCCACCGCCTCCTTATCGCTGTAAGAGCCGTTGATTTGGTGAGATTAATTCTTTCCCAAACGGCTGCAGCCTTTCCGTATTTTCTATCGAAATGAGTCTTTCACAGGTTTTTTGTTATTATTTGTGGATTACCACAGCTACTGGGCTTTTTTATAAACTTATCTCTGAAAGCTATGAATGAGGATTTAGAATGCGTGATACACTTGATGCGACCAGTCAGAGCGGTTGTTTGTAAACAACATGGCCAGTTGGAGAGATTGTTGGTAAACATTGCTGCAGGAGACCTGCCTACTTCCTTAAATACCCCAAAATATGTATATATTGTTTTTGTCCACTCACTTCTTGCAGTCACGATTCAACAGTTAACAATCCATGTTGCATATGTACAGTACCATGTTGCATATGTACGAAAATTACTTAATGTGAGATCATCAGTTTGTTATAATATAGGTGGAATCACATCGCCTGTCAGGTAAAGAATTACCTCATTGAGCCCATAATGGTGGGCAACTTTGGCTTCTTTTCACCACCTTCAGTCCTCCTAATTACATCAGACTTTTGTGTGTAAGTTAATGTTGGCTTCTTCTTCCCCATCCTCAAAGAAGTAGGTTTAGGAGGGTTACAATTGGCCATGGCAACAATGGGCAAGCGGAGGAAGCACGGGGGGGGGGGGGAATCCTTGTAAACCACACCAGAACCACACGCTAACAATGAAGAGGAGACAATGCACTGAGCCAGATGCTGGGACGTCAAGTTTGCATCCTTCATGCTTGGTGTTGGGGGAGGGGGGAAGTGCTGTGATTGGCTTGTAGTAACTGCTATGCTTGAATATGATTGGTTTAGTAATTGCCATGCTTGACTACAATTGGTTTACACCTGGTTGGACACATGGGCTTGAGGTAATTATGGCATGTATGACACGAGGCATTGAAAGAATGTCACTTTTTGGGCTGCACTCGCAAATTTTGTGTAATTTCTGCGAGTTATCAATATTGCAAGCTGTTGCATGATGTTGCTGCATACTATGAATCCGCTATTCAGGATTGCACAGTTTGTGAGATTTCAACGTACTGTACCTTTGTACTGAAGTTTAGGGATAACCTTCATAGTTTTCTTCTTTTGCCCATTTTCTCATGGGCTTAAAAGCTTACATAACACCTCTTTGTTAAGAGATATATTCTCCTTAATATTACATCATATTATCTTCTGTTGTATTAATAGGCTTGCACTGTGAACTTTGGCCTTTATGTATTTAGTTTTCAGAAATGACACAGTATATACAGTGACTAGCATCATGCTGTATGCAGCAAAATAATAATAATAATAATAGTAATTATAATAAATAATAGATAAAAATCCCTATAGCTCCCAATGGCATACCTCACCAGTTGAATTAATCTGTAGGTGTTAAGTACAGTAGCTTCATTACTTCTTCAGATTCTTAAATAGCCCTCAAAGGATACATTAATGTGCAAATCTTCAGTTTGCTGTTTATCTGTTTATTTAATGGAATGCACGAACCATAATATCCAGTTTCTTTTTATAGCCTCCACACCTCACCTTCCTGGTAGCCACAGTATTTAGCCCTCTGCCATTGTGCACTTTAGTAATGCCTTTATGCAGTTCAGCGGAACCTTACATATAGTTCATTTTGTTCCCTTTTGCAGTTTAGTAATACCTTTATATATAGCGCTGTACTTTTATATAGTTGATTGGCACATATATATACTTTATTAATGCCCTTTGTACAGTCAGTAGTACCTTACTGTAGTACTTTATATGGTTTAGTAGTACCATAGTTCAGTACCTCTGTCATACCTAACTTTGAGACACTGAGCACAGTACAGTAAGCCACCCATTATTCCAGCTTTAGCCATTTAAAGCTGCATCTTATAATTTTTTTTTCGTAACAGAGATCAGTTCTACTGACATATCTCATGAGTATCATAAAAGTTGACTAAAGTAGACAAGAGTGGGAACTTGAAATTCTCTCCCTTTTCAACTGGTGTATGAATGTGGTGTCCCAGCCACTCAGCATTTGTACTGTAGGCAGTCATGCACACTTATGAACCATAGGACCTTATTCTAGATGGAATATAAGGCATTGTAGCCTTATTGCCATAATTAGTATGATTGTTGCTTTCATGGTATTATCACCCAAGTTAGATTCTTAATATGGGGGCTAACTGTATCAGATGTCTTCCACATAATCTGTCACTTCCACCAGCTGGATGTTTCACTCATCCTCCTTGGTTACAGGTAAGAGCTATAACCATTCATTTGGGGGAGGCAGTGGCTGAATCGGTAGAGAGGCGACCTGCAGTCCTAATGGACCCAGGATCGAATCCCAGCTGGGGCAGGGAACAGTTTAAGGATTTGAATTTCCTAAAAAAGCAGACTTTCCTGATCTACCAGATGACCCGCCGACATGTCGTAAAAATACCCTTGCTAATACTGTACCAATACACCAGTCCTGTATGAGACAGCCCTTGCATGTATTCAATATGGATGGTGGGTGTTAGCACTGAAGTGGTGACATGTGGAGGTGTAGGAGGACTACCGGTCCTTGGAGTAGGTCACGGCCCCCAAGCAATAGGCCCTGAAGCCTTTGCCCAGAGTCGGACACGTAAAAAAAAAAAAAAAAAAAAAATCTGCACCTGGCAGCCATTATATATGGATGGATTGTGCTCATATCTGTTGTTAAGGTGCCAGAGTAAATTTCTCAGCTGGTGTAAGTGAAGTTTTTCATGCATGGGATTGTGTATTATCTGACGATCTACATAATTTTTAGTTTTTTTGTTCCCCAAATAACTTTAAGAGCGACGTTGCAGGTACCACATAGAACTGGTAAAGCTGCTGGCATGCTGTACGGAGGGGAAGAACGCCTCAACTGAGATCAAGTGTCACAGCCTCCTGCCCCTTGACGACATTGTGGCCATGGTAGAGCACAAGGACTGTATCCCTGAGGTAATATGGCCACCTAGGTCCTCCCACTGTCTGGTGTCTCGTGGGATGTCTTTGAATGCTGGGAACTGTGATTGTGGGGTCCAGTCAAGGTTGGGGGATTAACTGCTTGGGTGATGTTTTGCTGTGCTGTGTGTTGCATGACTGTGGTGTTTGTGTGTAGTCTCTGTCTTGGGGCACTCATGATGGTTGTGGCCACAAAGAAGCTTCTTATCATGGATCATGTCCATAATTCATAAAAAATTCTTAATTACCACATATGCTTTGTTGTTGTGGTTTGCTACTTGTGTGGACATTCTTTGTGACATCCCACAGCAGTCCAGCTCTTGTGAACCTTGAAGAATTGTGGACTGATATGAGTGGTACAACAGTGTTGTTAAGACACTGTAAACAATGGTTATTATGTAAGACTTTATTTAAGCAAAATTAAAGCTTATGAGCAAATAATTTTGAATTGTTTTTCCCTGATTAACCAAATATATACTGTACAAGTATTATATATGGTAAAATTAGAGAAAGATGAGTCAATTGAGGATTTTGTTTCCTGATTATCTGAAAAAACATTCTGGTATGCAAAGCACGATGTTACGGTATATAAATCAAGGATTTGTCATATACTACCAGCACAAAGCTTGTCTTTTATTGGAAGGATATTGGCAAGATTGCAACTTATTAATGTGATGTACTGCATGTGATGTGTGTTGTGTGGTAACACGTTAATATCATTTATCAAAATCATTATGACTGGACCAAACTGAAGCAACATGTAAGGCAGTTAATCCCTCACCTTGACTGGAATAATGGTCTTAAACTTTTCAGGAATAAACATTGGTGATGTTGGCTGTGGCTGTTCATCTGTCCTACCCTCTGAAGACACGGCATCTCAGAGGCCCTAATGACCTCCTAAAAAAACCCAACTTGGTCTGACCCTCAATTCTCTCCCAGGTACCACATAGAGCTGGTGAACCTTCTGGCAGAATTGACGGAAGGGAAGAACGTTTACACGGAGATTAAATGCCACAGTCTGATAACACTTGACGACATTGTATCGATTGTGACGCACCCAGAGTGTATCATTGAGGTAGTGTAAACACCCACACCCTGACCACACTACCCTAGATGTTCACGCCTGGCTTCCTTACATGTTTTTCTTTTACTCTTTATGGATGCCTTTATTATTTAGTTGACTGTGAGACCCTGAAGGTAGTGAGAGTTGATGGCTCACACATTTTGGCCCTACATATATCCAGCATAGTAAGGCTTACACTAGTAAAGGATTAAGTTATTGTCTGTGATATGTGCAGGCAAATTCTGTTCTTAAGTTATACAGCTTTAAAGTAATGCACCAGGTGCATAATTCAGTCATATACACACACATACATGAATAATAATCAAAGTGAAAAATAAAAGTTTATTCACAAGCACCTTAATGACAAGTGAGGAATATAGCAGCTGTATACTTGAAAGCATAAGCACCTCATTCAAACATACGATGTGAGCATCAGTAGGCTGGGTACATGTAGAACCAGTGTGATGGATTCTTCACACTGCAGGGTCTCAGGTTTACCCCTATGCTTTCATAATTGTGAGTGTGATTCAGATGCAGGCTTGTGATTTGTTCTCGGTTTGTGGTTCAGGACTTGTTCAGGTGCCCAGACTGTGTGTGTTATGTACAGCAAGATCTCTTTGTTCCAGCCTTTTAGTAATCGGGCATTGCTTCATTCCAGTCCCCCAGTGTTTTGGCATTCTTTTGTTTTACCCTTATTTTAGAGTTTATGTATTATAAGGCAATGTTACATGTCTGAGTCAACCTTCCACCTGACTGCTTCTTTCTCAGCTGCTGTATCTTGTACAGCATTCTAGTCAGGTCCCCTAACCTTGAAATCCTGTCTCAGAACCTCATCATATATTTTATTTGGTAGAGCCATGGAGGCTCTGTCAGTTCAGATCTGTTCATCTTTTCACCTAGTTACTCTCAGTGTCCATTCTGACCTGGGTTTGATCCCTCAGGTTAGTGTATTTGTATGTCTTTTCATATGTTCACACATGCTCACACCCTGCTGAAGTTTCCTCAGTGATATATATAAACTCTCACTCATACTCACTGCCACTCCAACAGGTCGTATTTCACGTACACTTCCCACCTTACTCTCTGAAATCATTCCACACCAAGAAGCATAGGGTGAGGGTAGGTTAATTCTCCCGAAACAGAACTTAATGTTTTGCAGCCCTTCAGTGGTAAAGCTGTCCACACATATAAAAGGTTGTGGAAGGTAGTCACAACAGTACAGTGAGCAATAAACTGTGTGTCTCAGTTTTGCTGTCTTCTCCGGTGATATTTTTATTGTATTCTCCAATCTCCTGACTTTGGGTCCACAAACAGAAAACAAGAAAACAAAAAAATAGGAGATCTGTCAACAAAAAGCCTAGTGAAATGGGCCATGCATCTATCCTTTTCTCATTCTATCATTTAAAATACAGTACTTGGCTCCATGTCAAAGACAAAATGATCAGCATAAAAATATTTGTCATAATAGTAGTACATTCATTCATTGCCAAACGCCATGTATCCCAAACGGGGTGGCCAAGGGCTTAAAGTTAATTGTTTTACAGGGAGGGGCACTAATCCTCCACCAACCCCACTTGACACGTAGGGAGTACAATATTAGTTATTGGCCCAGATTCATGCAAATCCAGTGGACTGCTGGCTGAAGTTGCCTTTCTCCAGCAATTTACCATCCTCATCTTGGAGAAGAGGGAGGGGGCTGAGAGACATCTGTACAAGTGGGCAGCAGACTATCTGCCCAGCTTTATATGTGCCACTGTATGGTGTCCTTCTCGAGCACCCTTATTATTCATATGCCCTTAGGTTAGAGACCATTCCGACATCTGCCAGGTGTATGTCTTCAATCTGATGACTTTTTTTTTTTTCAGTTACTCTTGTTACTTCCAGATCATTTGTTCAGCATATGAGTAATGTTTGCCAGTCAAGGAGTTAATGAAGGTTCTTTGTAACCCTTCCAGTTCAGTAAGTACATTATATCTGAAGCTGAATGAAATTGTCTGAAGGTAGCAAGAATGAAGTAAAGAATTCTTCATCAGATTGAAGATGTTAAAAAGGGTGCAGCCCTTGTCATATGCATCTTCTTGCATAATTCATCCATTCAATCATAATGGTCAGAACAGAGTAAGGGGGTAGGGGGGTTTTCAAGAATTCTCCCCCAGTATCCCTGCTTGTCGTAAAAGGCGACTAAAAGGGTTGGCGGAGGGTTAGTGCCCCTCCCCGGAAAACAACTAACTAAAAAAACAAACAAGAAGCCTCGGACAAGGACTGACCAAACGTTGACGACCCAGGACCGGACAAAGGACTTGGTAATGTGTACATGGAATGTAAGAGGAGCGAATGATGAGGTGAAAGAGAGAGAGATTGTCCAGGTGCTTGAGGATGCGAAAGTGGATGTATGTGGAATAACTGAAACAAAATGGAGAGGAGAAAGTGTGAGAGAATGGGAGTATGGATGGGGTATATGTGCAGGAGTAGATGAGAATGAGAGGGCAAAGGAAGGAGTGTGTATAGTTGTGAGTAAAAGATGGAAGAAGAGCATAAGACAGTATGGATCAGTTGGGTCAAGGATTGTGTGGGTAAAGTTGAAAGTTGGAATACAAATGTGGGCGATTGTGTGTGTGTATGCGCCAACGCAAGATCGTGCTAGAAGAGTGAGAGAAGAGTTCTGGACAAATGTGGAAGTGTGCATGGAAAAGTTTGGAAGGAGTGAGAGAGTGTTTTTGATTGGTGATATGAATGGTAAAGTTGGTAATGTGAAGGTGGATGGAATAGTTGGTGAGTGGGGTGTGCCTGCTGAGATAGATGAGAATGGGAGTGCGCTAGTGGACATTTGTGCTGGGAGGGGGTTGGTAATAGCCAATACCCTCTTCAGGCATAAAATGATCCACAGGTATACATGGCGAGTGATGAGAAGGGTGGGTGGTGAACTGAATGAAAGGAAAGCAGTGATTGATTATGTGTGTGTGGATGAAAGGATGCGAAGATGTGTAAAGGATGCAAGAGTGTATAGAGGTTGGGGGAGTGGACTTTCTGACCACTACTTGGTGGTGGCCAGAATTAGGTTGCAAGTAAGATGGAGGAATAGAAGAAGGGAAAGACGAGAGGAAGGAGTAGTTGCAAGGAGAGTGGAAAGGTTACAAGAGGATGAGAAAAAGGCAGAGTATAAGAGAGAAGTGGAGGAACGATTGGGCAAATATGAATTGGAGCAGATGGGAGACGTGGAAGGTGTGTGTAAGATATTTACAGAAGAAATATGTGCAGCATGTGATGTGGTGTGTGGAAGGAAGAGAAGACGGAGGGGGGTGCAAGGAACAGCGTGGTGGACTGAAGAGGTGAAACAGGCTGTGGCACAAAAGAAGAAAGCATACAATGAATGGATGAGAAATAGGGGCGTGGAAGAAGTTGAGAGGCGGAAGAGAGAGTTATATGTGGAAAGGAAGAGAGAGGTGAAAAGATTAGTAAGAGAGAGTAAGAAGAGAGTGGATGAGGAATTTGGAAGGAATTTGAGTGTAAAGTGGAGGGACTGTAAGAAAATGTTCTGGAGAGAAGTGAAAAGAGTAAGACAGGGTGGAAGTGAAGTTAGCAGGGGAGTGAAAGATAAAAATGGTAGATTACTAGTGGAGAAGGGAGAAAAAGTGAGCAGATGGAGAGAACACTTTAAGGAATTGTTGAACGTGGAGGATGGAAGTAATGCGAGTATAAGTGGCTGGGGAATGGCTGGGAGAAGGAGGGAGGTGAGAAGACAGGAAGAAATCAGTAGGATGGAAGTTGTGGAAGCAATGAAGAAAGTTAAATCGGGGAAAGCCCCAGGAATTGATGGAGTGTGTGGTGAAATGCTGAAGCATGGGGGAGAGATAGTAGTAGAATGGATGTGGAAGATGTGCAGATTGGCCTGGGAGGAAGGTAGAGTCCCGGAGGATTGGAAGTCAGGTATAATTATTCCCTTGTACAAAGGAAAAGGGGAAAAAGAAGTGTGTGGTAATCATAGGGGCATTTGTCTTCTTAGTATAATAGGAAAAGTGTATGGTAGGTTACTTATAGACAGAGTTAGAGAAAGAACAGAGAAATTAGTTGGAGAAGAACAGGGAGGCTTTAGGAAGGGAAGAGGTTGTGTAGATCAGATATTCATTCTTAGATCTTTAGTGGAAAAGTTTCTAGAGAAGGGAAAGAAGTTGTATGCGGCTTTCATGGATTTGGAGAAAGCATATGACAGGGTGGATAGACAAGGATTGTGGAAAGTGTTAAGAATATATGGAGTAGATGGGAAGTTGTTGAATGCTGTGAAGAGTATGTACGATGGTGCGAAGGCTGCAGTGCGTGTGGATGGTGAACTAAGTGAATTTTTCTCTGTGAAAGTTGGTTTGAAACAGGGATGTGTCATGTCTCCATGGTTGTTCAATCTGTACATGGATGGGGTAATAAAAGAGGTACAAGGTAGGGTAGTGGATGTTGGAGTGGCCCTGGTGAGAGAGGATAGTGTTTGGAAACTCCCTGTACTGTTGTTTGCAGATGATACTGTGTTGTTGAGTGAAGACGAAGGGGAGCTGCAAGGCTTGGTGGATGAGTTTGAGAGAGTGTGTAAGAAACGGAACCTAAAGGTGAATGTAGGGAAGAGTAAAGTGATGGTCTTTGAGAGAGGTGAAGTCAGTGAATGTACAGCAAGGTTGGATGGTGAGGAATTGGAAAATGTGAGTACGTTTAAGTATTTGGGTAGTGTGATGAGTAAGGATGGAGGTTTGGAGGGTGAAGTGCTTGAAAGGGTACAGCAGGGAAGAAAGGTTGCTGGTTCCTTAAAAGCAGTGATAAGAAACAGGGAAGTGAGCATGGAAGTAAAAAAGTTACTACATGACAGTATTGTGATACCAACTCTAACGTGCGGAAGTGAAGCTTGGACATTGTTGGAAGGACACAAGTCAAGAGTGAGAGCAGTGGAAATGAGTTATTTAAGAGGAGCCTGTGGAGTCACGTGGAGAGACAGGCTGACGAATGAGGATATAAAGGAGCGTTGTGGTGGGGATGTGGATGTGATAGGAAGCGTTGTGAGGAACACACTGAGGTGGTTTGGCCATGTGGAGAGGATGGAGGGTGAAAGATTGACGAAGAGAGTGTATGTGAGTGAGGTGGAGGGTGGAAGAGGGAGGGGGAGACCGAGGATGAGATGGAGGGATGGGGTGGAGAGGTATATGAGAGAGGGGGGTGTGAGTTGGGAGCAGGGCAGTGAAATGGCGGGGGACAGGGCGACTTGGAGGCGATTTGTTTGTGGCCACCCCAAACGGGATTGAGGCGTCTGGCAATAGATAGATAGATTTCTTGTTTTTTTATTGCTTCACCAACCACCAGCCCAAGTAAGAACAGAACAAAAGGTTCTTAGTGTACTGGTGTATGCATTTTTCTTACCGTTCACATTTATACCATGGTTCCCCAAACGAAGTCAGTTACTGGTAAAGGCACTTGAACTTGTCTTGCACCTCCTGACCGGCCTTTCAACCATAGATTCAAGAGTTATTGGCCACGTGTCATGCTGTACAAGAGGTACCTTTTTTGCCAACCATCTGTGCTGTTTTGCACAAGCAGAAATTTTACCAAAGATTTCATTCATATTGGTAAATTAAAAGCTTTTGTTAAAGGAATGAAATATTTGTATACTGTCATGGCTGTTATGCTTATGTACAAGAAAAAGTTAATGTTTTTGTTAATGTTTTGAACTTTGTGTAGGATGAATACTTAGTCTTTGAATTTTGTATTTCATACATATAAATTTTAGATTGTCTACTTTGTTTTTGAAGGTGAAGCACGTATACTGCTTAAAGTTAAAGCCATCCTTTGTTACAGCACAAAGCCATTTCAGTTGTACAGTGCAGTCTCCCAAATCTTAACATCCATTTTCCAAAATAATTTTTAATATAACAGGGGATGTTGATATCATCTGTCCTCACACAGTCAGTGGATATTTGAAGACAAAGTTTATTTGTGGACAAGTATCACAACAGATAATATATTATTGATACCCGTGCAAGGTACTTCATTGCATTTATTATTGATGGTACTGTTTTTTTACATGCTTTTTTCATAGGTATCATAATGACTTTACTTTCCAGTTTATCCCATTTTCTTTTAAGCCTTTGGACCCAAGCATTTTGGATTTGAGAGTCTGTACTGTATTAAGATATGAATCACTCTTGAATGTGAGCAGAGGCATAGCTTCTTCAGTTAGCAGTGTCAGCATGGTTTGTAGTACGCCACCTACAGTATTTATCCCATCACTATGTTGACATCTTTTACTTTCATTAATTTTGTTACATCCATAAGGTTTTATTCATCTAGGGGGAGACTTTCATATCAGAGTGGTTGGTTATAATGTGCATTAATCTCTGCCATGAGAAGCATCCCCAGAGCCAACTAAAATCATTTGGTAGTAGCAAAAGAATAACAGAATCGATATGTCATCGCACTAAAGGAATTAAACACTCATTTTAGTGGCTGAGAGAGTTAGAAACATGAATATGCAGCAGCTTGAGCATTTTAGAAATTTTTTTTTTGGGGAAAAAAAAGGAAAAATGAGGAGAAAGAGAGAGCAGAGGTATAATTTTGTTGCGTATGAATTTAGAGTGCAACTAATGATATATTTCTTTTCCTAGATTATAGTGTGTTTCCTCGTGCATGCTGGCTTCTTAGTCTTAGAGGCCGAATTTTTCTAGAAAATTTTGTTGGCATTGTTTTTATGAATTAGAATAGTGTTGTATGTTCTGTGTGTTTTGCAGATATTTATGTATAATATACATATATTACAGTATGTGTTTGTCTATTCATGCATACCTGTGTCATTTTAATTATTCATGTAAGCTTTCTATTTTAGTTATTATGTTGCATTTTTGTGAATATGTGCTGTCTTGGAGCTCGATGGAACCAAGAAAGAGGGAGTGCTTCTGTGACATTCACCTCCCATGCACATACACCAACCCACCCACATATACACTACTGTTTGGATCATAATCTAATGGATTTTTTATTTTTAATGCATACATACAGTGTGTATCCCCTTTTATTACAGTGAGATATTCTCTCTCTATTTTTAATGTGAGATATTCTCTCTCTATTATTAATGTACAAGTGCCTGCTTAGGAAAACTTCTGGTAGTGATAGGACTAACAGATACTGTCAAAACCATTTACAAAACCATCTACTGTGAGATATCCTTCCTCATGATATTGCTCAAAGGGGCCACAATAAAAGTAGTACAGTATTATCATATTGCTGGGATTAAATAACAAAGCTTATGAACCTGACAAACTCAAGTTGATAGTTTCAGCATGCACTTCCTTGCATGAACACAGCAAGAGGTTGTAGTACTTTATATCCCTGTTTCCCCTGCCAGGATTTGAACCCCAGGTCATCAGATGATGAACCAGGATGTTAAAACTGTACACCATCTTGGCTTGCTTTAGGTTCAGGTTCTTTGATGGAGAGGCATAACTGAGGTATTATTTATGAGGCAATACTTGTTTTCAGATTTGATACAAGATTATGTCAGTATGGTGTTGTTGTTATTGTGGCCCCAGGCTCATCCAAAAGTGAACATGGTGGACTGCAGGCTGAAGTTGTCCTTCACGTGCAATATACCATCCACTTTTGAGGGATAGAGAGGAAGTTGAGGATGTTATGTTGGTGCCACCAAATACAAGCATCCTTCTCCATTACCTGTATTGGGTATATATCATAAATAAAAATATTTATGGAGAGGTTTGTTGTGTCCCCAACTGGGGGAGTTAGAAGTGTTGTCCGTACTAACTTGCAAAGTACAAGACAGTACCCTAATAACAAGTTTATGCATTGGGATCTCGTTAGCAGTCGTGTGTTCCCCCCCCCCCCAAATATACCTTTATTATTATTATTATTATTTTTTTTTTTTTTTAATTATTATTATTTCATTATTCTTATTACAGTATTATTACCAGTGTTACTATTATCATGACCGTTATGATATTTGCTGGTAAACTTGTTTCCATTATGTTTGTGGTACACTGTATGCATTATGCAAAGTACCTTTTCTGTGTTGACACATTTCATCAGCACATGACATCATAATCGCTGGTTTGTTTAAAGCCTTCCTGACCTGTAGTCCGTCATGGCATGTGACTACAAGAATTACACCTCTATGCACTTAGACATTGCTGTACTTGGTATTCAGAAACACTGTTCAGAGGCCATACATGAAACTGCTCCTTGAATTTATTTCTGGTGGGTGTTGTTAAACTCCTTGAGTGGTTTAAGCTTCAGTCACACACACAGTCCAGTCTCACACTTATTGGTATAGCATTTGTATGCCCCCTCCCCTCCGCCGCCACCACCACCACCACCACCACCAGTCTTAGTAAGCTGCTGTGTGGAGGGAGTTATGTCATTCACATCAGCCCTGTAGTTAAGAGTTTATGACATGCTGGTTATCTTGTATTTATTATCAAACATTTTGGTCAGTTCTGGTGGGTTATTGTTTCATTCTTTCTTACATCTTCCATGAGGTCATAGGTCATAGATGTTTTAGTCAAATTTTACAATAAAAAATAATAACGGCTGTAAAAGTGTGCCTGCAGATTTGTGTTGATGTTTATGAAACAAAAGTACCGTATTCAGAAAAATTTATATATATACTATATGATGCTAGCTGGAGTGTAGAAGAATTTTCAGATAAGAAAATTGGTTTTATATTAACTTGCTGTACTCGTGTGATTGTGGGAATTTTACCAACATTTCTCATAATGGCATCTGATGTATTATTCATTTGGGAGTTGACCACAGAATTTGATGTTGATTTTAAAGTGTTAAAGATTGGAGGTTCTCTGGGATTTATGACACCTTCCACAGTCTATGGAGTACAATATATCCCACAGACCAAAGCTGTCCATCACTTTCACCACACATTTGTATTAACTTCATGTGATGCACTTAATTTCCTAAATATGTGGCTTATCATAATCTGTTTTATCCACAACCCCATTTTAGGAGACTGATATTCATTGTGTGCTTAAAAATAATGACACCCAACTTGCCCTGTTCTTTTAAATTGGCCTTATATAATACATTTTACAATTTTCCCCCATTCATCACTGCATCCCCATCACTCACTCTCACTCCAGTGTTTTCTGAAGTACAGTATATAAACTGCATGGTGATTCACACTCCTTGCTGGGACAAGTTGTAGTTGAGAATTGGCTGATGTGTATTGAATTAAACACTTCAGAATTGATGTTACTCTAATACAAGCAGATAATTAGTTGTGGATGTGTAAAAATTAGTGCTTTATAATTGAATAACTAATGTACAGATGTGTAAATAATCAGTTCTTGTGTTAATAAAACTTAAATTTAAATATAGAGATACATGAGTAAACATAGAGATTCAAAACATTAGTCTCAAGTTCAGATACAGCAGTTGCTTTAATTTGCCTGTAAAACTCCTTCAGCTCAAGATTGTCTGTTTGATTTAAATGTATTATAGGTGGACAGTTTGATGTGGATTAGAAAGGCCGTTCACTCTGAAGAGGTTAGAGGCAATCTCCTTTAACTTCTTTAGCTTGGAGGTATCTTTTTGTATATGATTCTTGCTGCTACTAGACTCAGACTCAGCAAAACCCTCAAGCTGAAGGAGTTACGTGCAGTGGTACATAAATAAACAATCATTGCAAACATCCAGCGGTGCCGCATTCAGGTAGAACTATTTGAAATACAGTACACTTCCCTCATTTATTTCACAAATACAGCTGAAATGACTATGATGTATTTTTTAACATTTTCACAGATAAGGGTAAAGCCATTTAAAATCTGGTTTCCCTCAATACTTCACATGTTAAGATAGAACTATTTGAACTCACTATCCCTCACATACCATGCTCATCATCTTTCATTTGCTCCCCGGGATCACCCTCAAAGGTGAAGGAAGCTTACATCAACTTCCTGAACCACTGCTACATCGACACAGAGGTAGAGATGAAGGAGATTTACAACTCACACCACATCTGGAGCCTGTTTGAGAAGTCATTCCTGGTGGACATGGCTCGAGTGGCCACCGCACCACCAGACAGACGCCATGCAGACAAGTGGGTTATAGTTTTTTTCAATTATAGTAGGGCCGCACGGATAGCGTTATTTTGCTTAACAATTTTGTGGATAGCGACAGGATAGAAACGATCTCATAGCAAGACATGCTACACAGATAGCAATAGGCCACCAGAGAATAGCAGGCTGCTGGGCAGCCAGGGTCAGGACCCTGCAGCCCTGAAGATGAGCACAAGGCGATCGTCACTTTTCGCAAGATGCCATTCCATCCCATTGTTAATTTGTGTGTGTGTGTGTGTGTGTGTGTGTGTGTGTGTGTGTGTGTGTGTGTGTGTGTGTGCTTTCAAGGCCACCTTTACGGCAATTGTGTGCTAAATATAATGGCTTCCACCTCTGGCATGGGTCCAACTGGTGGGCAAAATAATGATGGCAGTCAGTACAAAAGACCAGAGATAGTAGGAGGTGGAAGAGGGGTAAAAAAACCTAGAGAATCAGTTCATGGTAAATGCGAGACGAGAGCTGCTAGTAGGCCGTACCAGAACACTCAACATTCAATAATCACCACTCAAAACCAGTAAAAAGTAAGTTTGTTTAACCTTGCCTGTTTAATCGAAGATAGTTTTAATGTTGACATTCTACTTGATATATGTGGTTAAAGATGGAAAATAGGGATGTAGTTGAAAAGTCCCAGACTAATTTGACTTATTTAGGTAAGAAGTTTACCCCACAGATAGCAGTTTCACAGATAGTGACTTACTGCTAGACTAATAGCATCGCTATCCACTCAGCCATACTGTATTTATTATAGACAGGTGGAAGTCATAGTTTTTTCATTTATCCATTTGATTTTATTTGATTTTCAATACACATCTAATTGCATTTCACCAGTATTTGTTATTGTTATTGTGCCCAGACACATCTAGACTTGAGCCTTGCGAAATACAAGCTGAAGTTACCCTTTGTCTGCAGTTCACCATCCTCCTCATATAGGACAGGGAGAGAGTAGAGGAGTGTTTATATAATTGAGCACCTTCACCACCTAGTTGTATCAATACCAGTCTGGGAAAGCATGTCTCTTCAGCATCCCTTCAGGCCAACAGTAGGGGTAGGAGAGTCTTGACTACAAGTTTATTTTCAGTACAGCTTTGGATTACTGTGTTTACATTTTTTTTTTTTTTTTTATTATATATATAGAAGAAGTCTGTTCATCTGAATGGTACAATGAAACTTTTATTCTGTGTTCAGAAAGAAGGTAATAGACTAAATAAACTGGAGGTTCCCACTTTCCAGTCACTCATCGTGGGTCTACCTTAATGTAACTCTACGCTAAGTGGCAAAACGTATGGTTTCCATTAATCTAGGAAATCATATCTTGGGTGGTAACTATATAGCTAACAAATGGATTACTGTACTGTTGGTCTAGTAGGCCAAGGTATTCCAAGCAGATGTGGCACGGAAGAGTTCAAATCAAAGTGTTGGTTGGAATTTATTGTTCACATAATGCCACTTGGAGTGACTGATTTGTAATTCTCAGTGTAAATACCTAGACTTAGTAGTCAAGCCTATGCTCTTGCTGGAGCAATAAAGGATAGATGAGTGGTGATGATAATTTTGTGATTACAGTATATAAAAAGTTTGATTTGTGTGTTTATGTGTGCTGTAAATTCATAGTTCATATGAGGCATTTAGTCAGATAATGATGAACATGCCAAGTCAGTGTTTTGAGATAAACATTGTTAAAAATTTGTTTTGTTATAACTCATTAACCTGTAGCCCAATTTCAGTAAACAGTGGCTCAATAAATAGTGCTGGTAAAATACTTTAAGACACGTAAGATTAAAATGCAAAATATAAGATATATCAGGTTATAATGCTGTTCAGTTATTAACCCCATACTATAGTACCTGTGTGAGAAGAACGACATAATATGAAAATAACCACAAAAATGAAAAGAAGGACAATCACCAACCCATGTACAGTAGTGCTGCATGTATTTAAGTTCTCCAAGGGGGGGGGTGAGGGTTAACAGTAGTCCAGTATATCATCGATCTAGTGCCATCCGTTCATCACTAACTTGTTTCAGATTAGGACCATGCCTCGCCTGTCATTTTCCACTGATCCAGTTACAGTTGCTTTGTTGAGTACAGAATGAACTCTGCGCTCACATAAACTGGAAATGCTGAGGAATGTTTATGGATAAACTTTATAAGTCACATTGGCATACTCAGCACGTTAACTAATCATACGTGACTTGCATGATATATGGCCCTTGACATGAGGCCGCTTCATTGCAACACTTTTCACATGATTGGCAGTGTAATTGTTCTATCTTATAATCACTCATTGCCCCCAAAGCTGTAAATTGTTCACTCACTTTATCATTACCCAAGTTGTTGATGCAGCCACACTTACAAGGAAGACTGATTTTTCTTGCTGGCATTTCCTTTTTTGTGCTATAACTCACTTATGCTTCCACAACATTTTGTTTTTGCTTGGCAACTGCACGTTTCCAAGAAGATGGATCACGTTTCACTTCCGTGTATGCTCAGGTATCTCCTGGTTGTCATCACTATATAAGTCACTCATGTTGTGATATAAATCACTGTAAATCAGAGGTGAAAATAATGTAATAAACACAAAGCACATCAGTGTGGCTTACAGTGTAAACAGAACTGGGAAGGTCAGGATCTGGTCACACCCACCAGCCGACACATCCACAAAACACGGCTGCTGATTGGCTGTAAGTGTGATGTCATCATGAGTCCCACCACTTATTGGCAGCCTGAAGGAGTGCTTGCTGGCATGTTCATCATTCTTTCACTACAACTTTTCTTGGAAGAGACACAGGCCATGTGTACCAACCTGCAGTGTGTTGGGCCAAGAATATACCTTGTTATATAGGACTTTCAACCATGTTGTAAAGACGAAAATGCATGAAAACATTTTCAGTGGATAGAAAAATGGTGGATGGGTATGTTTTGACGTAAATCTCAGTTTTAGATATTTGGCACTTTTGTCATTATTTGACTAAACGCCTCATATATTAGGCACATGCTGTGTGAGGTAACAGTTAACTTTACTTATTTTTTGTGTGTACTACTAATCTGGCAACCCTGTCCTGTGCTGACTGTCTCATCCCGCGTGTGTTGTGTGCGTGGTGTTGGTGTGAGCAGAGCGCTAGAGAACTATGTCATCAACTCGCTCATGACCATCATCACCACCTTCTTCAACTCACCATTCTCGGACCAGAGTCAGACCATTCAGGTAAGTACAGTAATGTGCTTTGTGTTGTCACCGTTTCGTTTCTCTCAGTTTTCTTCATGAATCATCGTAGCTTTGTTGAATGCATAGTTGTCTGATTATGTTAAATGAGGAAGAGTGTTCACTTAATGAAAGTATTGTATGGGAAATTGATTGTGTTAACCTATAAATAATGTTAGGTAATGAAGATGTGGGAATCTGATTATGATTTTCACTGAGTTGATGTTTGTATTGGTGAATCATGATTTCTTGTACATTAATGATATTTTGCTAAATTTCATTTTACCTTTGTGTGTATCAGACTGATTAAATTTCACGTTTTGAAGCTCATTCATATCTTGTACAGTTTAATTTTGTTATTTTCCAGCACAAAAAACATTAGAAATGATGTTGAAGACTGTGTTATTGTTATTAATCAGTCCAGAGTACTTTAGGGGTATGCAGTTTGGACCTGTCTATTGGTGTTCAGGGGGTTAGTGCTGAATATGTTTTCATCACTCACTGCAGTTCAGGAAACTTTTATTGTTCCCAGCTTTTCACCGTTTGTTTCACTCTTTGAAGTTAACTCTTAAAGTGTCAAGTCTTTACATAAGAATCAAGTTTTTACATTCATTTGTTCTTAGTAATGAATAGCTCTGCTCTCCTGATAACCTTTCAGCCCCTTAAGTATGCTGGCATTTTTATTATTTTATTCTAGCTATGACCAGATGTTTTTTATTCATTTTAAGAGAGACTTTTGTAGCTGACTGGGTTGGATATAACCTTCATTAACCCATTCACTTATAAAGGGCTTTCGTATGCCTCATAAAATCGTCAGTTTGGTCATTAGAATGAAAGAATGAAAACTTATGTCATACAAAAGAGGTTAATTCTCAGATGATGGAATCTACTCCATGTATAATCTATCCCTTCAGCATAAAGCTCCATACATATATCATAATAAAGAAGTGTTACTGGGGGACTCTGCATGCCTTCTTCAGCTTTGAATGTGGACACTTGGATTAATCTACACGATGATGGAAACTTGTGTGCAGGTCACATTTTGCTGGTATGCCTCTTTGTTCACATAGTACATCTTGATTTTATTCCCTGAGTTTTTGTCCACGCAAGCAAAATGATGTTTCTGGTACACTTGATATCAGTAGGGGAGGTCCAGGCGCTTCCACATGTCATTACCACAGTAGCCAAATGTGAGGGGCCTTTGCAGGCTTACACAGTACAGCCAGTCCTCACATAAAACCTAGGGATCATTCTGTTTAAAGGCTCCCTAGCACCCCTTCCTTACCAATTTTATTTCTGTATCGGGTACATTAATATTCACATAAATGTTGTTTTTTAACTACTTGTATTTCACAAAGGAATGTTTATGGTAGGTAGGTAGGAGCACCCACCATCCACTAACTCACTGTAGTGCTGCCTTTGGATGACTACTGTACAGTGAGTGGCAAGCCAGTTGTTTCCAGTAAGCCCCAGAAACCACGTAGTACAAAGCACGGTTATTATATAACCAGATGGCACTTAGTGGTATAGTGGGTTAAAGCGCTGTAACCGGATTCAGCTTGTAAGGGTTTATACCCGAGCGATTGTTGAAGTTTACTGCTCACATAATACCACTCAGAGGTGAGTGAGGCTGGTCACTCTTGCCTTCACTATTGGGACTGAGTAACCTAACCCTGGGCTTCTACGCTAGTCCATCCATCCATCATCCAATCCTACACTGCCCCATGAGGAGCATAGGATGGGGCAAAAAAAGATTGGAAGATGGATGGTTGAATGGGTGGAATAGCACACAGAGAAATACTGAGGTGTATTATGCAAGGAATCACTAAGGAAGCGGTGTTAGAAAACCTGCTAACTCTGCAAGAATATGTCGCTAGGATGTATGCAGGTTCAGTGCCACTTTAAATGAAACATTTTTGAGTAAAGCATGTTTCCGATTCTTAGTGGAGGAGTTACAAGCACAAAAGCACTCCTTTAATACAGAATAACTTTGCAATGAATGATGAGCAACTTCTAATGTGTGTTGTTTTATGGCCATCTTAATAATGCAGCAACTTTTGAGTGAAAAATTTGAATAGGAAATGGCTTTACATGAACAGTTCTGCTTGTGTTATCAGTTATCTGATAAATCAGTTGGTTAATTGTATTTGTTATCTGAGAAATTCTTTTGTTTCTCTAAAAAAAAGCAGTGATAGATTGGTAGAATGAGAAACAAAAGAACCCAAAGTTTAAAGTCTGCAGAGCTTTCTGCTTTGAAAGAAAACTTAACAAAAAACAAACAGAATTAAAGAGATGTTCATTTTGAAATGTCCAAATGTATTTGGTTTAAAGGAGTGGAAGTCATAGGCAGTGGGAAAGCAGACTAAGGAAGACAGTTCCAGATCTGATCACTTGCTTACATAAAGGTTTGCAAGTACCTGTATCAGTCAACACTTCCATAAGAGAGTTGGACAGAAAAAGAGGTGAATGTGTTCAAGTAGATGGGTGTTGCATACCTGTCTTATGGGGAGGAATTTAAGTAGAAGGTTTAGAAAAAGAGTCACTTGAATGGTAACTCTAGAACAAAGCAAGACATACCATTGTGGCAAAGAGAAATGGGGTGATAGAAGTTGGTGAGAGGAGGGGAGTTTATGAGATGAAAAGTCTTTTAACTGCATTCTGTTTAGATGAACCATATGTGGAGAGACCTCCACAATGAGATGTACCCCCAAAACATGGGTGACTAAGGCCCTTGTAAAAAATCAGCAGCAACAGTTAATAATATCATAAATATCCATTTTTTATATACTATGCAGCACTGTGTGACACCTTAACCAGGTCTATTATCCTAGGTGACATATCTAGACTGTGATAGAGACCATTAACAACCTGTCCTATATTACCCTTTCAAGGTGTAGTTGGAGCCTGAGGCTAGGCTCTTCTGTCCATCTTGGTACTTATTAGGGTAAATGACTAGCTTGCAGCCAATACTGGTACTCATCCGTCCATCATCCAATCCCATGCCGCCTGTGAGGAGCGTAGGAGCCCGGGGCTAGACAAATTGTTCCTGACATTTAAGAAGTGACCAGCTTCACTCATCCCTGAGTGGCATTACATGAGCAATAAACCCCAACCACCCCTTGGATATCGACCTACACAAGCTCAATCCGATTGGAGCACCTTAAGTACCCACTAAACCACCAGGCACCATAATTTGGTTATATGGTTACCACATAGCGTAATAACTGGTTTCCTGGTGTACAGGAAACCATTTGGCTTGTCACTCAGTGTAGAGTCACCCATAGGCAGAAAGAAGAGGAAAGAGCAAAGGAAAGAAAGAGAGAAGAGGGAATGTAAAGTCACCCCATAGGCAGAAGGAAGAGGAAAAAATGAAGGAAAGAAAGACAGAAGAGGAAGGAAGGAAGAGAGGGAAAGGCAGACACCCAAAGGAGTACTACATTGAGTGAGTGGATGGTGAGCACTCTCACCTTCCACTTACTGGTATTCCATGACACAGAAAACTTTATCTCCTCTTAGGGGATTGAACCTATGCCCATGGTCATGTTATCACTGTAGTTTAGTTGTTATGACCACTGTGATCATTAAACAGAACCAATCACCCAAAACCATTTTAATGCAAGGGATGCCAATACTGTACCTGCTTCTCCATCAAAGTATATTTGCAGTAGGGAGTGATGTCACAAATTCCATTAATTGGCAGTGAGCATTATGTCGTTATTTAATAATGTGACTGTACATGTGAGAACATTAAGGTAGTAACTATTACCTGAGCCATGTCCCTGTACTGTGTAATGCTTAGGTGGTCCTGAGGAACTTGGTGTCAACTAAAATGAGGCTGCAACATGGAGTGTGTTCTTCACCAGGTTGCTGTTCGCTGTTACCCATTTAGTCAGTGGGAGTCAATCTGTACTACCTCCAGATGATTTTATTGAACTTAGGAAAACCTCGCATGTGCAGGGGTGATAATGAACGCATTAATCTGACCCCTGTTGTTGTAGGAGTTTGTCCAAACATGAATAAACTTTGAAACAACATGAATAAACCAGTAAAATGCACCATACGATTCAAGGGGCTAAGAATAAGTATGATGCAACTATAATGGCTTCTGAACTCTTAGGAATTGTTTGAATTGAGCAGATTTGTTGGTGAACAAATGTAAATCCAAATGAGCTTAATGACACAACTCAAAGCTCAAAACAGCTGTAGTACTTAGTGAGGAATATCTTCCATTACAGTGAACTGATGCAAAGTAAATATGTAAGAGAAATTGTGTAAATGTCCTTAAAAAGCCATACTTGCTACATTTTGCAGCCTCTGTCACTACATGTGTCCTTGATTTACCCACACACTCTTCCAGGTTCATTTAGAAGTAAGATATTCAACTGTGTTTAATACAACTTAAGCAGAGCTGAATAAAACTTTTAAGTTTCACCACCTCACCAGCACAGTCTGTGATAAAGAACTAAAGAACTAAAATGGTGACTCTAAAATGCACTCATGAATGACTAAAATATTGACTGTAAAAGGCACAACTGAATGACTAAAATACTGGATCTCTCTCATTCACATCTTTAGCATCTCTGAGGAGCAGTGGATTTATATCATGCACTTACTAAACTTTGGACTCTAGGGTCGGGTTCCATTAAAGCATCGTTAATGGCAGTAATTTAGACAAATCCCACAGGATCAATTCAAAGTCACGGATGAAAAATGTATGGTTGCTACTCAGTGAGTTTAGACGTCTGCTGCTTGTTCTTTTATATTGCCCAGGATTTTAACTTGATGCCCATCAGGTGACAAAGGTCTTGAGATCTTTTATCCCCTTCATGAGGAGAGATCTTTTGTAAACTGGATGTAATCATCTTGCAGTAGCAGAATAGCTGTGATAAGTACAATACTGAACAGAGTAGGAATGTAGCATTCTGGTTTTCTCTTAACTACTTTTGACTCTCACATTTGAACACTTTTGCACCACCCTCATGGTAATCATCTCACCCAGGTGGCAAGGCTCATGTACACCCTCAGGAGTTTAACTCTAACATCTATAATTATCTCTTTTTCCCATGGCTGGACTGCATGATCTCTCTTCAATATGGCATACTCCTAACTGGCTATTATTATTATTTTTTAAAGAGCAATTTTTGTGGTCTTCCAGACTTTGATTCTTTCTCCTTTGCATTAAGAAAGATATATATATATATCCACCAAATCTCTTACATAGTCATGCTCCAGTCACCACAAACAATGGATTTACCACCAGCCACATTCCTACATGTGGCCCAAGGCCACTGTCCACCTTCCACTAACATGCTTTGTCTACCCCAGTAATCATAATCTCTGTTTTCAGCACATTCTTTCTCTTACATCTAGTTCACATACCCTTCCTCCCATTTCTATTACCAGGCCGTGGCACATTCTTTGCACCAAACAATCAACCACCCATAACTCATACCTGAAATCCCACAGCAGCACTTTGCGCACCATGATAAAAAGAAGGAAACTCAGGATTAACTTCTAGTGCACACCCACCTTTACTGTAAACTCCCCACTTTGTACACCACCCACACTCATGCATGTTTTTTAAACATCATATATATTTTTAGTTCTGTGCATATGAGTCACTTCCAGTCCCAATTTTTTCATTGTCTGCTGTCTGCTCTATGACCACTCTGGGTACCCAGTTGAATTCCTTCTTTTTTTAAATCCACAAAAACTAGATAGAATTTCCACTTTATATTCTTCAGACCTTCCATATTTACCTGTTTATAAAAGTAACATCCATTGTACATTTACCTATGATAACTCCAAATGGCACTTCATCAATGTTGAACATTGCTTTTATATTAAATATTGTATTCACAAGATTATAATGAAAATTATACACTTGTATGGAAGGGGATAAATAAGGATATATAGTAGACATTCCGTAGGCTTTCACTCACCTGTTGGGCCTAAGTTGAATTCTTGGAAACTTTAGCAAAATGGTTAAGATATTATAAATAAGTAACTGAATGAATGAATGAATAAAAACTGTGTATAAAAGTTATATGCAGTGGTAGGTACAGGTATCCATAACCAGTTGAGGTGTTGGAGCTGAAAGCAAGATTACCGTAGTGTTGAAAAGTAAATCTTAAGATATTCAGTAGGTAATCTATTTAAAAAAAAAAAAAAAAAAAAAAAATTGTATGCTGTGCTGCAAAAACTATCCTTCCTTTTCCATCCTTACATTTGAAATTGGAAATTTTCTGAAAATTTCCTTAGTAACTTTTTTTGTATGAGTATGCCTGCTATTTTGTATTAATATATTATACAAATGGAACGTTATGTAATGTATGAAATACATTGTAGAGCCTTTTCAATATTGTGCCTCTCCCCCCAGCTGAAAGGAGTTTGTATTTCGTATATAGTATATAATGAAGATCTGTGTTTGGTAGTTCAGAGCTTTTCTTGACTGCACAAATAACAATGTCTTATGACCTCCTCTGTGTGCAGAATAGCCAGGCTTTGAACAAACTCCCTAGCACTGGGTGACAGGTAATCATTCAGTGTGAGACCTTGGCTATGAATTTCTCATCAGCCTAGGGATAGGATTGGAGGGTTAGCAGAAACTACATAGGACAACTTACAAGAACATGGAAAGATGGATGCATGAATTGGCAGATGTGTGAGAAAGGGAGAGAGCAGGAGGAATGGGGGAAAAAATGGAAGAGATGAAAGAAGGGTGCATGGAAGGAAGGAAGGAAGGAGAAACTACAGTACAACTAAAGTAAACATTTAGACAAAACTGTGGGTAGTAAAGATGCGTTTTGTAAAGCTCCAGTTGCCTGGTTATGGATACTTTTTTATAGGCATTTCATATTTACAAATGTGGGATTTCTCTACTTGCTGTGTGTTGCGGACAGCCCTTCTTGGCAGTGGAGCAAAGGATGCCAAACAATCTCTCCTAGGCCATAGTGCCAGGGCTTTTGAATCTCAAGGAAGTGACCATTGGAAAACTTGGTGGCATGGGCAACTATACCACACTGCATGCCCACACCAACCACACCTCACCCCACTTAGTCTGTCATTTTTCCCTACTCTCGCTCTCCCCTCCCCCCATCTTTCCTTTTCTTTCCTCTCTAACTTTCCTTTTTTTCCTTCCCTTATCTTAACCTTCCTTTCCCATCCCTTTCCTTACCTTCTTATCTCCTCTCTTCTTTCCCTTCCCTTCCCCTCCCCTCCATTCCCATCCCTTCTCCTCCTGTCATTTTATCATGATTCCTTCCCTCTCCGCTCTCCCAAAACATTATCTCTTTACATATTTTATCTCCACCACTTTCATATCCATCTCTTTCTCTTCCCAATCTCTTTCTTATTTCTCATTCTCTTTCCCATCACTTTCATCTTTTTCTTCCCCCCCCTCACTTTTTCTTCCTCCCTTCTACTTTGTCTCCGTTTTTTTTCCTCCCCACTGAGTTTACTTACAGTCTTCATTTTTCTTCATTATAATATTCCCCCCATTTTCTCTCCTCTTCAAGACTGTTAGTTTGTCTTCCACCTCTCTTTCCACTCAGCTCTCTCCATTCTCATTTTCTACACACACTCTTCACCTCCCTCACACTCCCTCTTCCCTCCCACATTTTCTTTTCCCATCTTCCCACTCTCTTCCCTCCCACAGTTTCTTCTCCCTCTCCATCTCACCCTTTCTCTATCCTTATATACATTCTCCCATACATCTTACATTTCTGTCCACATTTTCTCATTTTTTCCTTCCACATTGCCTTCTTTTCTGTTGGTTATTTCTCTGTTCCTGCATATTATTACTCTCTCTCTCTCTCTCTCTCTCTCTCTCTCCCTACTCTGCCTACTTCACACTCTCTCCTTACCCTCCAAATCTCCTCCCTCCCTCTCTTCTCTTATCTCACTCTCTCTCTCCACCTCATTCACTGCCTTCACAAACCTCATCTGCTCCTCCATACCATTCTTCCCTCTCTCTCTTCCTCTTTTCCCTTCTCCCACTCTTTGACTTTTCCTTCCCTCTCTTTCTCATTTCCTCCTCCCACTTTTCCTTCCCTCTCTTTCTGTTTTCCTCCTCCCACTTTTCCTTCCCTCTCTTCCTCTTTTCTTCCTCCCTCTCTGCCTCCCTTACACAAACTCTCTCTCCTACCCCTCTGAATCACTCTCCTCCCACTCTTTCTCTCCCACCTTGCACTCTGTCTCACCGGCTTTACAGAAATACCTGGACGAGGCGAGAGACTTCTGGGGTCAGCCCTATGTCCAGCAGTACAGTTCAGAAGTATGCATGACCTCTTGTTAAGCCTGCTGTCCGCACTGCTTTAGTTCGCATTGTTTTGCCGGATGTTTGATCTGCTTGCTTCATGTAGTGCCCTTGTTTGGGTTGGCCTGCTTGCTGTTTTGATTTTGTTTTGTTGTTTGGGTGTTTTTCAATTGTATTTGTTTGTTTCCTGGTGTTTAAAGCTTTAATAAGCTGTGATGTAGTGTAGTTCATTGTCTGACTCGCTGACTTCTTTTGCTTGCTGTTTTATATGCATGTTTAGTGTACTGTATATGCTTGTGTTTTATTTCTTGGACATGCACTATACCAGTACAGTATAAGGATTATGTAGATCCTGTGACTGTTACCATTTTATTTATCAGTTACCATTGACCTTCCTATTTTTTAAAAGACTTTCACCAGCATTTATTGTGTGTCTAAATTTTCTTCTTCCCGTAAGACTTTGGTAGTTGGAGTAAGATTGTTATAGAATGTGATAATGAAATACAGTAATAGTTGACAAGAAGTAGGGGTCGTTAAATCGATTAGTTTAGAGGTATGCTCTTCCAGATTATACTTTATACTTGCACTGTTACTGTTGAAATACCTATTTATTTAGTTCCAGGGAAATGAAGAAAAAATGAAAATCCAACACTGAAGGATCCATAAAGATATTATACGCATGTATCTCTATTTTTTCCCACCAGCCACACATTCCTCATCCAGATTCATACATTCCTACCCACATCCTTCCATTTTTTTAGGCCCTGACATTATTTCCTTCTTCATGCTGAATTTTTGCTGTGATAAAAGCTGTTGGCATTCTCAGTGCTTTTTTTTTTTTTTACATATAGTTTGGTCTAGCAGCAAGATGGCTATGTGTGTTGTTTTGTTATGTTTGTGTGATGACTTGGGGGGGGGGGTATTCTCGAACATATTTACGACCAGCTACCTCTTGTGGAATGTTTTGGCCCTTTCCTTTCATTGTCTGGCCTGCACAAACAGAAAACAGATGAAAATAATTTCCCTCTCAAAACTGAAATTTAGACTGCTTTAAAGACCAAGACATGGAAAGCGTATAGTCCCCTTGTCCTTCCAGTAAATCAAAATCAGATTTACAAGAGGGAATTTGATCATAAAAATGTTTGTGAATCTGGGCCCCTGAGTACAGATATTAGTACTGTACTACTGTAATTGAGGACCAGCCACCAGGACAGCTTCAGTTAATGTACGTTTTATGAGTGGCATAAGAGGCCTCATAGTGCCTCTTCCTCAGCAATTTATTTTGCATATCACACCTTATTACTGTCTTGTATCATACTTATATGGATTTAATGTTGATATATTTACATTAATAACATACAAGAAGAGATAACTTCCAAGAGGATACTGAGGTATAATATGCTGAATAGCATGCAGAGTAAGAGGTGTTATGAAATATCCAGAGCCACTTAGAATCTATCCCTTTAGATATTTGTGTTAGAGAGGATATTTCCTTTGGGTAAGTGGGATTTGCATAAATATACCAATAATATTGTTGTTTAAATGTGTGGAACTTGACTATTATAGTGAAATATTATGCAACTTAATTACAGTACTGGTGTTCATTAGCATTTATATTAGTGCAATGGAGGACAGTATATACCAGTACTAAAAAGTGTCTGAAGTAGTAGTGATAGTAGTAGTTGGAGTCCCAGGCTCGTTAGCATGTAAACTTGGTACACTGCAGGCTGAAGATGCCCTCATCCTGCAGTCCACCATCCTCCTTTTAGGGGATAGGGAATGAGTTGGTGAGCATTTGTAAACACAGGTGGCTCCACTTCCCAGTTATATTAATGCTACCAAGTGAAGGCACCCTTCTCCAGCACCAGTGTCTGAAGTGAATGGAGTAGTTTTGAGGAAGATGATGATCAGTTGTTTGGTGCAGTGTAATTTGTGAAGCAGATAAGAAATACCGTTAATACTGTGTTTAGTGAATAAACTAAATTTGTGGGCCCAAATCACAGTAGCTGCTACAAACCAATAGTTTCCCAAGCTTGTAGTTGTGAAATTTGCACCATTAAGCATTACCTATGATTGATTGATTGATTGATTATGTGTGTGTGGATGAAAGGATGCGAAGATGTGTAATGGATGCAAGAGCTTATAGAGGTTGGGGGAGTGGACTTTCTGACCACTACTTGGTGGTGGCCAGAATTAAGATTCAAGTAAGATGGAGGAATAGAAGAAGGGAAAGACGAGAGGAAGGAGTAGTTGCAAGGAGAGTGGAAAGGTTACAAGAGGATGAGAAAAAGGCAGAGTATAAGAGAGAAGTGGAGGAACGATTGGGCAAATATGAATTGGAGCAGATGGGAGACGTGGAAGGTGTGTGTAGGATATTTACAGAAGAACTATGTGCAGCATGTGATGTGGTGTGTGGGGTGAAGAGAAGACGGAGGGGGGTGCAAGGAACAGCGTGGTGGACTGAGGAGGTGAGACAGGCTGTGGCACAAAAGAAGAAAGCATACAATGAATGGATGAGAAATAGGGGCATGGAAGAAGTTGAGAGGCGGAAGAGAGAGTTATATGTAGAAAGAAAGAGAGAGGTGAAAAGATTAGTAAGAGAGAGTAAGAAAAGAGTGGATGAGGAATTTGGAAGGAATTTGAGTGTAAAGTGGAGGGACTGTAAGAAAATGTTCTGGAAAGAGGTGAAAAGAGTAAGACAGGGTGGAAGTGAAGTTAGCAGGGGAATGAAAGATAAAAATGGTAGATTACTAGTGGAGAAGGGAGAAAAAGTGAGCAGATGGAGAAAACACTTTAAGGAATTGTTGAACATAGAGGATGGAAGTAATGCGAGTATAAGTGGCTGGGGAATGGCTGGGAGAAGGAGGGAGGTGAGAAGACAGGAAGAAATCAGTAGGATAGAAGTTGTGGAAGCAGTGAAGAAAGTTAAATTGGGGAAAGCCCCAGGAATTGATGGAGTGTGTGGTGAAATGCTGAAGCATGGGGGAGAGATAGTAGTAGAATGGATGTGGAAGATGTGCAGATTGGTCTGGGAGGAAGGTAGAGTCCTGGAGGATTGGAAGTCATGTATAATTATTCCCTTGTACAAAGGAAAAGGGGAAAAAGAAGTGTGTGGTAATCATAGGGGCATTTGTCTTAGTATAATAGGAAAAGTGTATGATAGGATACTTATTGACAGCGTTAGAGAAAGAACAGAGAAATTAGTTGGAGAAGAACAGGGAGGCTTTAGGAAGGGAAGAGGTTGTGTAGATCAGATATTCATTCTTAGATCTTTAGTGGAAAAGTTTCTAGAGAAGGGAAAGACGTTGTATGCGGCTTTCATGGATTTGGAGAAAGCATATGACAGGGTGGGTAGACAAGGATTGTGGAAAGTGGTAAGAATATATGGCGTAGATGGGAAGTTGTTGAATGCTGTGAAGAGTATGTACGATGGTGTGAAGGCTGCAGTGCGTGTGGATGGTGAACTAAGTGAATTTGTCTCTTTGAAAGTTGGGTTGAAACAGGGATGTGTCATGTCTCCATGGTTGTTCAATCTGTACATGGATGAGGTAATAAAAGAGGTACAAGGTAGGGTAGTGGATGTTGGAGTGGCCCTGGTGAGAGAGGATAGTGTTTGGAAACTCCCTGTACTGTTGTTTACAGATGACACTGTGTTGTTGAGTGAAGACGAAGAGGAGCTGCAAGGCTTGGTGGATGAGTTTGGGAGAGTGTGTAAGAAACGGGATCTAAAGGTGAATGTAGGGAAGAGTAAAGTGATGGTCTTTGAGAGAGGTGAAGTCAGTGACTGTACAGCGAGGTTGGATGGTGAGGAATTGGAAAATGTGAGTACGTTTAAGTACTTGGGTAGTGTGATGAGTAAAGATAGAGGTTTGGAGGGTGAAGTGCTTGAAAGGGTACAGCAGGGAAGAAAGGTTGCTGGTTCTTTGAAAGCAGTGATAAGAAACAGGGAAGTGAGCATGGAAGTGAAAAAGTTACTACATGACAGTATTGTGATACCAACTCTAACGTATGGATGTGAAGCTTGGACGTTGTTGGAAGGACACAAGTCAAGAGTGAGAGCAGTGGAAATGAGTTATTTAAGAGGAGCCTGTGGAGTCACATGGAGAGACAGGCTGAAGAATGAGGATAAAAGGAGCGTTGTGGTGTGGATGTGGATGTGATAGGAAGCGTTATGAGGAACACACTGAGGTGGTTTGGCCATGTGGAGAGGATGGAGGGTGAAAGACTGACGAAGAGAGTGTATGTGAGTGAGGTGGAGGGGGTAAGAGGGAGGGGGAGGCCGAGGATGAGATGGAGGGATGGGGTGGAGAGGTATATGAGAGAGGGGGGTGTGAGTTGGGAGCAGGGCAGTGAAATGGCGGGGGACAGGGCGACTTGGAGGCGATTTGTTTGTGGCCACCCCAAATGGGATTGAGGCGTCTTGCAATAGATAGATAGATAGATAGAAGCATTACCTAGAGATAACATTCTTCATTCATTTATTTATGTTATATGAAGAGTAATATTTCTTCTTTGAACCATATGGAAACATGTTTAAATATGTGTTTTGTCTTGAGTACTTAAGGATATGGCCATCTGTATGTTACAGATTATGCCCACCATATAATAAAACCTAAAGTCAACTGATCAAGCATGAAGTATAAAAGATGTAATTTCCGTCATAGGCTGTATTTTAGTTTGTTTTAACCACTTCAGTTTGAGATGTGTTTTTTTTTATACTCTAAATTAACACTTCAGTACAAAATACCTGTTCTAATCTAAATAAACAGTCAGTAAGATGCAATCATACTGAAGGGACAAGTGAACACAGCTTTTACCCCATAGAAGAGGCTCTTTCAGGACTAAATAGATTATTGTTAGGACTGAATGATGGATGTGTGAATGGTATTGGTGTTGTTGGAGTAAAATTATAATGTCTGTTTGCACTGAAGTGGTTAATGAACAGTGGTAGGAATGTGAGCATGGAGAGAGGCACTGGTACCACAGCAGCCCTACCACTGCATGCACAGTCATCCCTCCGAGATCAGACTTTGGGCAGGGTCAGCACTGTACAAGTATATCCTTTACACTCTAGGTTCCTTATTGTTGTAATGTACAGTAACATCTTGATTAATTAATACTGATTTTGATACATAAGGGATGGTCAACTGGTGTACAGTTATAGATATTTTTACCCCTAGAAATTTGTGATACACCAAATGTTCTCCATGGTATTGAATATGAAATTGTCATAGCCTTTTCATGTCATCTGTAATACATTCAAGACTTTATGAGAGGACAGAAAGTAACATTTTAGCAGTAAATCAAGGTCTTGTAAATTAAAGTCACAGTGCTTCATTATTTTTGTAACTGAGAAAGTTGTGATGAAGAACTCAAATTTATACTGTATTGTGAGTGAGTTTGAAGGACATACCAACTACTTTAGGTAATTATATACCAAGAAGTACTCCATTTTGAAGTAGGTAAAGCCAGTACAGTACTCTCCCAAAGGATGATGAATGTGTATTTGTTTGTATGAGTGTGTGGCGAAGAAACTTAAAGAATTTCCTCATTAGTTAGAGCTTGTTGAGGACATAAACTAGATTGAAAATATCCCAGCAAAAATGGATGTACAGGTTGCTGATGTTAGGGTAGCAGAAGAGCATCAGATTAGTAGACATTGCATCATTATAAGTTTGTAGTGTGTTTTAAATACAACAGGTTTTGCCTTAAAGTTGGTACTATAAATTAAGGAAATTGGCAGATTAACTGTATTCTTTAGGTAGCGGTAGAGTTTTGATAGTAGGTTTTTCTATATCATATTGTGGACTGAGTATAGAGAAAGGAATTGAAAAGGGGTAACTTATATTTTGAACTTACTGTATTTCAGAGAATAAGCAAGGTTATGTAGGGCTTTCATACTTACTTAGTCTAATCACTGTACGCATTTTGTATATGATAATGTGAGACTGTAGTAATTTACTTAATAATTATTTTTCCTGTATAGATAGTTACTAGTTAGATACTTTAGTAACATGTTATTCTGTGCAGTAAGTGCTGTTTCCTCCAGTCCGATAAAAGTTAAGCGTGAGTATTAATCTTCTGATGACCAGGAATAATTTCAGCTGCATGAAGTCATCTTGTGTTAGCCTGAACACAATACAGTACCTAATAAAGTCAGTAACAACAAACACATTGCCGGTAATCAGAATCCTTTATAATCTCGTAAAGAAAGCTTATGGTTATAGCCAGAATAAAATTAAGTGAAATCACAGCAATTATGTATAATCTGATAATAAAAACATCATATTGTTCATCATTCAGTGTTATTACAGTATTCAGTATTCACTTTTTCCGTTTTAAGCACTATGTTACCCAAGAACAGAATAGAATACACTGGAATTTTTACCCGCATGCTAGAATTCATGCCACAAACACTGAATTATAAGAATATCATGAGGATGGAGGAAAGCTGATTTACTGCACATTGCTCAAAATTTTGTTTAAGTTTGCATAAAATAAAGCCCCTGTTTAGCCAGTCAAGTGCTAATGTTTGTGTACTCTCACCTGGGTAGCACACAGACTAACACACTGACATACATATGGATGTTATTTTGATGTTTTGAATGATGAGTGAATGGATTTATGACTGGTTTTGTTTTGATTGCTACTCTTACATATATATTTACCATGTGTGTGTGTGTGTGTGTGTGTGTGTTCTTACCTTACCTAATTGTTCTTACCTAATTGTGTGTGTGTGTGTGTGTTTGTGTGTGTGTGTGATACTGATTACTCTTGATAGTTCCTCTTTTTGACACACATAAAGAAATTGTTTTGCCATCTTGCATTATGAGGGAGTGGTTGTGTGACTGATTTACTGTATTTTTGACTCATTCTTATACTTTCATGTTTTGCTTTTGTGTGTGTGTGTGTGTGTGTGTGTGTGTGTGTGTGTGTAATTTAAATACTGAGTACTTTTCATAGATTCTCTCACTTTTTGTAGTATTTTGCTTTTTCATGTTTCTCAGCTGGTATACAGTATTTCTCTGAGTACTCTTGTTAGCTTCTCATAGTTTTAATTTTTCCTGTTATTTTATCCCGTTTATTTTTAACTCTTCTTTTTGAAATAAGAGAAAATGGAGCTAGGATGTTAATGATAAATTTTGTTTTGATGATAGTGAGATAGAGAAAGGAGTGTATGCACATGTGTTTATGAGATAAACGTAGCACAAGGTAGTTGATGAAAGATCTGTGTGTGTGTGTGTGTGTGTGTGTGTGTGTGTGTGTGTGTGTGTGTGCTCATGTGCACACTTTGTGTCCATTTATGTTGTACAAAGCAAACATAAGCTTATAGTTGTACACAAATATGTGTCCATCACTAATACAGTTTATGTATCATCCATACACTTGCTATGCAGCAACACTGTATGGAGATAAACTAGTCACTGAAGGAGTAGGTGAGTTATATATGAAATAAGTGTAGAATATAGAAGTACTGTTTTGGCTGATGTACTTACACTTATTACTTTCCCCCCCTATCCCCTCCCTTCCCTCCCCCCTTTTTTTTTTGTTCTTCCCAATCCTACCTTACCCTACCCTACTCCTATATTTATACCTATACCCTTACCTTTACCTTGTTCTTACTTACATAACCTTGCCATACTTTACCTTTCATTTCTTTTCCTTCCCCTCCCAACCCCTCGTGTCATTTTCCCTTTGCCCCCCCTGCACTCCCCCTCATCTTCCTTACCCTACCTCATCCCAACCCATCCAACCTCACTCTGCCTCACCTTATCCTGTCCCACCCCACACCGCCCCTCCCATCCCATCCCACACCTCACAGACTCGCCAGCCAGTGTTCGTACAGCTGCTCCATGCTGTGTACAGGGTGAGCCAGGCAGTCATGGGACACCAGCGCGTCAATGTTGAGAACTGCATCAAGACTCTCACTGAAGTTGGTTAGTCATTAATTTGTCTGCATCTAGACTGTCACTGAAGTTGGTTAGTCATTAATTTGTTTGTATCTAGACCCTGACTGAAGTTGGTTAGTCATTAATTTGTTTGTATCTAGACTGTCACTGAAGTTGCTTAGTCATATTCTTTTATTAATTTGTTTGCATCTAGACTTTCACTGACGTTGGTTGGTTGAATTCTTTTATTAATTTGTCTGCATGTAGACTTTCAATAAAGTTGGCTGCCTATTAATTGTCTACATCTAGACTTTCTCTGAAGTTGGTTATCCATTTTTTTTTTTTCTCTCTCTCTCTTTTCGGTAACAGCTGTTTTTGCCACAGTAACCAACATCCAACATGGCCGAAAATGTAAACACTGAGGGACTCGAATTTCCAGGATTTGCTAGAAATACTAATATCATGGATCTGGTTAAAACATTGATAATGAGGATTAGTGAACTTGAAAAGAAAGTGGAGAATTTAGTGTTAAAGGATGTGTCTGAGAATATGGAAATTACTATACAGAGTCTGATCCAGTCCAATGAGACGGCGAATGAAGAAATTAGAAATTTGAAGCGTGAAAATGTTGAATTGAGGAGGAAACTAGAAGAGAGTACTAATAAAACAGAGAAGGTGAGTAGTGTATTAGAAGAACATAAGGCAAAGTGGGCACACGTAGAAGAAGAACAGAAAGAAGTGGTCAGCTTAAGAGAAATCATCCAGGAAGAAAGGGAAATGAACAAGAAAAAGATGGAAGAAAATGTAGTGAAAATACTGAAGAAAAAAGAGAAAATAGTGAGAGAAACTGTAGAAAGGAACAGATGCGTGGTAATACTGTATTTGGAAACAGGGAGGAGGAAGAAAAGGTTAGATTCGTGAGACTCGAGAGAGACACGAACCTGGTGAGAGGTATATTAGGCAAAATTGACCCCGAAGGAGACAAGTGGGTAAAAGAAATTGAGGAAGTAAGGAGGATAGGGCCTTATAGGAAAGGGAAACAAGACCAATGAGAGTCAAGTTGACATCAGAAAGTTTAGTAAATGATATACAGTAATCCCTCTAATATCCGGACGCCCAATAACCGAACATCCCCACTAACCGAACCTTATCGTCCTGGGATCAAACATTCCCAAAATGGTCCGAAAATCCAAAAAAATTGGAAAAAAAATCGATTTTTTGCCGTCCGTAATTTGAACTTGCCGCGCGCGCCGCGTGAGAGCATTGTTTTGGTTCGTCATTCCTCCGACGTCCGATAGAGCGCCGCTGCATCCTCCCCACTTCCCGCCTGTCTCTCACCGCGACAAGACCTACGCTCTTCGCCATGGCTTGGGAAAAGTTAATGTCTATCTATCTATCTATTGCCAGACGCCTCAATCCCGTTTGGGGTGGCCACAAACAAATCGCCTCCAAGTCGCCCTGTCCCCCGCCATTTCACTACCCTGCTCCCAACTCACACCCCCCTCTCTCATATACCTCTCCACCCCATCCCTCCATCTCATCCTCGGTCTCCCCCTCCCTCTTCCACCCTCCACCTCACTCACATACACTCTCTTCGTCAGTCTTTCACCCTCCATCCTCTCCACATGGCCAAACCACCTCAGTGTGTTCCTCACAACGCTTCCTATCACATCCACATCAACACCACAACGCTCCTTTATATCCTCATTCGTCAGCCTGTCTCTCCACGTGACTCCACAAGCTCCTCTTAAATAACTCATTTCCACTGCTCTCACTCTTGACTTGTGTCCTTCCAACAACGTCCAAGCTTCACTTCCGTACGTTAGAGTTGGTATCACAATACTGTCATGTAGTAACTTTTACTTCCATGCTCACTTCCCTGTTTCTTATCACTGCTTTCAAGGAACCAGCAACCTTTCTTCCCTGCTGTACCCTTTCAAGCACTTCACCCTCCAAACCTCCATCCTTACTCATCACACTACCCAAATACTTAAACGTACTCACATTTTCCAATTCCTCACCATCCAACCTCGCTATACATTCACTGACTTCACCTCTCTCAAAGACCATCACTTTACTCTTCCCTACATTCACCTTTAGGTTCCGTTTCTTACACACTCTCTCAAACTCATCCACCAAGCCTTGCAGCTCCCCTTCATCTTCACTCAACAACACAGTATCATCTGCAAACAACAGTACAGGGAGTTTCCAAACACTATCCTCTCTCACCAGGGCCACTCCAACATCCACTACCCTACCTTGTACCTCTTTTATTACCCCATCCATGTACAGATTGAACAACCATGGAGACATGACACATCCCTGTTTCAAACCAACTTTCAAAGAGAAAAATTCACTTAGTTCACCATCCACACGCACTGCAGCCTTAGCACCATCATACATACTCTTCACAGCATTCAACAACTTCCCATCTACTCCATATATTCTTAACACTTTCCACAATCCTTGTCTATCCACCCTGTCATATGCTTTCTCCAAATCCATGAAAGCCGCATACAACTTCTTTCCCTTCTCTAGAAACTTTTCCACTAAAGATCTAAGAATGAATATCTGATCTACACAACCTCTTCCCTTCCTAAAGCCTCCCTGTTCTTCTCCAACTAATTTCTCTGTTCTTTCTCTAACTCTGTCTATAAGTATCCTACCATACACTTTTCCTATTATACTAAGAAGACAAATGCCCCTATGATTACCACACACTTCTTTTTCCCCTTTTCCTTTGTACAAGGGAATAATTATACCTGACTTCCAATCCTCCGGGACTCTACCTTCCTCCCAGGCCAATCTGCACATCTTCCACATCCATTCTACTACTATCTCTCCCCCATGCTTCAGCATCTCACCACACACTCCATCAATTCCTGGGGCTTTCCCCGATTTAACTTTCTTCATTGCTTCCACAACCTCTATCCTACTGATTTCTACCTGTCTTCTCACCTCCCTCCTTCTCCCAGCCATTCCCCAGCCACTTATACTCGCATTACTTCCATCCTCTACGTTCAACAATTCCTTAAAGTGTTCTCTCCATCTGCTCACTTTTTCTCCCTTCTCCACTAGTAATCTACCATGTTTATCTTTCACTCCCCTGCTAACTTCACTTCCACCCTGTCTTACTCTTTTCACTTCTCTCCAGAACATTTTCTTACAGTCCCTCCACTTTACACTCAAATTCCTTCCAAATTCCTGATCCACTCTCTTCTTACTCTCTCTTACTAATCTTTTCACCTCTCTCTTCCTTTCCACATATAACTCTCTCTTCTGCCTCTCAACTTCTTCCACGCCCCTATTTCTCATCCATTCATTGTATGCTTTCTTCTTTGTGCCACAGCCTGTTTCACCTCTTCAGTCCACCACGCTGTTCCTTGCACCCCCTCCGTCTTCTCTTCCTTCCACACACCACATCACATGCTGCACATATTTCTTCTGTAAATATCTTACACACACCTTCCACGTCTCCCATCTGCTCCAATTCATATTTGCCCAATCGTTCCTCCACTTCTCTCTTATACTCTGCCTTTTTCTCATCCTCTTGTAACCTTTCCACTCTCCTTGCAACTACTCCTTCCTCTCGTCTTTCCCTTCTTCTATTCCTCCATCTTACTTGCATCCTAATTCTGGCCACCACCAAGTAGTGGTCAGAAAGGCCACTCCCCCAACCTCTATAAACTCTTGCATCCAATATACATCTTCGCATCCTTTCATCCACACACACATAATCAATCATTGCCTTCCTTTCATTCAGTTCACCACCCACCCTTCTCATCACTCGCCATGTATACCTGTGGATCATTTTATGCCTGAAGAGGGTATTGGCTATTACCAACCCCCTCCCAGCACAGATGTCCACTAACGCACTCCCATTCTCATCTATCTCAGCAGGCACACCCCACTCACCAACTATTCCATCCACCTTCACATTACCAACTTTACCATTCATATCACCGATCAAAAACACTCTCTCATTCCTTCCAAACTTTTCCATGCACACTTCCACATTTGTCCAGAACTCTTCTCTCACTCTTCTAGCACGATCTTGCGTTGGCGCATACACACACACAATCGCCCACATTTGTATTCCAACTTTCAACTTTACCCACACAATCCTTGACCCAACTGATCCATACTGTCTTATGCTCTTCTTCCATCTTTTACTCACAACTATACACACTCCTTCCTTTGCCCTCTCATTCTCATCTACTCCTGCACATATACCCCATCCATACTCCCATTCTCTCACACTTTCTCCTCTCCATTTTGTTTCAGTTATTCCACATACATCCACTTTCGCATCCTCAAGCACCTGGACAATCTCTCTCTCTTTCACCTCATCATTCGCTCCTCTTACATTCCATGTACACATTACCAAGTCCTTTGTCCGGTCCTGGGTCGTCAACGTTTGGTCAGTCCTTGTCCGAGGCTTCTTGTTTGTTTTTTTAGTTAGTTGTTTTCCGGGGAGGGGCACTAACCCTCCGCCAACCCTTTTAGTCGCCTTTTACGACAAGCAGGGATACTGGGGGAGTATTCTTGAAAATCCCCCTACCCCCAGGGTGCAACACTTAAATTTAATGGAACATTATTTGGACTAAAGTGAACACTGTGAAAAGAACGGACTTCTGTGTGTTAGTGACTAAGTTCAGTGCAAGACTTCAGGAAGAGTGTAGTGCAAGTGCTTCAGGAAATCGTTCTTACTGTCAGAGTCCGAGAGGAGGCGGTTATTCATCGAGGTGGCCAGGGACTTGCTGTAAGTAGCCAAAATGTTTCATGTTGTACTATTTTCCATACTATATTTACCAGAATGTTTCATATTGTATTTTTTCCCATACTATACTTACCAGAAAGTGTCATACTGTACTTCTTTCCATACTAAACTTACCTCATGCATGTGCAGTAGGAATGTGTTTTTCAGAGTTCGGTTAGGTTCGGTTAGAATCCATAAGTACCAGAATGTTTATTAATGTATGAACATACTTCTAAACCCACATTTTATGTGTCTATTGCATTTATTTCAGTCATTTATGTGCCTTATTGGTGTGATTTGGGTGTTAAATAGGTGCTATGCATGTCCGGAGGGAGTTGTATAGGTGTTTCTCTGTGTTAGGGTCCGTAAGTACAAGTCCATAAGCTGGGGCCCAATATCCGGACAAAACCAATATCCGAACCTACTGATGGCTCTATTGATCCGGATATTGGAGTGATTACTGTACTCAAAATGACCTGGAAATTAAGCAAAGAGGCTGGAATGGAAAATATTATAATAAGAAAAGATTTAAATGAAGAAGTAAGAGAAGTTTTAAAATCACTGAAGGATCAAGTAAAGGAAAAAAATGATAAGAGGACAGAGGAAGAATGTAATACTTTTTTTTGGAGAGTATTGGATATGAAAGTAAGGAAGTGGTATATACGGAAATAGAAGCGAAGGAAACTAAGGGGGATAGCTGTAAAAGATTAGAAATTGAGGAAGTGGTACTGACGGAGAGAAGGATAGAAGAGGGTATAAAAAACATGAAAAATAATTTAAAGGTGATATACGCTAATATTAATGGTTTAATATCGGCCAGGCTTGAAATTAATGATTTCTTGAGAGAATATGAACCTGATGTCATGTGCTTTGTAGAGACCAAATTAAGAGAGGATATTGATGTTCATTTGGGAGATGGTAAATACAATCTGTGGAGAAGAGACCGAAAAGAAAAAACGGGAGGAGTGATGATAGCAGTGAAGAACAACATAAATATAGATACTGTGGAAATGGGAAAAGTCAGGGCTGAAGTGATATATATGAAATTAGAAACTGGAGAGAAAGTCAAGAGAGATATGGTGGTAGTGTATGTTCCCCCTAAGACAAGAGCATGGAATGACGATGAATACCATGAGATGTTGTCAGATATGGCTAGCTATTTACAAAAAATAATTGAGAAAAGCAATAATATAATTTTGGTGGGTGACTTTAACTGTAAAGAGGTGAACTGGGAGGAATGGGACTCAGGAGGCAGCGAGGATTCGTGGGTCACTATATTATTAAATATACTGTACTGTAATAATGAATAATGTGATGACGCAATGGGTCAGAGAAGAGACACGGTTCTGAGGGGAGGAAACACCAACAAGGTTAGATTTACTGTTTACCAAAGAACCTGATGTAATAGAATCATTGAAATATTTCTGTCCTATAGGAAAAAGTAATCATGTGGTCATTGAGTTCCAGATGATAATAGGGAACGTCGAGCCAAGAGATGAGCTTCATAGACAGGGAAGATACAACTTTGGGAAAGCTAATTTCACAGGACTGAGAAACGTTTTTGAAAATGTGGATTGGAGAAAATTCAGAGAAACAAGAGAGATACAAAGGAAGTGGGATATCTTTCTAGACCTCTACAATTTGGGAGTACAAAAATTTGTACCAAGAGTAAGAGGGAAAGAAAACAGGAAAAAGGAGTGGTTTAATAGAAGGTGTATGATAGCAAAAAAAAAAAAAGAGATAATGCGTGGAACAACTGGAGAAAGAGGGGCAACACCAGAACAAAGGAAGAATATAAAAGAACTAGAAATGATTACACAAGAATACGTAGAGAAGAAGAAGAAAGGAATTTTGAAAAAGGTATAATAGACAAATGCAAGGATGAACCCAAACTGTTTTATAGATTTGTTAATGGCAAATTGAAACAAAGGGAAGGAATCATTATATTGAAAGTAGAAGGAGAGGTCTATAAAGATGCAGCAATGCAAGCTGAAATAATGAACAAATGTTTCCAATCAGTTTTCACTAATGAAAAAGAGTTTGTGGAAGGGGAGGGAGTGACTAGAAATGTACCGGTGATAAAACATATAAAAGTGGAGGTACAGGAAGTATACAAATTATTAGAAACTCAAGATGTAAGGAAAGCCCCAGGACCTGATGGAATTTCTAATTGGGTACTGAAGGAATCCAGAGAACAACTGGCAGATAAAATTCACTGTTTAATCATGTGTTCTCTGGAAGAGGGGAAAGTGCCACAAGAATGGAAGAGGGCAAATGAGGTACCAGTTTATGAGGGAGGAAACAGGGAAGAACCCCTGAATTATAGACCAGTGTCTCTAACCAGCATGGTCGCAAAATTGTGCAAGAGAATCCTGAAAGACAGATGGATAAAATATCTAGAAGAGATGAATATTTTGGCCGAATGTCAGTTTGGATTCAGAAGTGGAAGGTCATGTGTTTCTAACTTGTTGAGCTTTTACTCAAGAGCGATTGACGTGGTACAGGAGAGAGATGGTTGGGTGGATTGTGTGTACTTAGACTTAGAGAAGGCCTTTGACAAGGTACCTCATAAGAGACTAATGTGAAAACTAGAATATTTAGGACGACTGAAGGGGAAACTTCTGGAATGGATGAGAGACTTTTTGAGAGACAGACAAATGAGGACAGTAATAAAGGATAGGATGTCTGGATGGAAGGAAGTAACAAGTGGAGTACCCCCAAGGCTCGGTGTTGGCGCCAGTAATGTTTCTGATTTACGTAAATGATATGGTAGATAGAGTGAACAGTTATGCAAGTCTGTTTGCTGATGATGTAAAGAACTTGAGGAAGGTAGAGGTTAAGGAGGATTGTAAAATGCTGCAGGAGGATCTGGATAGGATACATGATTGGAGCCGGAAGTGGGAAATGAAATTTAATGTAAAGAAATGCAAAATATTGGAAATGGGTAAAAGTACCATGAGGCCATCAATGAATTATTTGTTGGGTAATGAATTAATCACTAAAATGAGAGAAGAGAAAGACTTAGGAGTGCTGGTCCAAGATAGTTTGTCACCTGAAAAGCACATTAATAAGATAGTTAGAGAGACATATAAACTCCTGACCAACATAAGAGTAGCATTTCATTATATGGATGAGGAGATGATGAAAAAATTGATAATGGCCATGATCCACCCCAGGTTAGAATATGCAGTGGTAGTGTGGTCCCCACACAAAAAGAAAGATATAAACAAGATTGAGAGAATACTGAGAACAGCAACCAAAATGGTCCCCAGTCTGACAGATCTGTCATACAGAGAGAGGCTGGAAAAGCTGGATTTGCCTTCGTTAGAGGAAAGGAGAAAGAGGGGAGACATGATTGCAGTGTTTAGGACCATGGTGGGAGTAGATAAAATTGACCGAGAAGATCTGTTTTTATGGGATAAGAGAACAACAAGAGGACACAGAATGAAATTGAAAACGTCAAGCTGCTTGAAGGATATCAAGAAATATAGCGTTCCTTACAGAAGTATAGATTTATGGAATAGCCTGGACAAAGAGATCATCCAGTCTAAAAACTTAAACGAGTTTAAAGCTAAATTTGACTTACTGAGAAACAGTGATGGGAACCCACGAGCATAGCACATTTCGTGTGTATCTCAGTTAGGTATATTGGGTACATACATAAGTATTTGGAATGACTTAGACAAAAAGGTGGTGCAGGAGAAAAACATTCATGTGTGTAAAAGTAAACTAGATAAATGTGGATATGGAGACAGGACAACACGAGCATCACTCAATTCCTGTATACTACAAGTAGGTAAATACAAATAGGTAAATACACACACACACACACACACACACACACACACAGCTCGCTGGCTCAGTGGGAACGTTCTCGCTTGCCATCTGGTAGACGGGATTTCGCGCCTCGCTCAGGTTGCGAAAAGTTTCACTGATGAAGTGGGTGGTTACTGTCCCCCTGGAGCAAGGGGACGGGATGTGCGCGTGTGAAAGTCACAGGCTTGTCCTTAGATCGGACTATATGAGCTCCCAGCTCCCTTCCGGGAGGGTAAAAGCTGACAATCACGACCATCAAGTGATCTTGACCTACCCGGTGAATTACACACACACTCTTTTTCCATTCATAGCAGCAATATTTTCACACATCTCACTCATCTCACCGTCATTCCCTCCCACTCCCTGCCACTCCACGAAGCTCATAGTATCTCATTCTAACTTCCTTTCAGCTTCCTGTTCCTTTTTCATCTCCCCATCTTTCTTCCCTTCCTGGCTTTACATCAGCAGCATATTTTTTCCATTGCATTCTAGCACCGAATTACTGTAATTACACTTAGTATATCATTTTGTGTGTAATTGTTTGACACTAAGGCTGTGTGACTCATTCGTATGAGTATAATCACCTGACACTAATGGGGCAGAATAGCAGAATTGACCTGACCATGAGAAGGTTAATAGTATCAGCCTTTACACTGCTGTGATTCATTCTCAGTTGAAGAAAATCGTCCGGCCGTGGCTGAAATAGAATAAAAGAGTTTTGACGTCCATTAATCTACCTGTCTCAAGGTGTCATAAAGTTCAGTTTTTCTGTCCATTTATTTGTTAGTCTTTTTAAGTGTTAACCTGTACTGCACTGGGGGGGGGGGGGAAATGATGCCCCTCTTTGCCGGTTGATTTTGGATTTTTTTTTCTGGCTAAATGGGCTTAATACATCAGTATAAGATCCCTGGCACTAATAAAAGTAATCACTAAAGCCAGGAAGTTGGTTGAATTGAGTCAGGTTAGTGCCACTCTACCTCTGAAATGTAATAGGTTACTGAGAGAGCAGACTGGCTTTGAGCTTGTGAACCAATTTTGGATTTTTTTTCTGGCTAAATGGGCTTAATACATCAATATAAGATCCTTGGCTTTAATAAAAGTAATCACCAAAGCCAGAAATTTGGTTGAATTGAGTCATGTTGGCACCACTCGACCTCTGAAATCCACAAGGTTACTGAGAGAGCAGAGCGTCTGTGAGCTTGTGAAGACTGTCACTCACCTCCCACGTTCCTAAATCAGTGTTGTAAGCATAGCGGAGAAATGTCTGAAGTTAGTGAGATTCGTTATTACCATCCCTTCGGTTGCTTGCAGTGACTTCTCAGTGCAGCAGGACGTAGATCTGCGTCACTGGTGTTTCTGAAGGGGACGTAGATCTGCAAAGATAGCGCAGTACGGGTTAATATGCCTTATGTGTTTATCAGTACAGTAACCTCTCTCTGGCTGTCTTGTTATTCTTCTATTTTTGCTTGTCCCAGGGTATCATCATCTGTCATTTTTCTGTATGCACATTTGTTTGTTTCATTGGGTGTTGATATGCTAGTTTATTTGTGTATATTAAGTGCCACTATGTCTGTCATTCTGTCTGTCTGTGTACTGTACTAATCTTTGTGTCTCCTAAGTGTAAATGTGTCTGCTTTTGCTGTTTATTTGTTTATTGTACTGTTTGTGTGTGTGTTATTCCTGAGAGGTAAGTTTGTGTAATATATCTTGTATCTACATTTTTGGCCAAAGTTAACATAATGGGTCTGTGCGAAAATTTATGAGGTGTTTTTTTTCGTATACAGCTTGGACTTTAGCCATCAAGTGAAATAGAGGCTGACCCATGTAAACATGTACTCTGCCTGTGGAGAGACAGACAGGTGCATGAGGAAGTTGAGGAGCATTGAGGTGTTGATAATAATGTACAGTACTGGAAAGTGTAAGAAGTACTCCAAGGTGGTTTATCCATGTGGAGAGAATTGAGAGTGAGAAATTGACTAGGAGAGTGTATGTGAGGGAGGAGAGGGGAGAAGGAAACAAAGAATGAGATGGAGGGGTGGGGTGGAGAGGTACCATACAGAAATAAAGGTTGTATGAGTTGGATGAAGGGCAGCCTGATGGTGGAGGACAGAGTGATATTGAGGCATACTTCACCTAGCTTAATGGCAGAAAAAGACAGTGTTGTGGTTGTACAGTCTTTCCATACCTCTTCATTGTAACCAGCATCATATTCTAGTGTTAGTCATTTGCTGTGACTTAGCATTCATGATAGAGAGATGGCAATTTTAGGCCAAGTTAGAATAAAAATTGTCGTGTAGCATATAATGGTTCATATGGTTGCAGCGCGGAAGCACAACATCTCCATCCCGGTGGACCTTGAGCAACAGGTGGCAAGCATGTCTCAGCGCACCACCACCATTATGACTCGCACTGCTTCAAAGTGGAGCAACCGCGCCACGCGCAGGGATGCATCATCATCATCTGTGAGTCATTATTATTTCTTCTACCACTTTATGACTTTTAAGGAAACTGCTGATATGTTTACCAGTCATTCTTTTTTCTTTTAACCCTTTATGATATCCATGGGAAATTTGTTAATGCAATGCCTGCATTTATAAAATTTCTTGAGCTTAAGTTGTGTTTAAGATTGTTTTGCTTAGCTTTCATCATAATTAACACAGCTTCCACATACTTCACTGTCAGACTGGTTGAATGTTAAAATGGAAAATGCAGCCAATTGATATTAACTTTGATGATAATTTAAACTGTTACTACGGAAATTTTTTTTGTAAAAATTTGCCAAGGTTGAGGATGAATACAGCCCTAGAGGTATAGGCAAGGAGAATTTGATGGTAATGAGGTAGAGGTGATTGTGATATGAGATGGTGAGCCATGGTCATAAGTCAGCAATTTCTGTACTTCAAAAGAAACTGAAGTTTATAAATCCAGTGACTTCAGCAGGAAGAATGATGATATGAAATGAGTTTGAGACTACAGGTAGTGACAGTCGAAGGAGTGAGTCAGTGATGCTGGATGAAATGTTTGGGGGTGAGTGATAGGTTGGGAAAGGAGTTGATATGAGAGCCAGTAGCTGCTGAGAACTGTTCCAGAATCTTGATCTTCCAACAGTACAGTATTATAATTCTGTGCAGTGGTTTGAAAAAGCATACAGTATACAGAAGGGAACAGCAAACTTCATTCCTTTATTATTCATTTGATGATAATCTATTACATTATTGTTGTAACTATCTGTAAAATATGTGACATTACCTTGTTGTCATAATTTATGGTTTAGGTATTAGAAGACTGGCCTGGAAGAGCTTCTTTAGCTTACACTGAACTTTCAATGTGTTAACTCCTCATATATGGTGACTTTTTTTTTTAGTCTATTCTTGCTGTATCTAGTTAATTTTATTCAGCATAGTGGATACTTTTGATAGTAAAGAGGTTATTGGAGTCTATATCTAACCTCTGTCTTAATCCTTTCACATTGGGTGTTTCATGTTCATGCCACACACACACACACAAAAAAAAGTCTTTTGTTATTGGGTGGTACATTTACGTGTTCTGGACATTTTATATTTGCACAACAGTACTGGAGACCCATTAATGGTTCATGTATCAGAAGGTGCCAGTACTGAGGTGTTGCCATCACAGGAGCACTATTTTATTGTCTCTTAGTGCAGTATGAGATGTTTCCGTTGCTGCAGCAGCCTCTGGCCACCCTAATTACTATTTGGCAGAGCTCCAGCATCACAGTTTTTGACAGCTCCAAAAGTAGTTTTTTTTTTTCACCTCATTATATTAGACATCATTTAACTCAGAAAATTATGGGCTATTTTTTGGTGTTGAGTATTATATATATATATATATATACAGTGTATATATATATATATAAGAAAATTCTCTTTATATATCCCAAAACTCCCGTGTGTGGGACATCCAGCCAAAAAAAACACCCCCGAAGTGGAAGGGTTAAGTAGAGTAAAGTTGTTTGGGAGTAGCAAGAATAAAGTAAAATAGACATCATCATGCTGGAAGGGTTAACATTGCCATGACATAAGTCACAGGACCATATCCTAGGTGGCATAGGAGGCATTGTAGCATCTCTTCCTTACTTACTTATTTTGTATATTACACCATAATATTGTCATACAGTACTCATGTCATTTTAATATTAGTGTAGTTTTGCAGCAATAACACACAAGGATATTGAGGTATAATGTGCTGCATAAATTGCTAAGGAAGAGGTGTTACAAAATCTCCATGAAACTTAGAATATGACCCATCTTGTCACCATATTCTGGAACCAAAGTGTGGGCATAACACAACCTGTTCTTGCGTTCCCCCATAGTTTTGCAGTGAGTCAATGTCCGAGGAGGAATTTGACCAGGTGAGATAGAGCAACACAGTTTATCTAAATCCTCTCCTCTCTTGGCTTGGTCGTTTACATTAGCTGGTTGGTGTAGACTGCCAACTGACTGAACGTATCTTCTCCAACAGCTTGAGTGTTTTGACCTCTTTAAGCTTGGATACTGCAGATAGTAAACACATTTCTCTTACAATTTCAGTGCCTTCAACCCAGTGAATCAAGTGACATCCTTTTTTATTTTTGCTGTTACCATGACCTCTTTTTTCCCTCTAAAAGATTTTATTCAATTTAGTAAAGGACTTTCGTATTGATGGGGGTTTGTGAAGGCTATACCTAACCCTTACAATTCGAAAATTAACTCCTAAGCTGAATAAAATTTGCAGGAAATGGCAAGAATAAAATAAAAATGATATCCGCATTGGGTTAAAGGCCTAGATCCTGCAAAACTTTGACTGTATTTCTTCAGAAACTTTTTGATGTTTTTATCCTTCTATCACTGGCTACCTTATGCACATGCTCAGTGCTCTGTATAACTTGAGATCAGATAGTAAACAGAGGTGAGACTGCCTTTGCCTCTGTGTTTTGTCTGTCACCCACTAAGCCAGTGTTAACTCCTAAGTACAGTAGAACCTCGTTAATTTGGACTCTGATGTTTTGGATGTTTATCTAATTAGACTGTTTCTTGATTAAACAGAATAATTTCCTGCATGAGCTTTAATTTGCCAAAATTGGCTGAGACAGACAATAAAAAAAGAAATAAAAAAAAGAGAGAAACAGTTTTTCAGATGGGTTTAATTAAGAAGATATCCAGACAAGAAAATGTGAGATAGTGGCATATGCTTTGGAAGGCAAATGATATTGTTTGTGAGGAAACTGCTGAAGTGCTGATATGTTGCCATCATGTATATGAGAATAGTAGTCAGTAAGTACTGGTTTACAGCTGTATCATCATCATCATCATCATAATTTGCCTGCAAGTGATGCAGGTACTGGAACCACCTATGCAAAAATGTAGAGTGAGATCTGTGTTTGTGATTTGGGCTTACCCCAGATATGTAGATTTGTAGGAGTATTTTACATGTAAGACAATTCAGCAGGCTTGATATGTAAAATTAATGAGGGTCTGCTGCATTATGATCCGTATGGATGGTTTTTGTGAAGCATTACTAGGATGTCCATGTACTGTAAGCCAAATATACAATAATGAATTACACAAGAGTTAACAGCGGCTCAGTGAAAAAAAGGTGCACCCAGTGGCAGAATCTGTTTGATGTCTGTTTACTATGATCTCTTAACTCCTCAAGCTAAATCTTTGCACTCGCATTTGATTGTACTGGTGCCTGCACTCTGTTTCTCTAAAGAATATTAATTCTCTACTCAGTCTTTTGGTACTTTATATAACTTACAAATCCTGCACCATATAAAATATGTTTCATCCAGATCAGTGTTGGGAGAACGACACTCCCCAGACTTAATATTTATTTAGCTCTTGTTTAGTTGCTTCAGTCAGAGGATGTCATGTATCAGGCACTTATTGCTACTTTGCCTCTGGATAGTTTTATTCAGCTTAGGGAAGCCCATAGTAATAAAAGGGTTAATGAAGAGTCATTCCTAATTTGAATAAAATAATCTGAAAGTAGCAAGAATAAAATTAAAGATACTGGTACCTGAACATCAAAATGGACTGAAGGGGTTAAGTGCTGTGTAATGCACTATTGCATTACTGTAAGTCACTCTTTGCAGTCTCCTTTGCGTAATATACCTTAGCAGTGTTGTTCTGAGATGATGATGATAATGTTTTGATCCCAGGGTCAATTGGATGGGAACCTGATGGAATACAGAAGCCTTTCCACTTCATCATTGCGCTCCCAGAGATCTTTAGTTGAGGCCTACAAGGTTTGTCTGTGTTGTAAAAATCATATTATTAAATGTGTTGTAGTGTGAGGGACTGCATTACATTGAAGGCAGAGTAGGTTGTCTGGGAGTTGTATTCTGTGTTGGTGTTGAAGTAGTGAAGGATGGTGGCCACATTGTTGTCTGGCTAGGTGCAGTTGTGTCTCTCTGGGAAAGGACAGTTATATGGGATAAATATCTGGTGGGTGTTCATGAAGGATGCTGTTTGGCTGGAGGTTTCGAATAGTTTTGGTGGCCATGTGCTTTGCTTGTATTTGTGTATGTTTGTGTAGTTTGGTGTTGTTTTGTGATGAATGTTTTCAAGGCATAGTGTAATGTGTAGGGAAATTGTTTGCATTTTGTTTCTTTGTTGTGGGAGTGGTGCAGTATACCCAATATATTGTAAGGATGATATGGATCATGTATTCAGGTGATGAACTTTGTGCCTTATGTTCATGTGGTTCTTCATTGGGAATAATTATGTAGAGTATCTTAGTGAAATTGATTTACATATAAGTATGGTCTACCTTGTACACTGTACATCCTGTTACTGTTGTCAAGGCTTTGTTTAGTGTTTTTTGAAGTTTTCCATGTTCTTGGCAGATCAGTGGTAGCTCAACTTGGGCTTGCATAGTTTAGTAAAGTGTGGATGAATTGTTTGTAATCTCTTTTCATTCATGCTGTCTGATGTCTGAAAGTGGTGCCTTTGAATTACAGTAATCCCTCCAATATCCGATGTAATAGAGCCAAAGGCATGTCCGGATAGTGATCCTGTCCAGATATTGGGCCCCAGCCTCCTGGACTTGTACTTATGGACCCTAACTCAGAAAAACACCTATACAACTCCCTCTGAACATGCATTGCACCTGTTTAAGACCCAGATCACACCAATAAGGGACATAAAAGACTGAAATAAATGCAAAAGAACCATAAAATGAGGTTTTAGAGGTGAGTTTATACAATATTAAACATTCTGGGTACATACAAGTCCCTTGCTCCTGGACTGGTTTGAACCGCCAGTTTGCAGTCCACAGTTAATCCTCTGCACTCTAAATTCTAATTTCTTAACACTGCACAACACTGTAAATTCCCGTGTGTTCTAGTGGCGAGGTATTGCAGTTTATTCATTGTTTATTCACAAAAAACAAGCACCTGTGGCTTGCACTGCTATAATCATCTGCTCTCGATCGGAGTTTGGCTGTGACTGTTGATGATGGCGGGGTAACAGAGTTGCCAGATCTCAATGGCCACATTACCAATCTCTTCAACTTTCATTACCAAATTTAACTTTTCATTACCAAATTTGTAAAGCTAGCATTTATTCTTCACTAATTATATATACAAGTGGAAATACGTGTAATCACTCTCCTTATAATTAACACCATGTTGATTATTTTCACGCTATGTAGAGTAGCAGATTAATCAGAGAGAGCAAACAATCTACCATCTCCATCCTGTGTATCCTCATACATGTGAAAAATCCATTTGGTAATGCATTATTCTGATTCATTACCAAATGAATTTTTCATTACCAAATTGGCCCACACTTGGTAATGAAAAATACCAAATGGCAATCCTGACAGGGGAGGGGGGAGGAAGGAAGGGGTGAAGAGACCATGGTGTAACAGCTGTTCGGCGCCACTCGGCAATTTCAAATTACGGGAGGGAAAAAAGTCAGATTTTTTTTTCGAATTTTTTGCGGTTTTTGGCTCATTTTGGGAATATTGGATCCCGGGACGATTATGTCCGGTTAGTGGGGATGTTCGGATATTGGGTGTTTGGATATTAGAGGGATTACTGTATTTTCAGAGCATAAAGCTTAAAGAGGAGTTTGCGGTGATGGTGTCTGTGTGTTGAGGGAATATCATATGCATACCCTTTATAAGTACAGGCATTTAGAAATATCTGTATAGGAGAGTAATTAGTAAAGAGTAACCACAGAGTGTGCTTAAGTTAGATATACACATGTTTGAAGGGGGACACTCACCATCCGCTCAGTGTGGTGCTGCTCTTGTTTGACTGCCCTTTCCTACCTTCCATTTCAGTCTTTCTTTCATTCTTTCCTCCCCCTTCTGTCTCTGGGTGACTCTACACTGAGTGACAAGCCAAGTGGTTTCTTGTACACCAGGAAACCATGTACTACGCTGGGCGGTAACCATATAACCAACTTTTGGTGTCTGGTGGTTTAGTGGATACTTAAGGGTGCTCCAGTTGGATTGAGCCTGTGTAGGTTTATATCCAAGGGGTGGTTGGGGTTTATTGCTCACATAATGCCACTCAGGGATGAGTGAGGCTGGTCACTCTCGTCTTAAATGTCAGGACCAACTTGCCTAGCCCCGGGTTCCTATGCTCCTCATGGGGCAACATAGGATTAGTTGATGTATGTATGATGTATGTACAGTATGTTGAATTGAAGTGGCCATGATGGCTCTGCGACAGTTTTGATGACCTGTTCTGTGGTTCTTAAAGTTTTGATTCAAAACCATCATACCAGACATTCATAATGGTTACTGGTAGTTTGTCGTTTCATATGCTTGGACGTGTAGTCACTCTGTTGCGTGATACTGATGATAACACACACACACACACACACACACACACACACACACACACACACAGGAGCTTGTGGAAGGGGAGGGAGTGATTAGAAATGTTCCGGTGATGAAAGATATAAAAGTGGAGGTACAGGAAGTGTATATATTACTGGAAACTCAAGATGTAAGGAAAGCCCCAGGACCTGATGGAATTTCTAATTGGGTACTGAAGGAATGCAGAGAACAACTGGCGGATAAAATTCACAGCTTAATTGTATGCTCACTGAAAGATGGGAAAGTGCCAAAAGAATGGAAGAGGGCATATGTGGTACCGATTTACAAGGGAGGAAACAGGGAAGAACCCCTGAATTATAGACCAGTGTCTCTAACCAGCATGGTCGCAAAATTGTGTGAGAGAATCCTGAAAGACAGATGGATAAAATATCTGGAAGAGATGAATATTTTGGCTGAATGTCAATTTGGATTCAGAAGTGGAAGGTCATGTGTTTCTAACTTGTTGAGCTTTTACTCAAGAGCGATTGATGTGGTACAGGAGAGAGATGGTTGGGTGGATTGTGTGTACTTAGACTTAGAGAAGGCCTTTGACAAGGTACCTCATAAGAGACTAATGTGGAAACTAGAATATATAGGAGGACTAAAGGGGAAACTTCTGGAATGGATGAGAGACTTTTTGAGAGACAGACAAATGAGGACAGTAATAAAGGAAAAGATGTCTGGATGGAGGGAAGTAACAAGTGGAGTCCCTCAAGGCTCAGTGTTGGCGCCAGTAATGTTCCTGATTTACGTAAATGATATGGTAGATGGAGTGAACAGTTATGCAAGTCTGTTTGCTGATGATGTAAAGATCTTGAGGAAGATAGAGGTTGAGGAGGATTGTAAAATACTGCAGGAGGATTTGGATAGGATACACAATTGGAGCCGGAAGTGGGAAATGAAATTTAATGTAAAGAAATGTAAAATATTGGAAATGTGTAAAAGTACCAGGAGACCATCACTGAATTATTTTTTGGGTAATGAATTAATCACAAAAATGAGAGAAGAGAAAGATTTGGGAGTGCTGGTCCAAGATAGTTTGTCACCAGAAAAGCACATTAACAAGATAGTTGGAGAGACTTATAAACTCTTGACTAACATAAGAGTAGCATTTCATTATATGGATGAGGAAATGATGAAAAAATTGATAGTGGCCATGATCCGCCCCAGGTCAGAATATGCAGCAGTAGTGTGGTCCCCACACAAAAAGAAAGATATAAACAAGATTGAGAGAATACAAAGAACAGCAACCAAGATGGTCCTCAGTCTGACAGACCTGTCATACAGAGAGAGGCTGGAAAAGCTGGATTTGCCTTCGTTAGAGGAAAGGAGAAAGAGGGGAGACATGATTGCGGTGTTCAGGACCATGGTGGGAGTAGATAAAATTGACAAAGAAGATCTGTTTGTATGGGATAAGAGAGCAACAAGAGGACATGGAATGAAATTGAAAAAGTCAAGCTGCTTGAAGGATATCAAGAAATATAGCTTTCCTTACAGAAGTATAGACTTATGGAATAGCCTGGACAAAGAGATCGTCCAGTCTAAAAACTTAAACGAGTTTAAAGTTAAATTCGACTTACTGAGAAACAGCGACGGAAACCCACGAGCATAGTACATTCCGTGTATATCACAATTAGGTATATTAGGTAAATACTTAAATATTTGGAATGACTTAGACAAAGAGGTGGTGCATGAGAAAAACATTCATGTGTGTAAAGGTAGACTTGATAAATGTGGATATGGAGACAGGACAACACGAGCATTGCTCAATTCTTGTATACTACAAATAGGTAAATACACACACACACACACACACACACACACAAAGAAGGGTGACCACTCCCAACCCTCCAACTATCGTCCAATTGCTTTAACATCCTGTATTTCAAAAGTTTTCAAGTCAATTCTCAATAGAAAAATTTTAAGGCATCTTTCCTATCACAACCTTCTTTCTGATCGTCAGTATGGGTTCCGTCAGCGATGCTCCACTGGCGATCTTCTCACCTACCTTTGAGCCTCCTGGTCATTCTCCTTTCGGGACTTTGGCGAAAGCTTTGCCATTGCACTTGACATCTCAAAGGCTTTCGATCGAGTCTGGCATAAATCTTTAGTTTCCAAACTGCTCTCTTACGGTTTCTATCCTTCTATCTGTGCCTTCATCGCTAGCTTCCTTTCTGGTCGTTCTATAGCCGCTGTTGTAGACGGCCATCGTTCTTCTCCTAGATCTATCAACAGTGGTGTTCCTCAGGGCTCTGTCCTATCACCAACTCTCTTCCTTTTATTCATCAATGACCTAAGCTGTACATCTAACCCTATCCACTCATAGCTGATGACTCCACCCTTCACCTTTCCATTCGGTTCCCGCAACGCCCATCTCAGCAGTTACTTCGCAGTTACTTCAACAAACAAGGGATGAGGCTATGGCACACCTAATGTCTGACTTGGCTCGTATCTCTGACTGGGGTAAAAATAATCTTGTTGTTTTTAATGCATCTAAGACTCAGTTCTTACACCTATCAACCCGTCAAAATCTTCCACAGGTATACCCACTAATGTTTAATAATATTCAGCTTAATCCTGCATCATCCTTGACCATGCTTGGGGTTTCATTTACTCAGGTCTTATCTTGGAAAGATCATATTACATCTCTTGTAAAATCTGCTTCCAAGAGATTGGATGTGCTAAGCCGACTCCGTTCTTTCTTTACCCCTGCACAATTGTTGACTCTATACAGGGGTTTTATCTGCCCGTGTGGAGTACAACTCTCATGTGTGGAGAGGCTCCCCACGTACAGCTCTTCTCAATAGGGTGGAGTCAAAGGCTTTTCGTCTCATTAACTCTCCTTCTCTTACTGACTCCCTTCAAACTCTGTCTCTTCACTGCACTGTTGCATCTTTATCTCTTTTCTATCGCTGCTTTAATGGTCACTGCTCCTCTGAACTGTCTGCATGCATTCCTCCACCTCTACGACGGGCGCGTAGCACCCGTCTAGCAGCAAACTCTCATCCCTTTTCTGTCCAACTCTCTAATGCAAGAGTTAACCGTTACTCCCAGTCCTTCATTTATGCAACAGGTCAACTCTGGAACTGTCTCCCTCTGTCTGTATTTCCTTCTGCCTATAATCTCCAGTCTTTCAAACGCGGTGTGTCCAGGCATCTCGAAATGAACGGATCTTGAACTTGGCTCTCACTTGTATTTTGTTTTTCTCTCGGAGGGAACTGTTATTGCAGGCTCATGGCCTTTGGTTCCTTCTTCCTCGCATAAAAAAAAAAATATATACAGTATATGGACTGACCTCCCCCCCCTTCCTCCTTTGAACGTAAGAGTTAATTCTAGTAATCATTCTCTGTGCAAGATGGAAGTTCAGTCATGCAGTGGAATTCATACAGCTTAAATCAGAGTGGAGTTATAAGGATGAGAGTCAAATTTATTAGTGAAGCATTCATTTTGTTCTCTGTTTGCTCTTTTTTCTTTAAGTGTGTTTAATGCTAGACCTTGCTGATTGATGGGTTTTGAAGTTGTGGAGCTGTTTTTAAGTCATTGTCATAGGATAAGGCTGTTTCAGATGGAAGAGATGGGAGGGCATAAATAGATTATGGAGGTAGGCTAGAGAGTAAGGGTAAGAGGACTGAGCCCTTTTTGAAATCATTGAGGATTGCTCTGAATTTGGGTCTTTGGTGTTGGTTGGATACTTGGGCCTGGGTACCTGAAAGAAAGTTGGTCAGTCATTTCCCTCTATGTCTTACATGTCCATGTTCATGATATGGTTGATCAGTCTCAGTTCTGTGTTGGAGGCTCTATTTATGTCTGTTGTTGCTGCTGTGGTTCATAATGAGGGTTGTCTCTTGTTGAATTCACTTAAAATATGTTGAGATCAATGTCATTGCACTGCACAACATCCAGTCTTATGGAATGACTGTAAGAATATCACCACCCATTTCCTTCCATCAGTGGTGTGTACAGACAGTTTGGAGGGCAGGGGCTCTAGCTTAAAAAAAAAAAAGGGGGGGGGAGGGGGACACCACACACATTGCTGGTTACTACTCTAACTACCCAAAACATTATCTATGAGAGCACTTTGTAACTGACAGGGCAAAGAGGCAGATTGTTAATCTTTTAAAGCTGATTAACCCTTACACTATGAGAACATTTTTTTTATTGTACTTAGACTGTCACCAAGTAATTTTATTCAAGTTAGGAAAGACTTATAATGGTGGAAGGGGTTAACCCCTACACCGCGGGCTTGTTTACCAATAACTTGCGTGTGCCGCGGGGTTATTTGGGCTCCGACAGACTCTCAAAAAAATATTTGCCAAAAATCAGTTATTAGTCCTAGAATAATAAAATTATATATATGCTTATGGCACATACCTTCAGCTTTCTCCTGGAATGATTGTTGAGCCTTCGTCGGTTACCATAGGACTTGTGGAGACCTCTGAAGTAGGGTAACGAAGTCTCCACTTTACACTTCCCGACAACCCGTAATATGATTACCACAGCCAGATACAAACACTATAAACACTATTCTACAATTTTCAAGTAGTTTGGGATCCATACTAAAAAAAAAAAAAAACACTGTGAAAGCAATGGAAATTACGAGCGCGTCTGATCGTCGCACTGGCACTAGTTCGCTCTTGGTAGTCTGTCATTTATTATTCATAAAACCCCTCACACTTTATATTTCTATTACTATATAACACTTATATATATCTATAGTCTTTATCCATAAGTTTCCTTCAGTAGTATTAGTTTATTGTCACTGTAGGGATTCAATTTCTTTCAGTAAAATACGTAGCATTCACTTTCTCGTCCTGTATACTGGCATTGAGAGTGAATGTCACTTTCATCTTCACTCTCATAACTCATAGCATTCAGACATGCTAGAGTGAAACTTTCACTTTCATTACTCCTAGGGTATATACTCGTATTCTTATAATACTACTCATTTACATTTCTATTTACGTTCTCTATTTTATTTACATTATTTACATTTCTATTTTATTTACACTGTTGTGCACTGTCACTTGAAATAACTTATAAAACTATTTTCCATTGTTCACGTATATTTACATTCATTACTTTCACTTGCTGTTTACACATTATTTACAATTCCACTTGCACTGTTTTACTCAATAGAAAGATCGTAGTCACTCTTTTATCAATTGTCAGCCCTTTACCTCTTTCCACACGAGGTTTAGTAGGGGGTAAAGGTCACAGGGCCATTTGCATGGGGGTGAAAAAAGGCCTTGAAGTCAGCAAGAAGAAACATACTTACTCTCGCTTCGGAAGTTGAGAGAGAACTGAGTGATAACGGAGGACCACCAGCGTAGAGGCCTGCTAGGGGTTATTCAGAGTTACCAATATTACTTCTTGAAACAGCTAAGTCTAGCACTGATATGATTGGCAGGAAATCTAGACAATACATTATAATTTTGGTAGTTCTAGGTGAATGTAAATATCACTTAGGTTGCTCCCTTCCCTCCTTACATGTATATTTATTACGAAAACAGATTAGAGGCCTACTTAGGAGATATATATATTCAGAGCTACCAATGTTATATCTTGAAACAGCTTTGTCTAGCACTGATATGATTGGCAGGAAATCTAGACAATACATTATAAATTAGGTAGTTCCAGGTGAATGTAAATATCACTTAGGGTTCTCCCTTCCCTCCTTACATGTATATTTATTACGAAAATAGATTATAGGGCATATTTCAAGGGGAAAAATCAGCGAAAATTAGCGAACGAGTGCACGTGAGGTGTTGTCAGGTGATAATTAGCCAATTCCAGGTGTATGGCACTCTCACTTACCTTATTTCTTTCTTGTATATATTATTTGGTATAAGAATAGGACATAGGGCTTATTTCAATGGATGAAATCAGTGAAAAATTCCAGGGAAGATTTACTTAGCGTAGCACGGCCAGGCAGGCGAGAGGATAGGATAATGGAGGGGGGGTAGGGAGGGGAGTCAAGAACGGGGAGAAATGGCTAAATTGTCAACAATGGATGGGAGTACAGATGAGATTAGGAGTGCTGACTAGTGTTGGACATTGGCAGTACCGATAGATGATACAAGCCCCCACTTGGAAGCCCGGGTGAATTCAAAATAACACAGAATCACAAAAGCGACGCCCCGCGGTATGATCCCTTGCTCCCAAGCGTCACGAAAGTGACGCCCCGCGGTTAAGGGGTTAATGAAGGTCATATCTAACTCCCTGCCATTTGAAAAGTCACTCCGAACTTGAAATAAAATCACATGGAGGTTACCTCAGTAAAATACAACTGATGTATTCACAGCAAAGAGTTTAATACTTTTATCACTGTAGCTTACACTTACATTCACTGTTCTAGGCAACAGTATGCTGCAGTAGGCTTCTGTGACTGTTGTTGTTGATCCGTGGTGTACAGTATTCTTTTTACTGTAGGGCTCGCACACTCTCTTCCAACTTTTTATGGTGAATATTTATGATGTTTTGCTTGTTATGCTCTTCTCTCCATTTTCAGTACTTTTCTGCATAAGGTACCCTTCTAAACTCACACTGGTGTATGTATATAAATCCTGATGCACAGTTCTGAAATATAAAAGTTTTTCACGGAATACCCTCTGCGCTGTCCTGTACTTTTTTGTGGTACTCTGTTTTGTTCCCCAACTTTATATAATTAAAATGTATGCAGTTTTTTCTCTTCAGTTAAGTAATAAGTAAGTATTATAATATAACCCTGTTAACTGCCTGATCTAAGGCATTATCATTCTAATCTTTCACTTGTAAGTATCCATTCATGCCCCTCATCCTCGTGTTCCATTTGTTTTTACTTAACCACAAACATTTTGCTTCATTTTAGTGATTGTCAAATGCATTTTAGTTTTCATTTATCCTTGAGTAATACTCAGTTCATGCATAAAGTGAACCATTTGAATCAGTCAATAATACAGTACATTTTTATTTTAGAAAATCATATATTTTGCAGTTGGAACTCAATATTGTCATAAATTTGGGCCTGAGACTCACATGCAAATGTAGAATTTATGAATGTTGTGTTAAAATATAGGTAAACATGTGATTTTGACTCTGACCTCCCAGTTAAGGACCACTTTTTTCCTCACCACTGCTCCCGGTAATCCCATTAACCTCCATGTTTATACAATAGATATATTGATACCTCACCCTGTGCTCCTCTCAGACACTCTGTACAAGCACAGTGCTCTAGAAATCACTCTGTGCACACTCCAGTCTTTGATAACACACTCTTAGAGAGTTTATGGTCTTCTCATACCTTTCCAAGCACTCTCTTGCTCTAGAAGTCATTCTGTGCACACTCCATGTTCAGATATGGAATGCATTAGCAGTGTTTATGTGCCAAGTATGTTAGAATGTCCATGAGTGAGTGAACAGGTTTTTACTTGCCTCTGCAGCAGTTTTCTATGGAAAATTTTACAAATCTCTGTAGTTGTGTTGATAGCGAATCTTTTGATATTGCTGTTATTGTAGAAAATGTGATTGTTACTTTTTAGAAGTGTTTAGTTCTGACTTTAGTTAGGGTGTATTATTCATTGATTTACCATGAATTAGATTAGTGTAAAGATAAGTTACACCTCTTGAGGGCTACAGGAAGGTAATGTAGATAAGTCACCATTGGCTTTGTGATCAGCCATTTTTGGTTCAGTTATGTAACATGGTTCTAGTATGCTTGTTGTTCTGTTATGTCATTAGCATACCCACCTACTTGGGGACAAAGAAAGGGGAATTTTGTTTGATCATTAATTTGATAATCTTTAGTTAATACATTTTCCTATACTATCTCTGACGTATCATTGCATTTACTGTGATGCCTTTTTTTTTTTTTTTGTTCATTCTTGCAACTATGTGATAGTTATAATTTAATTTAGGAGATCCTTCTCATTGTGATAGGGTTAATGGAGGGTATATCTAAGCCCTCCAGTTTGAACATTGTAGCTTAGAGTGTTGCATATTTGGAAATATTCTAAAGTTTTTTCACGTCGCTCGTGGCTGTGATCCTTCTCCCCCAAAATGATCCGTGCAAAATCTCTTGAAAATTGAAATGTATATTGAGGTCACACTTATTTGCCACATTTGATATGGTTTTTGGTTATCTCTGCTGATCGTGACTTAGGAATTTGACAAGGCTTCCCTCCCGCCATCCTGAAGTTGGGCAGTGGACGAGTGTTGTTTCTGTGCCTCAGGCGATGTTCAGTGTCTCAGTGTGAGTTGCTGGTGAGTTGGTATCGTGGAAAGTGCTTTACGTGTGGGTTCTTGCTTGGTGTGTGCGGTGTTATTACAGTTGTTTAATATTTTGCCAGTCTTATTGCACTTAAATCTAGTTAACCTGGATATCAATTTGGATATCAGATATTTACTGTTGGCTGATTGCATTTTTCAGTTGCCTGATAACACCAATATTGACCTTATCTACAGGTCATTTGAGGTCTTTTCTCATGGTGTGTGGCTTGTCAAGATGGACCAGTTCCCAGATTTTTTTTCGGCCTGCCATCCTTCCAAACAAGGCATTTTGCTTGTTTTTATATGACATCACAAGGACCAGAAGGCACCAGTTTCGAATGCGGCAAAAGTGGTTTAGGAGAAACTGGTGGAAGGTTGGCAGTGGGCCAACCTCCTTGTGAAAACGGAGGCCAACCTGAAGAAGCAGATTAAGCAACTGCATGAACAGTACATGGTGTTGAGAACACCATCTGCTGTCATACCAAGCAGGGCCCAAAAGAACAATCTGGACTTTCTCAAGGACCCCCTCAACTACCTGGACCAGGTGGTGGCTTCATTGGCAAAGAAAACTCTTCGACATCACCTGTGGTATCTCAGCAAGGAGGCCGTCTCCTTGGGCTTCTTTGACGAGAAACTTGAACTGGAGACCAGGCAGAGGGTGCTGGAAAACCTTCGCCAACAAGCCAGGAAGTGTCTGAAGAGGTTGGTGGGAAAAAATCTTCCTCATTTCTGCCACTGACACCCTGAACAAATTTGTGACCAGCCGAACGAAAAAAATGCTAGAGTGGCTGGCTGCTGAGATTGGAGTTCAGCAGGATGTCCCTAAAGCCATCTACACCCCAGACCTCAACAACATGGTAAAAAATTTGGAAGTTATAAATGATGCTCGAGAACGAGAAATTACAATAATCCAGAGGCTCAGGGCACAATGCAGGGATGAAGAGCAGAAACAGTTCTTGTGAAAAATCATGCACAATGACAGAAAAATGGTTTGGAGGACAAAGGAGGGAGTGGCTCAAGAGTTTACCTAACTCCATTGGAGTCCACGTTGAGATTGTCGCTATTGCATAAACAGCACTATTAAAATTCCACTTTTTGTCACTGTTTCTCTGTTCCGGTAAAAATATGCTAACAAGCGCGACCCTTAAATAAATGGTAATCGCTAAAAAATTGGTGGGGCTTTTTCTACCCAAATGGAATAAGGAACCGATCAATATGAATTGCGACCACAATTTTCATATTTCTACTATATACTGATGAAACACCCTACAGTAGCTTAGTAAAACAATCCCGCAGCAACAAGAGAAATGTAAGCAACATCATGTGGAAGGAGTAATTGTTGTTGTTGTGACCTCAGGCTCATCAGGACATGAACCTGGTAGACTACAGGCTGAAGCTGCCCTTTTCCCATCGATCACCACCCTCCTCTTGGGAGATAGGGCAGCAGCTGAGGGATTTCACAGTTGTTGATGCAATCACATAAAGCTGTCATTTGTCGGCACAATTGAAGAGCTTAATTACTACAAGTCAGTTAATCAGCAATCCACTGTATTATCTCAAGAGATGAGTTATTGCCCAACTATATTCTTTCTGGCCATCTGTCTTTCTTAAGTACCAAATATTCTGACTGGAAACCATCAACAAGTTACGTCTTTTTAGCATAATTATCAGTTACTCTTTTCAGTTTCATAATGAAGAACTGTTCACTGTCACACCATCAGTAAGATATCCATTTCACCATCAAGCCATCACTGGTTATTCTTTTCACTCTTAACCCATTAAATCAGGGAAAATATATGCAGTATATATATTGCTGAGGAGATGCTAAGGGGCCTCCTAAACCAGTGAGAATATGATCTCAATCCTGCCATGTTTAATGCCTTTTATTCTCTTATATTCTCTCTCTCCCTTCCCTACACACTCATCATTCTCCATCTCCCCATACTCTCTTTCTCTCACTCACCTTCCTCACACACTCATCCTCTCATCATTTGAAACTCTCCCCTCCCCTCCCATACTCCCCTAATCCCATTACTGTATCTTCCCCTTATCCTTCCCCTCATACTTCCCATTATCTTTCCATCCCTTTCCCACCCCTCTTTCCCCTCCTCCCTTCCTTCCCTTTCCCACCCGTCCTTCCCCTCCTCCCTTCCTTCCCTTCCCCCCCTCCCACATACAGTACGTACTTTCTCTCCCTCCATCCCTTCACACACTCCCAAAATTGATCCTCCCATATTCAGCTCTCTGGACGAATGGACCACCTGGTAATTGAGCAAGACTTCAACTCAGTGGTGTCCGTGCTGGAGGCTGAGCTACGGCCGCTGGTGGCTGCTGAATTGTCTGTTTTGGTTGACATCCTTTACCAGCCTCACAGGCTCTTCCGGCCAGATAGTGAAGCCAGTATTAAGTGCAAGAATGGTGGCTTCATATCCAGGTGGGCTGATAATTTTTTCCTGTTATTTTCTTACTCTGTACAGTGGTTGAGAGAGAGAGAGAGAGAGAGAGAGAGAGAATTTATCTTAAGGTGCACAGGAAGTGAATTTCCATCATTATCATCATCGTTGTTGCTGTCGTGGTCATCATCATCGTCAGTGTCATTATTGCGATCATCATCATTGTCATTGTTGTCTTCATGATACTGACCACCACCACTGCCATTATCATCATCATCTCCCTTCATGCTGACCTGTCACACGAATCACCCCCAGATTGATCCGACACTGTGAGAAGCTGCTCGAAGAGAAGGATGAGAAGCTGTGTATCCAGGTCCTGAAGACTCTGAAGGACATGATCACTGACTCGGAGTATGGGGAGAAGGTAGGTACTGGTGGCACAGTGTATGGAGGACAAGGAAGTGGTTTTACTTGGGAGGGATGTAGGTGGTAGTCTGGTAGATAAAGTCAATTTGTTTTCATCTGATGGAACTGGGCCATTCCTTTAGCTTGAATGCTAAGTTGTGGTTGCATGAAATTCAGTGAGCCTTAATTGTGAAGGAGGAATGAGTCTTCATGGTTGCAAATCAGCTCAGCCATCCAGTCTGACTACACTTGGCCATCATTTGAGCTGAAAGGGATTAAGGATCTTTGACAGGGTACAAGAAGCACACTGCAAATAAATACTTGTGGTACAATCAGTGAGTCAGTGTAATGTGAAAAGGTAGGTACAGGTGACTCTCCTACCCTCTATATTATAGAGGGGAAGGACCATGGTTTTACTTGGTTGAGGCATAGGTGGTGTTGGTGGTAGTGTGGTATACTACAGTATATCCACTTTAACTCGGCCTTGAATGCTAATCTTTAACAAGAGATTATGATAGAATATGATGCTAGTGGCAAAAAGTGCAATGAGAAGGATATAGATTCCTAGATCATCTTATTTTGCCACTAAGGTATGGGAAATAAAGCTACAAAGGGACAAACTTTCCACCAAGTTGAGGTAGACAAACTATTGATAGCTAACAGCTTGAACACAAGTACCTTATTTTTATTTTGTTCTTGGTATCTCCTGATGATTTTACCAGTACAGGCATTTAGCTTAATGAGACTTTTTAAACTGCAGGGATTAAATAAAACCTGATTCCTTCCGTACTATAGTTGATAAAATCATCTGATGGTGGTATAGTTAAAAATGTCTGCAGTGAAGTGTTTAGCCTTTACGGTATGCTGACATCTTTTTGTAGTTATTTTTGCTGCTGCCAGACAATTTCATTCTGCCTAGGAAAGACTCTTACTGGTAAAGAAGGTGATATCTAACCCCTATAGTGTGAAAAGTATATCTCAAGCTGATTGAAAGATAGTGCCAATGAGGAGCTTGCATATAGTGGCACTGTGTACCCTGGGTGGAGCAACTATGGCATCCATCTAGGAGCGAAACCTCCACATATTTTCCTGCAACTCATTGTGGGAAGGACCCTGGTGAGTTGCTGTCAACCACAAGGGGGGCGCCAGGTCCATACCCAGTGTATGTACTGTACTGCATCTGTAGGATGGCCCCACAGTAATTGCTTACCTAAGGATGAAGGTTCTGCTTGGCCAGACTGAGTTGGTTTAAGCAACAACAACAGCAGTTGGGAGATAACCAGAATTAAGAAAAAAACAAAAAATGTTCTCAGGTTGAAGTGGTAAGTATTTAGTAGAACTTATTGTTAACCTCTTCCATCTGGTAACATCTTTACCTTATTCTTGCTGTCCCCAGATGAATGTATTCACTTAAGAAAGACTTCTTTTACTGAATGTTGTACTGAAGGCCTCATCTAGCCCATTGCATTCAAATAGTCTCTCACTGAAGGGCTAACTGAAGGTTATATGTAATCTACCACATTAAAAAAGAGTACTATTGAAGGGTTTACAGAGGGCAGTATCTAACCAACCCATCACTTTGAAAAATTCTCTCATACACTGAATAATATCAAGGAGAAATAAAATATCAAGTGACCACACCAAACCAAAGGTAGTAATCATGGAAATCTTTATGCTGTCTTTACTAGCTTGCTGAACAGTTAAGTCCTTCCATTTGGTGACATCATCTCCAGTTTATTCATGCTGCCTTCAGATGAATTTATTCAGCCGAGTTTGAGGGGTTAGGGATAGCTTCGATTAATCCCTTGACTACAAGAGGTCTGGTGCTGGAGCTGCCTGTGATGGCATTAATGAACTGGGTGGTGGAGCTGCCCAGTTACACAGTGTTTTTCAGTTTCCTGGCTGTCCCCTGAAAGGAGGCTGGTGGACTTCAAAAGCAGATTAATTTTGGTCTACAGTGCACTGAACTCAGATTCAGAACATGGGTTGCACCTAGTACTACTCTTGTTACAAGAGGTCTCCTTAAAGCATGATAAAGTCATCCTGTAGCACCAAGAACAACCTAAAAATTGCAGCCTGGAATTGATGGGAATAAGAAGCTGTTTAACTGGATTGCATTTTTGCTTGTGCATTTTTTTCTCAGGATTGATTTTGGAAATGCCGTTTATTTCCCCAGTTTCTCCCTGTAAATATTTGCCATAACTCTGGGTAACGTGCATTTTTTTTTTTCCTTACCGTACTGTAAGTATTTATTATAGTCCTTTATCTTTCACAATAGGAATGTCAGACAATGGCAGTTTGGGATTATTATTATTTTTTTTAAATATGCTTGGTAATATTAGAGAGATACCATTTAACATTTCTTAGTACAGTGTTATTATTTGGTCATTAATATTAGCACATCTTACACATATTATCATCTGTCAATAATGCTTCTTACCACAGACTTTGGATGGTCATGCTTTGTAGGTGATGCAAGTTTCTTTGTGACATCATACTTTAAATAAATAAACATGCTTCTGTATAGTTTGAGCTTTAATCATGTTGCTGGTGGTGGGTTCAGCACAATGCTTTTTTTAACTTTAACTTAGACTTAAATTGATACCTTTCCATCTTAAATGAATGCTGAATTGTAACAGTACACTTAATAATGGTTTATGATGCTAGTCAAGAAGTGCTGTGGAAGGGCTGTAGAGCTGTTGCATTGTCTTATTCTGGCTTTGAGCTGTGTGAAATAAAGTGCAAAAGGGCAAAAATCAAATAAAAAAGTTAAGGTAGAGAGTACAATATGGCAGATTCTGTTCACGTGCAAGAAATTCTAGCAGACAAAGCTGTATCATATGCATTGAATGGCCCTTTCTCCTGCTGGTACACCAAGGAAATTTATTTTTGCTAGCACCCAGTTAACTTGTTCAGCAGAGAGAAATTGTGGCAGACAAAGAATTAAAAATTGCCATGACAAGCCAAATGGTTTCCTCTACACCAGGAAACCATTTACTATGCTGGATGGTAACCATATAACCAAATTTTGGCTCCTGGTGATTTAGTGGGTAATAAAGGTGCTCCAGTTGGATTGAGCCAGTGAAGGTTTATATCCAAGGGATGGTTGGGGTTTATTGCTCCCGTAATGCCACTCAGGGATGAGTGAGGCTGGTCACTCTCATCTTAAATGCCATGACCAACTTTCCTAGCCCCGGGCTCCTACACTCCTCATGGGGCAACGTAGGATTAGGTGATGGATGGATGAATTTTATCTTGGCTAACATCACATGATCTTGTTCATCCAGGAGAATCCTAGCCATGAAAGGTTAAAGAAACTAACAGATCGTGGTGGTGTTGTGGTTAATACTACTACTGGCCCTCTAATGCAAGAGTAAACCGTTACTCCTAGTCCTTCATTTATGCAACAGGTCAACTCTGGAACTGTCTCCCTCTGTCTGTATTTCCTGCTAGCTATGATCTCCAGCCTTTCCAATGCAGTGTGTCCAGGCATCTCAAAATGATTGAATCTTGAATTTGGCTGTCTCTTGCGTCTTGTTTTTCTCTTGGAAGGAACAGTTTGCGGGCTCGTGGCCTTTGGTTCCTTCTTCCTAGCAAAAAAAAAAAAAAAAAAAAAAAAAAAAATCCCATCATTATTATTACTGCTGTATTAGTTTGAGAGGGTCACAGTTTAGAAATGGCACAGTTTATCACTTTCTTGCACTTCAAACAATTTTAGATAATGTTTAACACCTTCAGCATGGTGACGTCCTTTGTATTCTGTTTGTGCTACGTTCAAGTAATTTCAGCAGAGACCTGTTATTGGGAAGGGGTTAGAAAAAAATTTTGTCAATGCCATCACTATAGGAAGTCCATTTCAAGCTGAATAAACTGGCGATGGTTATATGAATTAAATACCATATAATAGATGTCATCATAATGCAGGAGTTCTGACATTTCATGGGAGATATGCATTTATGAAAATGTGAAAACGGTCTTTGCAAGTTCATATCCTGGGGTGAACATCATGTTGACCATTACAGTATGTATTTAGGTATGAGCTGTGTTATAATGACTGGCTTGCACACCTGATATAAATGGGCAGTCTGAGTCATATTTACAGTTAAAAATTAATTAATGTTTTGGTGAATGGAGAGAAGGAATACTATCCATGTATTCCTAGTTTGTCATAAAAGTAGTCTTATGGAATTAAATTAGGATCTAGGAAGCCTCCTTTTTTTGTTTATGGCTATTTAGGTACCGGGGAAGAACCATTTTCTGATTACAGTTTGCTAAAAGTGATTTTAGTGTGAGTTAATTCATGGTATACTGGGAGTATCTTGATCAAGCCTTAGTGGGCTTGTATCAGTGTTATGACCATGGGTCTGGGGAAGAGGTTTGTGTATGTGTATGAAATGTAATGAAATAAGAAAAAGGTGCAAATACCATGAGTTAATCAGTACCCAGTTTGATTGTAATGCGAGCTGTTGGTATATGAGAGTTGAGCGTGCCAATCAATAACATTTTCCATATCATATGGGGGGCCACAGCCTCCAGCATGTGGAGACCAGTAGAGCAATTATTTTCTCATCGTATAAAGTACAACAAGCCTCCAGCACACAGCAACTGTAATCACTGCATTCTGATAATAACATTGTCTCAATATTCGTGGTGATTAGGAGGCAAGCAGAAAGATTGAGAGGGAAGAACTGAAATCAGTTGAAGATTAAAGTGATGAAGCCAACAGTATGTTTGACAAGTGGAGGGTGATAGAATAATTTAGATTTTGCAGTATTGTACAGATCACTTTTATTCAACCATGTGATACTGTTAGTGACAAAAGGATATGGTACACCCATCACCTACCATTATGTTGTAAGTAGGTTAATAGCTCATTTGATAATGGAAGAAAATTGTGTGTGAAACTTCTCTTTCATGATGTACTTGTCATTAACAACCTACACCATTGCTCTAAATCTCCTCACGCTACATGCAGAGTGATGAACTGGATTGAGCACACTGTATGGTGGGGAAGTTAAAGCTCTTTGTAAGTTTTCAGAGCATTTGCATCCAAGGGAAATTTTCAGCAGAGAGATATACTGTGATCATCGTTCATTTATAAAGACTCAGACATACTTTGCATGCATCAGCCTTGTTCACCTAATTATGGCTTCCCATGCTGCTCGAGCCTGGACTAGAAAATGAATACAGTATGTTGAAAAATGAAACAGCATTTGAATGAGAAAACTAAGCACATGTATATATATGTTTGGTTATGTACATAATGTTGCCGTACACAAATTTGTTGGTTTGATCACATAACTTTTTTTTTTTTTTTTTTTTTTTTTTCCCATACCTGTAGTGGTCTATTAATTTTCTTGCTTGCTGATACATCCATGTAAACTGTAACATCATCACAGCATCCTAACTTTAGACAAGCACTCACTTATTTCTACTCCACCATGATTTTTGTTTTTGACACACCTTGGCGCCGCACATCAACTGTAACTTCTGCATTCGTAGGGAGAGTCAAGCTTTGAGAAGGAAGAACTGGAGCGGGTAAGGCTGGCTGGTGGGGGGCGTGGCAGGACAAAGTTTTTACTGTGTGTTTGTGAGCGATTGATTCACACAGGACTGAATCCGTCACTCCCTGTTAAATACTCATCAGTGCTTGACCAGTCTATTGTGATATTTTGATATTGTTAAATTTATCCTTTTTATAATAATTTTTTGCTTGCATATCAGTGTAACTACATTTTTGCAACACCTTTAATGTCTTAGTGTTTTATGGTGTTTATATAATTTAATACTACCGTACACTGTTGTGGCACAGTCTTCCTCCTTCACCAGAGCCAAATACTGTTCTGTGTTTTACTGAAAGTTAAGTGGAGTGAGCTGTGTTGGGACCAGAAATGTTTTTTCATGTGCCCCTTCTATAACTGTGATGTTAAGCTTATAACAACACCTTACTTTCCTTTCTGCAGTTAGCTGTGTCTGCTGCCATATTAATTTGTGCAGCTATCAGCTCTCTGAGGGTGAGATGCATCCTTCATGTAAATAAAATAGTTAAATTTTTGCTGAAGTAAAAACTTAAAAAGTTCATTAAAGGTTGATATTGAACATGACATTGACACAGTAACTTTAATTGGTCATCAGTTACATAAAGTCAGAGTAAAGATATATTGTATTGTGTATTATACATTGTTTTCATAATTTTGTTCAGAGTTTGCTGTACATGTATTGGTAAATTTCTTGTTTTCTGTAACTTTCTCAGTGATTTTTAGAACAGTTAATATTGATTGTTATATTGGCTGTGGGTGAACCTTTACATGTAAAAAGCTTGTCACTTAAAGTAGACAGTTGTGGCAGTTTATATTAGTAAGTCAAGGATGTGTAGTGATTTCCAAATTTTGACTGTTGAATCAGTGTATGTATGGCCCATTTCATTGGGTGCCCTGTTTATAACTTCTCCTACTTTTAGACTTTTCCCTTTTGACTTCTTAATCCTTTCAACATTGAAATTCTTTTTAATGGAACACTGGATTAGGATGATGATGTACTGTACAGTACACGTAAAAAGTTTGTCCTGAGCACAGCCGATGCTGGGTTTATTGGTGACTTAGTGTTGCCCTGATGCTGAAGCTTTATTGCTGCTTTTAAATGCTTCTTTTCTATTAACGTTTGGTTGTTGTTCTGTTCCTTTGGTTTTGTTTTATATACCTATAGTCCAACTACCTACAGTTCAGAAAAATTAAACTTTGTTTGTTATAATGTATGTTTTGTTATGGATTTGGTTTGTATGTTTACCACCTCAGCTTTTTTTCCTGAGAACAATATGTTTAGTTGTATTGGTCATTTCTTGTAGTTTATTTAGTGGTATGAGTTTTTCAGCATATTTTATTTTAAAGTTATCTTCAAAAGTTATCTTACTTAATCCATGTTTGTCATAGTTGTATCCTGTATTCTTTAATTATGGTCTGTGTTTAACTTTTGTGTTGTTTGTGTTCCAAGTATTGTGGTTCATCATTTCGGAGCAGATGTCATGCTCTTGTGGTGTACATCATCTACTGTCTAGTCTCTCCCATGCTGAATTATAACTGTCTCTTAAACTAAGTGTATACTTTGTACTTAAAAGGCATGGGTTCCACCATTAAATATATTCCGTTTCATGTCTGATGCTTTCTTGTTCTATGTCTGTCTGCTCTTAAAACCAGTTGCTGTCGTTTGTACTGTTCATTTGGTTGAGTCCCAAAGGTTAAGAGAATGAACACTTGTCATTTTAGTTGATAGAGCACTCATATGGAGATTTCTCATTAAAGAATTGCATTGTTATGTCTTATAGCTCTTTCATACTGATTAGACCCCTCAGATTAATGACTATATGCTTAACACTTACATTGTGAAGGTGTAGGCAAGCCTGCAAATTTTGACTGACATTTACAGAATGCTCATGGTTTGTAGATGTTATTGGCTAGTTCCTACATTACAGAGTACTGTCATCTGTGATTTATAGAAGCCAGAGATGTACTGTCTTCATCATATGCTTCAGAAAATGTAATAGAAAATTGGAGAAATGCCTTCCCCTTCATGCTTTGACTTTTGTGCATATAGCAATAACAAGAGGTGTTGTGTTTGATATTCCACAAACTCTAGGGGATCAGAGGCTGTGTGGTATGGTGTTGGTGTATTGTTTCTCAGGCATCATCTTGTCTCTTCTGGTACAGCTGTTCCTCGCCTCTTCTTTGTCTCGTCCTGTCTTTAGCAACCTGAGGTAAAGCTGAAATGTTGGAGTAGTTTTCTCACCTCTTGTTCTGCTTTATATGTGTTCATGTTTTCTCTAACCTTTTGCAGTCAGTATCTTGTAATGTTCATTTCTTTCCTGATACACCGTGTTTTCTGTTTCATACAACCTCAGGTAGGATACAGATGTTCCTTACTTAGCACTAACACGTACCATTTATATAGTAAAAAGAGCAAATTATGTGATGTTGATTACGTCTTCCAGAAAATTATGGAAACATGCTAGAATTTTCTTGCTCTCACTGGTATATGCTCAAAGAATGAAGCACATGGAGTGCCCATTGTTTTTTTTTATTGGTTTAGATATTTAAGGGCCAATGCAGGAGTGTAGCTCTTTATGTTGGGAAGTGTTGGATGCTGTATGTAAGCCACATAGGTTTTTTTTTTTTTTTTTTTTTTTTTTTTTTTTTTTTTTTAATACCATACTTAGGGTCTGTGAGATAATGCCCAGTAGATTAGATTAGGTGAACTTTTTTATTTGCCTTGTAAGCTTGAAAGTTTCCAAAGTGATGATGCAGTTTTACACTATGCAGTCCCATTTTGAGGGGCTAAAGCTTTGCGCCTGTTTTGAGGATTTTGTTGGAGCATGTAATATTGTGTAACTGGATGCCCTTCATTGCATAAGCCAGTGGCCCTTGGGTGGAAAGCAAGTGCTTAGCATCGCACTCAGTAGCAAGCACTCTATTTGCCATGGCATATAGATTACATGTTTTATAAACACCAAATGTAACAGAATACTATTGTCGCGGCGCACGACTCTGAGGTTGTCATTATCGTACCCTGGCAACATACCGGTCAAAAGTGCGTCCGATTTCATGTCATATTATACACGAATCATATCATTATGTACGAATATATTATACACGAATATTATTATCCACGAACATATTATACACGAATCACATGTGTCTCATATTATACACGAAATCAGATGCACTTTTGAATGGTAGGTTGCCAGGGCATGATAATAACAACCTCAGAGTCATGCGCCATGACTTTAGTGACTAAAATTACTGTACTGGACAAGCCTTGATATACTCCATACCTTGGTATTCATGTTATTTACACAGGTACTTTACTTACGCTCATATCTTCTCTCACTGAGTTGATATAAATATACTGGTTGCAGTAAACCTTTGATACTGTATTAAACTTCATAGATTATGTATTTTGTGCTTTATAGATGTTGATGTGAAAAAGCCAGTTATTTATCCCTTTAATTGCTGTACTGGCACTCCACACTTAATATGTTGGATGTTGTTGTGGACCCAAACTGTTCATGTCATAGATGTGTGCAGGCGAAATACTGGCTTAGCCCTTTCAGTATTAATATGCCTTATGAATCTCATTAGTGGTACTACTAGAGGATTTTATCAAGATGAAGGGAGTCTTTTTATAGGCAGTAATGGAGGAAGTTTCTAGCTCCTGCACTATTTGAAATACCTTTTGTGGTGAGTAAAATCATGACCAGAAAGAAAAAAATTAATAAGTCTGACATGATACTGAAGGGACTAAGTGAATCAGCTTTTAAATGTTGCATATATTTTGGCTCTTGGATGAAGGGTAAAAAAATATATAAATAGTGAATTATTACTAACATAATGTTAAAAAATAAGCAGTAATTAGCATGTGAAAATATAGACAGTCCTTATTATTTGTCAGAGATGCATTCCAAAATATCACAACATTTTCCATACAATTTTTACTTTTACATTTGGAGAAACTGTTGTGCTGCATAGATCTCTGTGGAATGTCAATAGGCAGTGTGTACATACTGTACTTTGGTGTTGATGATACAAAAAAAAAAAAAAAGTCAGAAAAGGTAACATATCAAAGGATAAATGTTGTTAAATTTATGAGCAGCTTAACTGAATCATTTTAAAATGAGGAGTACTGTTTGTATTTCTCACCGGGACTCTCCAGTGCTTGTCTTCGTATTGTCATACATTACAATATAATGCAGGAAACAGCTTTTTCATGGGTAGTAAATCCAAAGGTGTGAAGAATAGCATGTTAGTAAAAGTACACTGTTTGTAGACTAAGAGCTACCTCCATAGTTGATTATTTACATCTTGGTGAAAGAAATGCCCAACTTGATAAGCATCACTGGGAAGGTATGGAGCTCACTAAAAATTCCTTGAAATCTGTTCTAATAATTCCTATATTTGCCCTCTCACTACTACTACTACTACTACTACTACTACTACTACTACTACTACTACTATTACTACTACTACTACTATTACTACTACTACTACTACTACTACTACTACTACAATAGGCACAGGTGGCTATATTCTTCAGATCACTACCAGGCGATCTTATGCAAGGGTGAGAATTAACTGTCGAGGGGTAATGTTTGATAATTTTAGTAACTTCTAAATTCATTCTTCTTGCCATCCCAGCCAGCAGTTGTGGTGTTCCCTTGCTTATATTTTGCTGTATCTCCTTATATATATATAAATTCAAAGTGGTCCTCTGTATTAGTGTGTCTGTATGCCTTCTAATTGATATACTATACATTCTCTCTCTCTCTCTCTCTCTCCTTTCCTCTTTACTTCAGGTTGTTTTTCTTTTTGTTTGCACAAAATAACACAAAACCACCAAAAACAACCATCTTGTATCCATTAACAGCCTCACACACCCCTAATGATCACGTGGTTGTACATTGGCAGGGAGATGCTCTAAGGAACCTTTTGTTGACGCGCTACTTTGACCAATACCCCTGGTCGAGGAAGGAGGCTGCTGAACTACGAGCCAAGACAACACACAATGCTGGTCCTGGGGGTGAGGCAAAGGACATTTTCTAAATCATTGTTTATTTTTTTCATCTTTGCTACTGCCTTCATCATCGTTATCAGCAAACACTATTACCATTACGACCATTGTCTTTAACTGTCGCAAGTGTCGCAGATGATCATCAGAAATTGAGAGCTTGCCTTCCTTTCATGATGGCAGTTTAACACTTTTGGCCTGGTGTCTATATTTTCTATTTTCATGATCAGTCTTCTTAGTGTAATAGGAAAAGTGTATGGTAGGATACTTATTGACAGAGTTAGGGAAAGAACAGAGGAATTAGTTGGAGAAGAACAGGGAGGCTTTAGGAAGGGGAGAGGTTGTGTAGATCAGATATTCATTCGTATATCTTTAATGGAAAAGTTTCTAGAGAAGGGAAAGAAGTTGTATGCAGCTTTCATGGATTTGGAGAAAGCATTTGACAGGGTGGATAGATAAGGATTGGGAAAGTATTAAGAATATATGGAGTAGATAGGAAGTTGTTGAATGCTGTGAAGAATATGTATGATGGTGCTAAGGCTGCAGTGCATGTGGATGGTGAACTGAGTGAATTTTTCATTTTGAAGGTTGGGTTGAAACAGGGATGTGTCATGTCTCCATGGTTGTTCAATCTGTACATGGATGGGGTAATAAAAGAGGTACAAGGTAGGGCAGTGGATGTTGGAGTGGCCCTGGTGAGAGATGGTGGTGTTTGGAAACTCCCTGTACTGTTGTTTGCAGATGATACTGTGTTGTTGAGTGAAGACGAAGGGGAGCTGCTTGGCTTGGTGAATGAGTTTGGGAGAGTGTGTAAGAAATGGCATCTAAAGGTGAATGTAGGGAAGAGTAAAGTGATGGTATTTGAGAGAGGTGAAGTCAGTGAATGTACAGTGAAGTCGGATGGTCAGGAAATGGAAAATGTGAGTACGTTTAAGTACTTGGGTAGTGTGATAAGTAAGGATGGAAGTTTGGAGGGTGAAGTGCTTGAAAGGGTACAACAAGGAAGAAAGGTTGCTGGTTCTTTGAAAGCAGTGATAAGAAACAGGGAAGTGAGCATGGAAGTGAAAAAGCTACTACATGACAGTATTGTGATACCAACTCTAACGTATGGAAGTGAAGCTTGGACCTTGTTGGAGGGACACAAGTCAAGAGTGAGAGCAGTGGAAATGAGTTATTTAAGAGGAGCCTGTGGAGTCACATGGAGAGACAGGCTGACAAATGAGGATATAAAGGAGCGTTGTGGTGTGGATGTGGATGTGATAGGAAGCATTAGGAGGAACACACTGAGGTGGTTTGGCCATGTGGAGAGGATTGAGGGTGAGAGACTGATGAGGAGAGTGTATGTGAGTGAGATGTGGAGGGGAGAGGGAGAGGGAGGCCGAGGATGAGATGGAGGGATGGGGTGGAGAGGTATATGAGAGAGGGGGGTGTGAGTTGGGAGCAGGGCAGTAAAATGGCGGGGGACAGGACGACGTGGAGACGATTTGTTTGTGGCCACCCCATAGGGGATTGAGGCATCTGGCAGTAGATAGATAGATGATCAGTCTCCCTGTACTATTATGCACAGCATGTGGAAGAGATGAGAAGTCAATAAAAGGTAAGCTAAGGGCAGATGCCATGAAATGCTTAGCCATTGTGTTCATCTCCATAACTTGGTCATTGACCCTGTGGAAAGATTTTCACCCAATATCCTAGAATACAAGGCCACTGCATCATTCAGGTTACCGCAGTTACCTCCCGTAGGTGTTATCCTAAGTGCTCATTTTGCCTACCAACCCATATAGGATGGATGGATACCTGAGTCGAGTGATGCCAGCTGCCTGCACAAGAATTCAAACCTGGGTGCTAACAGGCCAGCAGCTTCGCAGATGACCATGATAGGTCATATTCTTATGGCCTGTGCAGGTTCCTCAGGACCTCTCCCATAGTGCTTTTTTTTTTCTTTGTTTTGTTTTTTACATGGTACAGTGAAGTCTCGAATTTCGATGGACATGCGTATCGAAAAATCGCATCGAAATTCAAATAATCAAAATTTGAATTGAACTTCTTATGGGAAAAATTAGTTTGGGTCCGGGGCCTCCGAACCTCACTACGTAAAATCATGAGTTTTTGCCCACACCCCCTGTGAACTTTATGAACTATAATTGTGGTTAAGTAACTATAGTTCTGCATTGTACAGTATTGGCATACTGTAGTGTAGAATAGGAATTTTTGCCTTGTCAGCAAGGGTGTACTTGGTGTATTTCTGCCTCTTCCTGTATTCCCTTATCTCCTTTGGCTAGGAAGATTTAGAGGTGCCAGGCTGTTCTCGTCCATTACCACTGCTACCAGAAGAACCACTCTTGCTTGCCATCTTGAAACAGGTAAGTTGCAACAAAAATACAACAAAAATACATAGTGAAACTTCAGCGAAATGCACATCAACACGTGGAAGGTACAGGCTGAAACTGCGGCGCTTGGCTGTAGTGGGCAGGACAGTCGCAAGATGGCCGCCGACAACAGAACATCATTTATTCATATGTGAAGCGTACGAAGAAATAACGAGAAATTAAAGGAAAAGAATCAGTAATAGAAATACTAAAACAAAATGAATTACAGGTGGTAGCAAATACAGTGGGCAGAATATTGAAATGAAGAGAAGTAATTATGAAGATAAGGAGCAACATAGAAATGAACAATAGAGACTGAGAGGAAAAAAAAAAATCTTGTTTAAAGACAGGAACTCCCGCATGGAAGTAGGTGCTAACAACAACAACAACAACATCGCCTTACGCATGGCTTGTTTTGGTTGGAGTCGGGCCACGAGAGCATCAAAAAACGCGATTTTTGCATTGAGAGGTGAGATAGGCAGACCACTCAAAAATGCATCAAAATTTGAATCGTCGAAATTTAAACCATCAAAATTCGAGATTTCACTGTACCATATGATCATAGGAAATCTTATGTAAGAGCAGGCGGATTTTGGAATGATTGGCTCAGTGCAGTGCATCAATCTTGGAAAGAAAAGAATCTGTTATTTTACCATATATATATATATATATTTGTGGTAGGTGGTGGCGACCATCATCCACCCACTTGATGTAGTGCTGCCTACTCCTTCCTTAGCCTTTATCATTCTTTTTCTGTGCCTGCCTTCCTCTCTTCCTATTTCTCCCATCTTTCCTGTCACTTCTTGTTGCTTTTCTTTCCTTTACAGGTGGCTTTACATTGAGTGACAAGCCTAATGGTTTCCTGTAAGCCAAGAAACCATTTACAACGCTGGGTGGTAACCATATAACCAAACAATATGTGCTCCCTGTGTGTCAACAAGTGGGTTGGTGGAGAGTTAGTGCCCCTCCCCGTAAAACAACTAACTCAAAGTCAAATGGCCACCCCTTATGGGATTATGGCGTCTGGCAGTAGATAGATAGTATATATATACTAGTCAGATAGATTATTTTCTGGTTAGGAGGGCCGATAGGAGGTTAGTGAGGGATGTTAAAGTTATAGGAAGTGAGGAGTGTGTGCAGCAGCACAGACTATTGATTTGTGATATGGTGCTTAAAGAACAAGTGATGAAAAAGAGGACTTATGTACCTAGGAGGAAAATATGGAAGCTGAAAAACCAAGTAGTAAGGGATGCCTTCTATAGCATGTTGAGGAGAGTGGTGGCTGAACAGGGAGCTGTAGACAGAGGCGTTAATGAACAGTACAGAGCCCTCAAGAACAATTTCTTGAGAGTTACTGATGTAACATGCGGCTGGACAAGAGGACCACCGAGACATAAAGTAACTTGGTGTGGGATGAGGGTGTAGAAGCTGCAATTAAGGAGAAAAGAAGGCTTTTCCGGGAATGGAAGAAGGGTGGTAGCAAAGAGGAATATTTGACTGCCAAGCGTAGGGCTAGAAGAGAGGTAAACAGGGCAAAGTCTGAGTCACAGAGACAATTTTTTGATAACTTAAATCATGGGGAAGGGAAAAATATATTCAGGGTGGCAGGTCAGGTGAAGAGGGATAATCGGGATATCATAGGTGAGCAGTGTGTGAAGAATGATGAAGGAAGGGTAGTGGTGAACAGTGAGGATATTAAAAATGCATGGAGAGAGCATTATAACCGGTTGTTGAATGAGGAGTTTGACTGGGACAGGGAAGGTTTGGAGCCAGCAGATCCAGTGTCTGGCCCTTGGCCTTTGATTGATACTGCTACTGTGAGTGAGGCAATAGGCAGGATGAGGGTGGGAAAGGCAGCAGGTGTGTCTGGGTTGACTGCCGAAATGTTGAAGGCCTCAGGCGATATAGGGGTGAGTTTAGTCACTGACCTGATAAATAGGATTATTTATGAGTGTGTTGTCCCAGATGATTGGCTGAAGAGTGTAATTGTAAATGTGTATAAAGGGAAGGGTGATGCCCTGGAAAGAGGAAATTATAGAAGTATAAAGCTTTTAGATCAGATAATGAAGGTAATGGAGAGAGTTTTAGAAGGTATGATTAGAGAAAGAGTGAATATTGATGAGATGCGGTTTGGGTTCATGCCAGGTAGGGGGACCACTGATGCCATATTCATTGTGCGACAGCTTCAGGAAAAATATATTGGTAGGAGAAGGGATCTTTATTTTGTTTTTGTTGATTTGGAAAAGGCCTTTGACAGAAGTGGGCAATAAGAAAGCTTGGCTTGGAGGAGTGGCTGGTTAGGGAGGTTATGGCCATGTATGTGGGTGCTCACACCCAGGTGAGAGTGAATGGAGATTTGAGCGATGAGTTTTCCGTGAATGTTGGTGTGCATCAGGGGTCAGTCTTGAGTCCCATGTTGTTTATCATGGTACTTGAAGCTCTTTCATGTGACTTTAGAAACGGACTCCCGTGGGAGTTGTTGTATGCTGATGATTTGGTGTTGATTGCAGAGAATGAAAGGGAGGTGGAGGAAAGGTTTAGGAAGTGGAGAGATGGTATGGGGCAAAAGGGTTTAAGGGTAAATGCAGATAAAATAAAAGTGATGATATCTAGGGTTGGTGGCGGTACTGTCAAAGATGAGGGAGAGTGGCCATGTGCAGTTTGCCACAAGGGCGTGGGAAGTAATTCCATTTTGTGTGGTGTGTGTGATAAATGTGTGCATAAGAGACGTAGTGGTATCAGAGGTAGACTGCGAGATAATGCTGATTTTATGTGTACGGCATGCCGGGGTGAGCAGGTGGAGATTGTCAGACGTGAAAGGATTGAACTTGCTGGTGAATCTCTTGAGTGTGTGGAAGAGTTTTGTTATTTGGGAGACATGTTGTGTGCTGGAGGTGGGGCTGGAGCTAGTTCTGTGGCTAGGTTGAGAAGTGGTTGGAAGAAGTTCAGGGAGCTCTTGCCTCTCCTGACATTGAGAGGGCTCTCCCTACGTGCTAAGGGGTCTTTGTATGCAGCATGTGTTAGGAGTGTAATGCTGTATGGCAGTGAGACCTGGGCAGTGAAGGAGGAAGACATTCGTCGGCTCAGACGTACAGAAATTACAATGATTAGGTGGATGTGCAATGCGTCCCTGCGTCCAAGGCCTGGAGGGGCTGGGTTTACAATGGAAGAGTTGAGAGGTAGGATGGGTCTGGAGTGTATTGGTGTTGTGATGAGGAGAGGTAGATTGAGGTGGTTTGGACATGTGGAGAGGATGGGGGATGATAATTGGGTGAGGAAGGTGAGAAGTGTTAATATTGGGGGTGGGGTTATGAGGGGTAGACCGAGAAAGACATGGGACGAGGTCATTAAGTGTGACCTTAGGGTTAAGGGACTGAACAGGGAGGCTGCAATGGATCGTGCAGCATGGAGAGCCGCCATTATGTGACCAAGGCCAACACATGCAAGCATGTTGGAGCCTTTAAAAATGAAACGAAACGATATATATATATATATATATATATATATATATATATATATACACACACAGTACATAGCAAAAGTTAATAATATTAACATCCCATATGTGGACATATACTAGTAAAGAAGATGTGGTTAAAAAATTTATGCCAGTGAGAACACAATGCTTGATTGGTCTCTCACACCCTACCTTCTGACTACGACAGATGTGGTACAAAGACGCTCGGGCAAGTCATTGGCAGAGGTGCAATGTGACCTGGCCAAGAAGGGTGCGGCAGTGCTGGTGGTGGAGCTGGTGATGAAGAGCCAGAACAGACACCGCATCTTTGTGGAGGCTGTTGAGCTGGGCATTGCACTGCTGGAGGGAGGCAACAGAGAGATTCAGGATATGCTGTACAACAAACTTAAAGGCAGCGACAAGTGCCAAAACTTCTTTAAGGTATGTATTTGGTTTTACTTATGTATTTATGTTTTTTATTACAGTTTTATTTATATATTTTTATTTACGACATGTTTTGCAACAAATTCAAGGGCAATGACAAGTGCCAAAGTTTCTTTAGGTATGTTTTTAACCCCTCCAGCCAGAGGACATATATTTTATTCTTCCTACCAGCGGACATTTGTTTGTCAGTTTAGGGGAGATGTTTTGTGGGGAAACAATTAACCTCTTAACCTAGATGACCTTTTTTTTCTTTCTTTCTTTCTTGTTACTATCACAAAGTTGTATTATTTGGCTCATGAGATTTTTTTTTTTAATTAATGAAAGGGATTAGATGGAGATTTCTTGAACTTCGTTATATTGGAGATCATTCCTAATGTTATTAAAATTATCTAGCACTAGACTGACTAAAGCAAAAAAGTAAATCACAAGAATGATTTTATAATGCAGGCTATAAATGACCTGCATTATAAAATTTGATGTCTCTCCAGATCGGAATATAATTATCTGGCAGTTATTGTAAGAATAAATTAAGAAATATATCATTATGAAGGAGCTACAGGACAAATATGATATTTCTCCATGTTTCAATATTTTGATATGGTTCTATTTTGAAAGCATGCATAATCAGTGAATGGATCTGTGGCCAGTTTCACAGGGTATTTTATACTATGTTGACAGCCTCTGTTGCCCCTTTTTTATTATTATTATTATTATTATTATTATTTCATCTGTTTTACTTATTTATTTATTTATTGTATTTATTTATTTATTTTTATTTTATTATTCTTCCTGTCTGATCTCCATAATAGCGGGTGACGATTATTATAGGAGACCTCAGGCTACTCTGGCCTCATTCATTTCCTAACCTATTAAGCACTCCTTTTTGGGAATGTGTTTTTACTGTGTTGTTGATGGTTTTTCTGTTTTTATGCTTTTTCCTAGTTTCTGGATCCTTCCTTAGTGGGAAAAATAGTTGTGAAAGGGGTGATTATAATGATGATGATGATGATGATGATGATTTTTTTTTTTTTAACAGGTTTTCGACAACAAGATGGAGGAGGCACAGCAGGAGATTCGTAACACTGTTACCGTCAACACATCAGACCTTAGTGCCAAAACATCGGATGATAAAGATACACAAAAGGACAGCGATAAGATGAACAGGAAGAGAGGTGAGGAAGAGAGAGAGAGAGAGAGTTATAAGGAGTTACATGAAGTTAGTATCTCAGTGACATTGTGGTCCATACCAAGAGACACATTGCATACCTAATACACATACATTCTATTGTGTGTAATATCCTGTCTAAATTTGTCTCAGATTACTCTCTTGTTGTCCTATTTACAACATCCACAGGGAGTCATTCCATACTGAATTGATCTTGTACATGTAAAAGTTTTCACATACCTGGGGGGGGGGAGGGGATATATTAGAAGACTTGTGGAACTTGAGACGGCAATAGAAATATAAGTTATTTACAGTGTATGTTTATATTTTTTGTAAATTTGTGTACTGCTGCAGTTCTTTTATTTTTAATATTATTTTGTTCCTGAACCTTGCTTATGCAGTTTATTAGTGGGAAAAACGATGATGATGATAATTTGCATTCAGAGTTAAACTACATCTTAATTTCATGTGCATACTGTATATATAATTGTTCTTGGTGACACATATTGCCAACCACAGAATTAGGAACCTATTACTTGGGCTGGGTAGTCCAGATTTACTTTCTTGCCCTTGAGTTTCAGACCATAGTATGGGTATTTGTATGTATAGCATATAGCTTTTTTTTTTTTTTTTCTGTTAATTGCATATTGGCTAAAACATTATTATACTAAAATTCATATTTGTAGAGGGTAAAATAAAGGTATTGATAGATGCCTGGTGGTCTAGTGGATAAAGATGCTCAAACTGGATGAAGCTCAGAATGGATTTAAATCCAAAGTGTGGGTTAATTGCTATCACAGTGTCACTCAGGGTAACGTGACTTGTCATTCTTGCTTTATTTGTCTTGACTGAGTAGCCAAGCTTCAGTCCCTTATGCACTAGATTGGGCATTAACTGTGTAACACTGTGTGTTTGATAGCACTGACAATTATTTATTCAAATTTTTGGTAGGAAACTATGGTAATAATGTGACTTCCCAGAGCTCACTGGTTAACAGAAGTGTGCTGGTTAATATGACCTATGTCATGTGTTGTGTTTGCTTCAGGCCTGAGAGCCACAGCCATGCGACTGGCAGTGGCCAAGCGAGCGTCTGACTTGATATCCGCTAGCATGAAGAGAGAGTCATTCACTGGCCCTGCATTGCGCAGAACAAACTCCGAACCCAGTCAGTCCCAGGAGATGAAACCACAGAGCTCTCATGTGGATTCATCTTGTAGTTTGATTAACCTTAAAACAGCAGCTGATCCCCTTAGAACAGAAGCTGATCCCCTAAATACAACTAGTAGTGTTCCTGATAATTCCCCAGCTGAAGGTTGTGGCAGTGTAGATAATATACAGTGTCATGATGTTGCTTCTGATACCACCAGTAACTTTCAGCAAAGTCCCAGTAAAGATGGTGAGACTGTTGATGAAAATAATGGTTCCCTGATTACAGAAACACTAGTTGGTAAAGAAGTAGGAAATGCAGAAGACAGTACAGCTAACTCAAATGTAGATTTGAATGTATCTAGTGCCAGTCCTGGAGTTTCACAGAGCCCTAATAATAATGGTATTAGACTTAAGCGGCGTCACAAGGCAGTTGCAGCATTGTTTGACACCGACGGTAGTTCCCATAACTCCACGCCAGCAGACTCTCCAATCATTGATCTACGATCAACGCCATTTTTCCCATCTTCCTCCCTGACCCACTCCCCTCTGCGCCCTGTATCCCCAACAGGTCATAAACCCAATGGACTGGTTATGAATGACGAGATACGGGAGGAACTGTCAGCCGCTGCCTCAGTCACCTCCCAGGCCTACTCTAACATCAGGGCTGGCAACACAGGTCAGTCAACACAACTTTCGTTTCTTGTTGTGAAGATTACATACCATTATTTGGAGGTGTATAGCTGTTCGTCATCCATAATTAAATAAGGACATTCAGACCATGTGTTTATCTTCTCAGTTTAAAATAAGACATACTGAAGTCAACTATGTATCATCCATTTTTGCAGTAATGCAGTACATTCACATCATTTGTTATCATGCATATTTAAAGCCAGACATTCATTTGTTCATCATCTTCATAAAACTTAACACTGAGGCAACTATTTATCACTCATATTGAAAAGTAAACTTTCAAGTCAGTGTTTTTATCATCCATACTTATTAACTAGACATTCAGGTTAGCTCTTCATCATTCATATTTAAAATTAAAATTACAAGTCAGTTGTTCATGATTCATAGTTAGAATTGGTCTTTGTAAGTCTGTTGTCTATCAGTCAACTTGAAAAGTGGACATATAAATATCATGTCATTCTGAAAACTAGACATTATGGTTCATGGAAATGAATAATGTAAATGTGTCATTTTCAGCATCCATTATGTTCCTGAGATAGCAATTCAGTATTTTGTGCTTGAGGTTAAGTCAAGATAAGTGACAAATTAAAGCTACGCAAGAATTCAGGGTGCAGTTTAGAATCAGAGTGGCTTGAATGATAAGTGAATGAAAGTGAGGCTCATATCCTAGGATGCCATTATACCTTCTAGTAGTTTTGCAGTTTCCTGTTTCTGTTTCTGGATTTTGCCCACTTCTTTGAGAAACTAGAGTTTGGACATTGTTGATGTTCATTCAAGATTATGTATTTCATTTTAGCACAGAAATAATTGTCCCCTGGTGTTGTGGTGCTTAGAGTGCCCCAGTCAGAGAAACAGTCTTGCATAGATTCAGTCATCATGAGGTGATTGATGATGTTCTAATTAAGGGAAGTAGGTTAGTCATCTACTCATAAATGTACTGGACTGTGGTAGCATAGCTTCAGACATCACAACTCAAAGGAGGTTATTGGGATTGGCTGTTACTGTTATGAAAATGATGTGATAAATAAATGATTAATAATAGTACACTGTAGTAATAGTGTTAATAATCTGGTCTCCTGTATCCTGAGATCAGTGGTTGGTAAGGCTAGGGATTTGTAAGGAGACCAAGATTACTGGATGGAGTATGTGTGTTGGAGCATATGGTTTAATGAATTGACAGTACCTGGCAGGTGTATGAGAAGCGCATCTGTAAAGAAAAATACTGAAAAAAAAAGTGCTGATGGTTAAACCTGTTAAGTGAAGCTAGGATTCTTGTGGCCTAGATAATATATGAATGATTGTGTGGCTCATTTCACTGGGTGTGCTGTCGATAGTTCTCGTGCTGTATTTTCGTGCTTCCTCTTTTCTCGTTTTCTAGACTTTACTTTACCCCATCATTTATTGGAAAAAAGGTGATGGTGATGATGATGATAGTAATGATAGCCATGTGTGGTGTGTTGGTGCAGGTGAGGATGGTAGTGGTGTGCTGGGTCTGGGTCACATGGATGATGGTGATGGGCATGGTCGTGGAAGCAAGGGGGAGGGGGCTGGAGTAGACAACCCTAAACTGCCACCCAAGATTGCAGTCATGGAGCCAGTACTACGCTTCCTCCAGCTCCTCTGTGAAAATCATAACCTTTACCTCCAGGTCAGTAGGGTTTGCTTCTTTATAGGTGAGTAAAGCTCCAAGGAGGATTGCTTAGGGGGTTGCATGTGATTATAAATCATCATATAAAGGAATACTGCCTGTTTCTGTGTGTGTCATTAAAGTAACTAAAAGAGACAAGTAAAACACAAAAACCTCTTGTTCCTGTAATGACATAGTGATGTGACAGCTTCACCACTCAATGTGTGTGGTGCAAACAGCTTCATGGTTTTTTCATCACAGAAGGGAGAAATTGAACAGGAAGTTCATACCTCTGATGCAGTTACCATGAAAATGATAATTTAAAAAAAAAAAAAAAAAAAAAAAAAATGAAGGGATCTGGTAGATAATGAAGATTATAACAGCTGTTTCTTACTTTTCACCATAACCATCACCCCCAACAGAACTTCCTGAGAAACCAGAAGAGTAAAACCAACTACAGTCTGGTAAGCAAGACGCTGATGTTCCTGGACTGTATCTGTGGCTCAACTACCGGTGGCTTGGGTTTGTTAGGTCTGTACATCAACGAACATAACGTTTCCCTCATCAACCAGACCCTGGAGACATTGACTGAGTACTGCCAGGGACCATGCCATGAGAACCAGAACTGTATAGGTGAGTTATTGTACTATTGTTGAATTTTTTTGTAGTGTTAGAATGGACAAGTTTTATCGTGGGGTCTCCTCGGTCTGTACATCAGCAAACATAAAGGCTCCATCATCAACCAGACTCTTGTGACACAGAGTGAGTACTTTCAGGGACAGTGCCAAGAGATCCAGAATTGTATAGGTGTGTTACTGTACTGTTATTGAACTTTGTATGTTGTTTAAATACCTAATGGTATGCAGAAAATCTTTACAAAAAGCTGCCTTCCTTAACTTTTTTTTAATAAGAGTAATTCCAGAAATATTGCTTGTTCCTTTCTTATCTCTAAAACTCTTCTGGAAGTTTCCCCTCATAACAGTGCCAGTTGCATAAAACAAACCATGATATTTTGAAACACATTCTCAATTTATAATGGGGACACCCTGTAATGTTAGCCTCATATCAGTTATTGTAATATCTCCTTTATCAATTAGACCTCCAAGACAGTGACTGAGTACTGCCAAAGACAATCCTATGGTACTGTAACCAGAATTGTACAGGGTCCCTCCTCTGGGTGTTTTCTCAGGTGTTGTGGAGATATCCCAGTTATTGTATCAGTGTGTATCCACCATCATTATTCATTTCCTGCTCCCACTGACCCTCCCACACTCACACCCACACCAGCAGACAAAGCAGTGCATATAGCATGTAAAGTAACATCAGATGAGTTTCTGGTGGAGTGTTATTTTGTGTGGGTTGAGTATTTGGTGTTGGACTATTTTATGTTCCAAAATATCATACATATGCCCATATAATTGGTACTGTAAATTGGGGACAGTGGCAAATGAGTTAGCAGTGGAATGCTTATGTACAAAAGAAATTATTGAAGAGTTTAAGTACCATTTTGCCCACACATAACGTGGGAGAAGGTTAGAGCAAGAGAAGGATGAGGTGGTGAGGTAGGGTGGAGAGGTATATGATTGAGGGAAGTGTGACCTGGAGAACAGGCAGCTTGATCACAAAGGACAGGTTGACTTGAGGGTGATTTGTTTGTGGCCATATCTCCCAGGCATAAGGTGTCTGGCTGTAGATAGATAGAGACAACAGACAGACAGACAATTGGACAGATAGGTAGTAGGTAGATAGATAGATTGATGGATGGATAGATAGACAAACAGGTAGGTAGGTAGGTCAATATATGCATGCATGGATAGAGATAAGCAGAGAGACAAACATCTTTGACGTTAAGTCAGAACTGACTTTCACCTTTATTCAGCGACTCATGAATCCAACAGCCTGCACATCATTAATGCGCTTATCCTGAATGTCATCAACCTTCTGGCCAGATCCTGCATGAAATAGAGAGGCAGATAGATAAGTAGGTAGATAGATACAGTGAATAGACAGACAGATATACATACAGGTGGATACAGGGGAGAGATAGACAGACATTGTGGACTTGAAATGGCAACTTACTCTCCCTTATTTAGCAACACATGAGTCCAACGGCCTGCACATCATCACGGCGCTTATCCTGAGTGACATCAACCCCCTAGCCAAGACCCGTATGGACCTGGTGCTGGAGCTCAAGAACAATGCCTCAAAGCTGCTCCTGGCCATCATGGAGTCCCGCGCTGACTCTGAGAATGCCGAGCGCATCCTTCACAGCATGCACATAGACCAGCTGGTGAGTCAGAGGAAATTGCCCATCCATCCATCCAGTCCATTTCTGTCCCACCAGGAGCATAGGGGCCTGGGGATAGGCTACTCAGTCTTGGTATTTAAGGGAAGAGTGAAGGAATTGTTCATACCAGGGGAAAAATGTTTGGTGGTGGTAGCATTAGAAAGGAAACTGTAGAGGGATGGCTTCCTTATTTCCCAAAAGGAAGATGGTGGACTGCAGGAGAAGGACAGCCACAGCCTCTAGTTCACTGGGTTCACATTCAGAAGAGCTTGGGGTTGCAAGAACAAGTCTTAAAGGATAGAGTGACTGGCAGTTGTGTGCTATTAAAGTTGTGTATCCCCAGTCTTTTTGGTTGAGTAGACCCATTAACTACAGGCAAGCAACTGTCCTCGCAGTGCCATCCCATACAGTGAACCAATGTTCCAGTGCGTTAGACAGCATCTTGCCACAGTGAGAGTTTGGAGGTTTGGTTCTTGGATGGATGCTGCATTTGCATCTCTCCACCCAGTAATAGGAGCACCATAGTAGGCACCATATCACTGTGTTATTATGTCTGCTTAGCTATGGAAAAGGATGCATTAAGTGACTGAGGTGTCCGTCTATGCATCGGCAACACTATTATGGCCGTGGTTTCTCCTGAACCCATTGATGGATTTCCTCTAAACTTTTGCCAGTGATGCAGTATGGGGAGATGATGAACTGATTAGGTCACCTGGGTGAAGGGGTCAAAGGTGAAGGTCATATGGGTCGACACAATTTATCCTTGTGGGCATGATATTTCCTGAACCCCTTGATGGATTTCGACCAAACTTTTGTTTGTGATAGAATATGAAAGGATGATGAACTTTTTAGGTCAGCAAAGTCAAGGGGTCAAAGGTCAAGGTCATATGGGTGTGGGCACAATATCTCCTGAACCCCACAACAGATTTTGACCAAACTTTTGTCGGTGATATAGTATGAAGAAACAATGACCTGAATAGGTCAGCAAAGTCAAGAGGTCAAAGGTCAAGGTCATATGAGTGTGGGCACGATAACTCCTGAACCCCACAACAGATTTTGACCAAACTTTTGTCAGTGATATAGTATGAAGAAACAATGACCTGAGTAAAGGTCAAGGTCATATGGGTGTGGGCTCAGTATCTGCTGAATCCCTTGACAAATTTCAGTCAGACTTGTCAGTACTTATGCAGTATTAAGAACAATGAACTGATTAGGTCAGCAAGGTCAAAGGTCAAGGTTATATGGGGTCAGCTTAGTTTATCTTTAGTCTCAGTTCATCCCAAAATTAACCCTGTCATGGAGGTCGTATGGCAGGTCCTTGTGCAAGGCTTGGTGTTGATAGTTCAGGGTCCAAGTTCTCAGCATTTCATTTAACCCTTTGAGATTCCGATGACGCATTTCCACGTCATATCAAATCCAGCCTCAGAGATTCCAGTGATGAGTTTATGCGTCATTTGAAGATACGGTAAAACCTTTATGTAACGGACTTCAGTAGACCGGAATTCACTTTTATTGGAATGGAGGAGCTACTGAATTAAATTCTTATACAGTATATTGGAAAAAGTCAGGTAAAGCCAGAAGTAGTCCGGGCTGCCTGACCACTTCAGCTGTGTTCACCACAATAAGGTAAATAATAGACATGTTTATCAGTGTACAGTACAGTATTAGTATATATATTATACCATTTGATTATTGTAGTGAATGTATAGTACACCCACTGCAAAAACCTTGATATTCTCCTATATTTAGCTTGAAAACTTCAATATAACATAACTCTAATATAGGCAAAAACGTCACTTTAAAGTGACGTTTTCGCCTATCAGAGTTAATATTTTTGACCTTTCTTCTTCACTCAAGTACTTTACAGGCATCTTGGAATGTGTCAGGTGAAAAAATAACGCTAGTAAGACGTAGGGAAGAAACTGAGAATTTATGCAGCAGGAGCATCAACAACATACACCCTCCCTTGACGAGAGCTCAGCGAGCACTGGCAAATTTCATGCATCAGTGAGTCTGGGAATGTCCAGGGTGTTGCCAGATGTACATTAACAGCCAGATCAACTCAGGAGATGGTTGGAGTTAAGCCTACCTTAATGTGTTTTTCATAGGTCTCAGAGGGGTGATGGGATCAAGTTTTTTTGTGGAGGGTGTACAGTACAGTGCTGCAGTGGTAGTGAAAACAGTTTAAAAACCATTGGTGCGATCTGGACTAATTTCTGATATATCAGAATAAGTCTGGGTTAGCAGGGTTAAGTCCAAATGTCGCTTTTATGGGAACTTCACATTTTTTGGAGTGGCTTAAGCCCCAATTAGTCCGTTATTGTGAGGTTTTACTGTACTTTTGTAAAATATTTGCTATAAATCGCATTTATGTGTCATAACAAAGAGACTCATGCATGATGTCACGAAATGCTTGTTCTTTGCGTGGCGGGCAGTAGTTTTGTAGTTTTGCGTGGTTTAAGCCAGATTTACATAGCTTTATTCGCCTTTTTTTTTTTTTTTTTTTCCCCCCTCCTCCAATATATTTCTATGGCAAGGCATAAAATGTTTGGCTTCCTCCTAAGTTAATTTATCATTTTGACTTTTTATTTTCTTTGTTTTCCTTTTTTGAACATACAGTGATAAAGTACAACTATTCATCTTTAAAATTACACCAAAACCAACATTCTGTCATGAAAAACATATTTACACAGAGCAATCAAAGAGAAATATTGCAGTGCGAAGATGTGGGTCAATGCGAAAGCAGCTGACTCTAGCACAGACATAATCTGTCAGGCCCAGAAACCTGGTAGGGCTAATTATTTAATTACTACCTAACATTGAAAATGGTTTCTTGGGTTACAGAAAATCATCAGGCATGTCACTCTAGTGGAGCCACCTGAATTGGAAGAGAAAATAATAAAAGGAAACAGGAAGGATGTAAGAAGTAGGAATAGGGGAGGGGCAGATGCATGAAAAGAATGATAAAGATGAAGGAAGAAGTGGGGAGCACTACATCAAGTGAGTGGATGATGGTCAGCTCCATCTACCACCAGTTGTATGTAAAGTACAGTAATCCCTTGATTATCTGGATGCTCCGTATCTGGATGTTAGGCCTTGACTGCATTATTTCTGTATCCAGATTTCTTTGTCCATATCTGAACGTAAAAGTTCCGACATCAGCAGTTGGGCAGCCTACAAATTTAAAAAAATTGGTTGGGTGGCTGGCCAGCCTCTCTGGTAACACACGGGTAATAGACCAAACCCACATACTGAGCAGAAATGGCTGTCTGGCTCCCTACCAAATGGTCGAAGTCCCCTGGCTGTCCCTATCACTTGGAAATTTCCGCCAGCACGTGAGTAATAACGGCCAGTAACCCACAAGCTGAGGAAAGTGGCTGTCTGGCTCCCTGCTGAATGGTCAAAGTCCCCAGGTTGCCCAGATCACTCGGAAAGTTCCGTCAGCACTTGAGTAATACAGACCCGTAACCTTCAAGCTGAGCAAAATGACCGTCTGGCTCCCTACCGAATGGTCAAAGTCTCTCAGCCACCCTTGCTTCTCACTTCCCCATCCCTCCTCCATCCCCCTCCACGCTTAGCACTGCCAGGCGTGTCTCCCTTCCCGTCCCCCCGCCTTCCCCTTCCCCTGCTCAGCACACTGCCTCTCCCACCATCTCTGCATCGCCGCCAGTGAGTTTTTTAGTGTTTGGCAATTTAATTGAAAACTATTGGTTGTATCAAAATTCCAAAAACACCACGAGAAAGCTCATAAAATTCTGCATCTAGACATATGCCTAGCTCTTGCATCGTGCAGGCTGAATTTTGCAGTAGGATGTTGGGATGTTATTTAAAGCAATTTTTGCTCTTGAACAAGTTTATTCGTACTGCATTTTGTAATTTTACTCATCAGTTTTGTGTGTTTTTGTTAGCTTATCTTATAAACACCATTAAAGATGATGGTATACATTATACACCAACATAACCAATTTTCGGGGGCAAATTTGGCCGTGGAAATGTCTGTCTTTGTGCCGAGGGAGCAGCCATAGCTGGGTTCTCCACTCTCTTGGTGTCCGAGAAACTCATTGAAATCTTACAGTCAATAGGGTTAAAAAAATTTTTGCAACCACCAACTTCATTGATTTTTTGTGGATTTTTGTTGTTTATGCTTTGTTTTCTTAGTGTCAACCATTGTAGTGGATATTCCCATGTGTGTTTTGATGTCTGCATACAGAAAGACTGAAGAAGACTGACACAATTAGGAGGGGTACTGTACATACAGTTTGAGTACAAGCGCTCATGGGCCCTTTGGGCCCCTTGCAATTGCTCCTGTAGAGGGCTCTCGCGTTTATGTGCTGCTCTAGTGTAATGTTGTCTCTTTGAATTTTTGCAGCTATCCAATTGAATGTGTTATTTGCTGCTTCGGGAATGGAACCCAAGTTGTCCAAACATAAGTCCGAAATACTTTAGTTGCACCTGTGGGAAAAAATTCTTCGGAGATCCTATGCCGGGCACCAGGAGCAGCATTTTTTTGGTCAAAATGTGATCGCTCATTAAATATAGTAAAAGCTTTTCAATCGTGATGGGAACAAGTTTTTTCACATCAGCGAGTTTTTTGCAATCTCTGTGCCAATTTTGGTGCGATTTGAATGTGTAGGTTTGGCTGCCCAAAATACACACACACACACACACACACACACACACACACACACACACACACACACACACACACACACACACATTTGGGAGATGGTAAATACAAACTGTGGAGAAAAGACAGAAAAGAAAAAAAGGGAGGAGGAGTGATGATAGCAGTGAAGAACAACATAAATGTAGATACTGTGGAAATGGGAGAAGGCAGGGCTGAAGTGATATATATGAAATTAGAAACTGGAGAGAATGTTAAGAGAGATATGGCGGTAGTGTATGTTCCCCCAAAGACGAGAGCATGGAAGGATGACGAATACCATGAGATGTTGTCAGATATGGCTAGCTACTTGCAAAAAATAATTGAGAAGAGCAATAATATAATTTTGGTGGGTGACTTTAATTGTAAAGAGGTGAACTGGGAGGAATGGTACTCGGGAGGCGGTGAGGATTCGTGGGGCACTATGTTATTAAATATAATAATGAATAATGTGATGACGCAATGGGTCAAAGAAGAGATACGGTTTCGAGGTGAGGACACACCAGCAAGGTTAGATTTACTGTTCACCAAAGAACCCGATGTAATAGAATCATTGGAATATCTCTGTCCTTTGGGAAAAAGTGATCACGTGGTCATTGAGTTCCAGATGTTAATAGGAAACATCGAGCCAAGAGACGAGCTTCATAGACAGGGAAGATACAACTTTGGGAAAGCAAATTTTACAGGATTGAGAAACTTTTTTGAAAATGCGGATTGGAGAAAATTCAGAGAAACAAGAGAGATACAGAGGAAGTGGGATATTTTTCTAGACCTCTATAATTTGGGAGTGGAAAAATTTGTACCAAGAGTAAGAGGGAAAGAAAACAGGAAAAAGGAGTGGTTTAATAGAAGGTGTATGATAGCAAAAAAAGAGAGAGATAAGGCGTGGAACAATTGGAGAAAGAGAGGTAACGACAGAACAAAGGAAGAATATAAAAGAACAAGAAATTAATACACAAGAATACGTAGAGAAGAAGAAAGGAATTTTGAAAAAGGTATAATTGACAAATGCAAGGATGAACCCAAACTGTTTTATAGATTTGTTAATGGCAAACTGAAACAAAAGGAAGGAATCACCAAACTGAAAGTAGAAGGAGAGGTCTTTAAGGATGCGGCAATGCAAGCAGAAATAATGAACAAACCTTTCCAGTCAGTTTTCACTAAAGAAAAGGAGCTTGTGGAAGGGGAGGGAGTGATTAGAAATGTTCCGGTGATGAAAGATATAAAAGTGGAGGTACAGGAAGTGTATAAATTACTGGAAACTCAAGATGTAAGGAAAGCCCCAGGACCTGATGGAATTTCTAATTGGGTACTGAAGGAATGCAGAGAACAACTGGCGAATAAAATTCACAGCTTAATCGTATGCTCACTGGAAGAGGGGAAAGTGCCAAAAGAATGGAAGAGGGCAAATGTGGTACCAATTTACAAGGGAGGAAACAGGGAAGAACCCCTGAATTATAGACCAGTGTCTCTAACCAGCATGGTCGCAAAATTGTGTGAGAGAATCCTGAAAGACAGATGGATAAAATATCTGGAAGAGATGAATATTTTGGCTGAATGTCAGTTTGGATTCAGAAGTGGAAGGTCATGTGTTTCTAACTTGTTGAGCTTTTACTCAAGAGCGATTGATGTGGTACAGGAGAGAGATGGTTGGGTGGATTGTGTGTACTTAGACTTAGAGAAGGCCTTTGACAAGGTACCTCATAAGAGACTAATGTGGAAACTAGAATATATAGGAGGACTAAAGGGGATACCACGTTGAGTACACCGCTTCCCGTCCGATCAGCGAAGTTAAGCAACGTTGGGTCTGGTTAGTACTTGGATGGGTGACCGCCTGGGAACACCAGATGCTGTTGGCATCCCTACGTGTCAAGTAGGGTTGGTGGAGGATTAGTGCCCCTCCCTGTAAAACAATTAACTCTAAGCCCTTGGCCACCCCGTTTGGGATACATGGCGTCTGGCAATGAATGAATGAATGAACTAAAGGGGAAACTTCTGGAATGGATGAGAGACTTTTTAAGAGACAGACAAATGAGGACAGTAATAAAGGAAAAGATGTCTGGATGGAGGGAAGTAACAAGTGGAGTCCCTCAAGGCTCAGTGTTGGCGCCAGTAATGTTCCTGATTTACGTAAATGATATGGTAGATGGAGTGAACAGTTATGCAAGTCTGTTTGCTGATGATGTAAAGATCTTGAGGAAGATAGAGGTTGAGGAGGATTGTAAAATACTGCAGGAGGATTTGGATCGGATACACAATTGGGGCCGGACGTGGGAAATGAAATTTAATGTAAAGAAATGTAAAATATTGGAAATGGGTAAAAGTACTAGGAGACCATCACTGAATTATTTTTTGGGTAATGAATTAATCACAAAAAGGAGAGAAGAGAAAGATTTGGGAGTGCTGGTCCAAGATAGTTTGTCACCAGAAAAGCACATTAACAAGATAGTTGGAGAGACTTATAAACTCTTGACTAACATAAGAGTAGCATTTCATTATATGGATGAGGAAATGATGAAAAAAATGATAGTGGCCATGATCCGCCCCAGGTTAGAATATGCAGCGGTAGTGTGGTCCCCACACAAAAAGAAAGATATAAACAAGATTGAGAGAATACAAAGAACAGCAGCCAAGATGGTCCCCAGTCTGACAGACCTGTCATACAGAGAGAGGCTGGAAAAACTGGATTTGCCTTCCTTAGAGGAAAGGAGAAAGAGGGGAGACATGATTGCAGTGTTCAGGACCATGGTGGGAGTAGATAAAATTGACAAAGAAGATCTGTTTGTATGGGATAAGAGAACAACAAGAGGACACGGAATGAAATTGAAAAAGTCAAGCTGCTTGAAGGATATCAAGAAATATAGCTTTCCTTACAGAAGTATAGACTTATGGAATAGCCTGGACAAAGAGATCGTCCAGTCTAAAAACTTAAACGAGTTTAAAGCTAAATTCGACTTATTGAGAAACAGCGACGGAAACCCACGAGCATAGTACATTCCGTTTATATCACAATTAGGTATATTAGGTAAATACTTAAATATTTGGAACGACTTAGACAAAGAGGTGGTGCATGAGAAAAACATTCATGTGTGTAAAGGTAGACTTGATAAATGTGGATATGGAGACAGGACAACACGAGCATTGCTCAATTCCTGTATACTACAAATAGGTAAATACAAATAGGTAAATACACACACACACACACACATGGCTACTGCTATAGTATATTAGATTTGTGGATTTTTGTTGTTTAAGTATTGCACCCTTAGTGTCTGGCATTACATTGGATACTCTCATGTGTGTTTTGATGTCTAAATACAGCTGAAAGACCAGAGAACATTGCCAGAATTAGGAGGGTTACTGTACCCATGTAGGTCGGGTTTAGGTAAGATATGGGTACAGCCGAGGATATTGCTCTGTATCTGGATTTTACCTGCATCCGGACATGGCTTGGATAACTGAGGGATTGCTGTACATCTGTAAAGAAAAATACCCTCCAAAATATACAGTATATGGATGGTTAGGGCTGTGAGGTTGACCCAGAACTCCAGGCACTTTGAATGATGTGTGAATGTCTGGGCATTTCACTGGGCATGCTGTTGATGATTCTCTCTCTCTCTCTCTCTCTCTCTCTACTTTTCTTTTGCCCTTAGTTGTGGGGGGAAAGCCATCAAAATCATAATGATAATGATCATAATACTGTATTTTTTATATTTTAGGGTGATGGAAGCATGTTATTTGTTAATTATTTGGACATCGTTTAGCAGTGCACTAAATTACTGTTGATGGCAGTATTAGATTTTTTTTTTTTTATATGTGCAGGTGTAATTTTATGGTATTAGGATACAGACAGTGTAAGGTGAAAAAAGTACTCCATCTGTTAGATTTAAAATTTTTGAAATACTTTGTGGTTGAATTGATTGTTTTGAAGATAATGTGTGAGTGTGGGAAACAGTAGTTGTTATCAGTATTAGATCCTGGATGTTGTAAGATACCTGGGTGGTAGAGTTATGGTGTTAATGGTCAAAATAGTAATGAAGAGAGTATGATATCTTGTTGTAACTTCTTGCTCACCTTCTGTAGACCTGAACCCAGTGGATTGCAGAGATCCAGCCACTTCAACTGAGCATTTCCTTAAATGTTTTACACTGATTACGTTGAAATAATGACTTTCCTACAGGTGTATATTAAATGTATAAGTACAGTATACAAAAGAATATGAGCAGATGTTTTTGACTGAGAGATGGAGTCGATGTTTGAATGGTTGTTTAGTCCATGTCTGTATTTCCTGTTACCTATGATGTCCAGTCTTTCAAACACTGTGTCCAGGCATCCCGTTGTGAATGGATTTTCAATTTGGCTGTCTGTTATCTTGTTTTTATTTTCTTGTAGGGAACAATCTTGCAGGCTTCTGGCCTTTGGTTCCTTCTTCCTTGCATAAAATAAAAAAGTAACTTTTTGTTGCCTGATAGGTCTTCTGCTATTGTACTTAATCTTCCTTTATTTCTGGGTCGCTACTGTATCCGGTGGCATTAGAGAGGGATGTCTTCACGTGGTGGCATTGAATAACATCTGGTTACATAATATCTCTCAGCTCCATCCCTGTCCCACTAAAGGATGATGGTAGACTGCATGAGAAGAACAGCGTCAGCCTTTATTTTGCTGGACGTGCATCCAGATGTCCCTGGGGCCTCAAAAACAATAACAAGAACATCCTTGCCCAGTCTGTTAGTTGTGAATTATGATTAGAATGTTGAAGATGGAGATGATGATAATGATTTTGGTACATGAAGCAGATAATGGTGGCAGTACTCTAATAGAATGTATTATCAGGGCCAGTTCCAGCACTTTGGAAAGGGGGCGAGAGGGCCTGATTACTACTGGAATGATCATTTACAGTAATCCATTTCAGCAGTCAAAATCTATTACCAAATTTCTCATGTCACTGAAGTGATTCTATAATAACACATTTATGTGATATATTTATTGCATACATTTTGGTAATTAACATTGTTCTTTTATTATTCTTTTATCATAAGTACTCATCAGTCTTCTAAAAATAGGGAGGTGTGCCCCTCCATGCCCCCTTCAAATCATACTTGTATCATTTCATGTTAGCTAAGGTAATCATTTGTTTCATAACAGCCAAATTCTTGTGTTATCAGTTTTATAATAGGTGGATATTCCTGCTTAGTATAGTAGTGCATAATTATGGGTACTGTGTTGATACTGTACTGTACTTCTGCTTTCGTGTTTTCTTGATCTCATTTCGAAGTCCTACCTGTCTCATTTCTTACTGAGAAACAGGATGATAATGGTGATAGTGGTGATGGTAATATTAAATGTATTGCATGTTACATTGTACACTGTGATGTAGCAAATGTGGTGTGGTTTTGATGATGATATACTATATACAGCATGTATTACTGTACATATAACATAAATAACTAATGTGGTGTGTTCGTGTGATCGCTTCTGCTGCTGCTGTTGCTTTAGGAATCTGCTATATCTTTTATCTATGACTTGCACTTGGAGCACCAACGAGAGAATGCTGCACGTCAACGCATGGCTGAGCTAATGGCAGCTAATAAAAAAAATAACAATGAGAAGGTGGTTCTGCACAAGCTTTTACCAGTCATAGCAAGGCCTGCATTCTGAGTGGCAGCAGAGGCTTTGTAGCATCTTAGCAGTTTTTTTTATTTATTTCTGCATATCATACCTTAATACTCTCTTGCATGCAATTTATATCATTTTAATATTCATATGTTGGTGGGAGATGGGCACCTCAGTGTGGTGGCATTAAGATTTTGCAGGAGAAAGGTAACTTCAGCGTGCAGTCCACTGAGTTCGCATTCATATGAGCCTGGGGTTGCAGTTACTGCTACTACTGCTAATATTGAGGTAGTTTACATTGTTGACATACAAGAGGATACTGAGATGTAATTTGCAGAACAAATAACTACTGTTAAGAAAGATGTGTTAGGAAATCTCGAAGCCCCATAAACTACAACCTCTAGGGCCTTGGGAAGGATGGGGAGACAGTGGTCACAGTTTGGGAAAGTGATCTGATGTTCAAATAATGTGAGTTTTATTTCAGACTGCAGTAGGAATTGGTTTGAAGACAGAATTAACATGGTAGGGTCAGAATTGGTTTGAGGATTGAATTTCAGTAAAACAGGCATTATAGTACTTACCATCTACAAACCTATCAGCATGTCATAAAAGCATCCCCACTAATATCATCACATTACTTCTGAATGAGACAGCTTTAACATGTATTTAGTATGGACGGTGGGTATGAGCATCACAGTGATGACATGTGAATTTGTGTAGCTCATAGAAAGAATGCTGGGTGTTGGGGAACAGATTATTAAATCTGTGCCCAGGATCAGAAATATTAAAAAACTAGAAAGCACTCAGGGAGTGCATACCTTCACCAATGCCGTTACCATTAAAAAGGATCCGGATCCAGATCTGCGGATATAGGATCCGGATCCAGATCTGCGGATATAGGATCCGGATCCAGATCCACCCCCAAATTTAATCAGTTCATTCTTGGTCCATGATCTACCTTTCCACAAAATTTCATTAAAATTCATAGAGCACTTTTGGAGATACCGTGCGGGATACTCTGGATCCCGCTACGGATCTGCCCCCAAACTTAATAATTTCTTCCTTGGCCCATGGCCCACCTTTCCACAAAATTTCATCAAAATCTATTCTCAACTTTTTGAGTAATCCCAGATCCAGGTCTGGATCCGCCCCCAAATTTAAACAATTCTTTCTTGGTCCATGGCCCACCTTGCCTCAAAATTTCATTGAAATTAATTGAGAACTTTTGGAGATCTTGTGCAGGATACTCTGGATCTGGATCTGCCCCCAAATTTTGTCAGTTCTTCCATGGACCATGGACCACCCTTCCACAAATTTTCATCAAAATCCATTCATAACTTTTTGAGTAATCTTGCTAACAGAAAGACAAACAAGCAAACCAGTGCAGGTTAAAACATAATCTCCTTGGCAGAGAAGGTTATGGGTAATATCATCCTATGAGAACCAGGATAAAAAAAAATAAAAAAAATACTGCAATTGGATTCAAGGATCAACAATGTGAATGTCTAAAAAAACCCTTTTCTTGTCCCCAAACATCACCAAACATTAGCATTTACCATTTAAAAGTATATTTTGAGATCGTTTATTATCCATCCATCCATCCATCATCCAATCCTAATCTAAGAATAATCAAACCCACAAATACAGAGGGCTGACACCACATGAGGGAGGAAGATACTGAATGGCAGTAGGTATGAGGAGAGTGGTTTAATGAATTAATTCTGTGAATTTTAAAAATGTTACTAAGTTCATGAGAGAATGAGAAGACCAAGAACAAGACAGAAGGATAAAGTGGAAAAGTACATGGGGACGAACAGCTTTAATTGGTGGTAGGAAGTTGTTGTTGCTGTTGTTGATTTTGTTGTTGTTGTTGGACACCCTCACAGTCCATTCTGACTGATCCAGGGGAGGTGTGAACAAATTGTGTAGTGGGAACTTTGGGGCATTTTTGCATTGTCCACCATGGATGAATTATGGGATTAGACATGTGGCAAAAGATGTGTAAATAGTCAAAAGAAAGTCCTTTTTCCCACTTGTGATGTGATATTAGGGCTAGCACTGTACAGTATGTAGGTATTTGGTATTTTTTTTTTTTTTTTTTTTTTTCCAAACCCAGTCAACTGGATTAGCCATTCCTTAACAGTATCCAGATTTCAGGGCTGGAAAAAAGCAGGCTTTCCTTTTTCACCATTTGGGAGTCTCAGAGGATCTAGAGCATAGGGAGGCCTAAGGTTAGGTTACTGTAGTTCAGATCATTAAAGCTGTAGATCACCCAGTAACCCTGACAGTACTTAGTGGAAAGAATAACCTCCCTGTTAAAAGTATCAGTAGGCATGAACACAGTGATGGAGGGTACTTTTGACCTGGCTGTTACCTGTTGTTTTAAATATGTTACAACCTGATTTCAGTTAATAAATAAAACTCTTCTAGGTGAAACAAAATGCAAAATGACTACTGAGTATGGCCAAATTGTAAAGGTCAGTTACAGAGAGAAATTCATGCATGAAATTCTTAGTTCAGTAGCAAGTATACATCAGTATAAATCATGTATTTAATCAGTTTACTTCAGCACTGCTAGAGAACTTTATAATAATGTGCCACAGTTCTCCAAAATGCAGTGTCTGCCATACAAACATTTCACAACAAAAAATTACCACTTTTCACTTGACTTTACAACAGACTATGAATAGCAAAATCTCATCTTATATGGAAATTGGATTTTATGATACAGTGTTATCTCTGTAATTCACCTTTATAGTAGAACTCTGGGTACACCTTTGCTTACTGGGCAGTTTGACCGCTTTTGCATGCACATTATTGGCTGAGCTTGCCTTCTGACCTCTTGCGCCCCCCCTCCCCTCCTCAGCTGGACGTGGTGTGCAACTTGTATCACCAGGAAAGTGTTGAAGAGGATGAACTCTTTGAGGATGGAGCCGCTGATAGTGATGATGGCGTCTCACCCAAAGAGGTAAGAAGAGGAAAAAATATAAGCTAACACAGGCAGTACTGATGCCACCATTGTTCTTCCTAAGTAACCAGTCAAAAAAAACATCTAACATCAACCTTAGTGACTTTACAATTTTAATTTTAGTTCTGCCTTATATCTTACAGTTTATTACATCAGATAGTGTGCATATAGAATTGTAGTGATGGTGTGCATGTGTGTGTGTGTGTGTGTGTGTGTGTGTGTGTGTTTGTGTGTATGTGTGTGTGTGTTTTATGTTGTTATTACAGTGTTATGATGTGTTACAGGTGGGCCACAACATCTACATTCTGTGTCACCAACTGGCCAAGCATCACAAAGGGTTGGAAGAGCTGCTTAATAAAACCGGTAATGAGAAACTCAGTCGTGCCCTCACTCACTACAGGGAGAACACTGCCCAGATTGAGGTAAATCAGTGTTAGCATCATCATCATCATCATCATCATCAATCATCATCATCATCATCATCAATCATCATCATCATCATCATCATCATCATCATCATCATCATCATCATCATCATCTTGTATCTCCATCACACACTGTAGTTTGAACACCACACAGGTTGTGGGAAATTTGGCTTTGAGTTTGAATCCTGCAGAGTTTGCCATTTGCTTATGAAAAATATCCATATAATTGACCAGGAGATTCTCACCCCTTACAAAGCAAAAAATATATTGGATTCCAGGTTAACATTTTGAGAAACGTGCATCACACGTGTCACATGTTTTAAGTATTATCTTAACATCAGGTGGTCAGTTTTTTCATTGCTGTGGCTGTGAGTGCCTGATATCCCTTCATGCACACATTACATAGAACACCACTTAGACCTGCATCATCATCAGTTCCATAACACTTCTTTCTTACCAGTTTATTTCTGCATGTGGCATATTAATATTCTTTTGTCTGGTATCTATGCAGTACATGTTGTGATGAGGAGGGTTGATTGAGATGGTATGGTAACATTGAGAGGATGTAGAATGACAACTGGGTGGGGAAAGTAAGAAGTGTGAACATTGGGGATGGGGTTGCGAGAGGCAGACTTAAAAAGACCTGAGACAAGGTCATGGAGTGTGGCCTCTGGGATAAGAGACTGAATTAGGAGGCTGCCAGAGATTGAGCGGCATGGAAAACCACCATTAGGTGACCAAGGCCAACTCAAACAAGCATGTTGGAGCCATTATAAGTGATATGATACAATGTCTACTGTGTATTGAAAGATATATGGTGAATAATTTTCCAGTTACCACTACTATAATGTTGAAATGTACAGGTTTGTGTACTGTATGGTTCATTTGACAGTATGGTTGACCCTTGCTATAACAGACTGACTGGGGGAAAGCAAGGTCTATTAAACCCGATGGTTTGTTATATTCGATGGTATCCCCCATGAAATGGGATTTCAAGTACATGTTTAAAAATAAACGAGTACAGTAACATGTTCTGTTTCAAAGATTGTAAACTATACCCATATTACACTTCCTTGGTCCATAATTTTGCCCAATTGCAGCTTATTTCACATCCTTATCATAACACTTCTCCATGAATAGCACAGTACAGTGTATTACTCTAGTACATTATTACAACTCAGCAGCCACAATGTGGAGGGGGAAATTTCTGGTTAGGTTGTAGTAAAAAGGGTAGCAAACACATGTAATGTGACCCATTGCACCCCATTAAACAGACATTGTTCGTTGTAGCTAACAAAATTTTGGTGGGTTTTGTAGCATCCCATAAATTTGATATCCACAATACTGGGATCTGGGTCCGTTATAGCACGGGTCTACTGTATTGTAAATTGCTGTAGAAGAGGTGCTAGCAGGCATCCTTACCAAAGGAGAATGTGGCCTTTGGAATGAGGTACAAAATCATCATCAACTTAATTTCATAGGTACTTTCCTAGCAGTAGTTCCTGCTATGCTCTTTTCACCTTAAACTTGGCCTAGATTTACTTCTTTTTGCAGCTTATTTCCCATACCTCAGTGGCAGAGAAGAAATTTTTTTCATAGCATTTTTTCATGAGTAACATCATCTTGTAGTGTTAATCTGTTGTTTCAACTCAGCATTCAAGATTGAGAGATGGCAGTTTTTGGTTATGTTAAAGAAAAAACGGTTATAGTTGCATTCCTGTGTTTTAATATGTGAACTCTTATTATGTACATTATTGAGAAAGAAATACAGTATGATGATAATGATAGTGATTATGCACTTGCTTTTATATTTTTATTACTTATGAAGTATCCTTCTAACCCATGTATTCGTATGTACTGTACAACCATTGACCAAACATCCATGTGTGCAGCCTGTGGACTCTGATATCCCATGTATGTGTATTGTTTAACCTCACCATCTATGTATACAACCTTTAGCCACCAACTTCATATGTACAATATTTGTGCTGTATAACCGCAGATCGTGCGCAGTGACCGTACAATGGAGCAGATAGTGTTCCCCATCCCAGAGATCTGCAACTACCTGACCAAGGAGACCAAAGCACGAGTCTACAACACAGCCGAGCGGGATGAGCAGGGCACCAAGGTCACAGACTTCTTTGAAAAGTGTAATGACATGTTCATTGAGATGCAGTGGCAGAAGAAGCTTAAGAGTGAGTATTGTTATTGTTTTTGGTATCAAAATTTCCATAAAAGAGCTGAAGTTTTTGCATTAGTAGTACCAGTTATACAGGAATAATGTATTGGCATGGTATGAGTAATACTGGTAATGTAGAAGGATGTTTTCATGTGCCTCTGCTGGGTGTTTTTACAAATGTCCCTTGACGCTTCCCCATTCTCTGAAAGGATGAGTGTATACTGCAGAAGAAGGGCAGGGTCTGCAGTTCACGAGGCTTATGCTCAGATGAACCGTAGACCATAACATCCACTTATAATTACCTGACATGACTTGCACCAAACAAGCACATAGTACCAGAATGATATATTGCCTTCAATATAAAAAGCTTTTAGTGCATACTGGTTACAGTAGTATATTGTATTTTGACTGTATTTTTTTTTTTAATGAATGTGTATAATTGTGATTGCAGTATTGTCAGATAGTGCCATCCTTAACCCTTTAACCGCAGGTGTCATCCCAGAATGACATTGCAAAAACTGGACCAAACCGCGGGTGTCATTCTCGAATGTTTGTGAATATTTTGAATACCGCGCGTTTTTTCTGTGCGCCAATTGTTTCAAGGGAGAGTAGCTATTAAGTTCTTTCACTCCAGCCAACCCCCACCTCCCTCCTCCCCCCCCCGGGCCCCCACCTCCCACCCCCTGGGCCCCCCACCCCACCCCTGACCAAACACGCATCAGTATCTGTCCAGCTGTGTGAGTGACAACACTGCTGATGTGGCAGTGAAGTGCGGGCAATTACGGTGCCTTTTACCTGCCTCAGTGAACACAGAGTGGGTGTTTATCGTATGTGCAGTGTTCATATATGTTTATAGTATTATTATCAGAATGAGATTGGCATTTGGTAATGGTGTGTGAGTGAAAAATAGTGATTACAACACTGCTGATGTGGCAGTGAAGTGCGGGCAATTACAGTGCCTTTTACCTGCCTCAGTGAACACAGAGTGGGTGTTTATTGTATGTGCAGTGTTCATATATGTTTATAGTATTATTATCAGAATGAGGTTGGCATTTGGTAAAGGTGTGTGAGCAAAAAATAGTGATTACAACACCGCTGATGTGGCAGTGAAGTGCGGGCAATTACAGTGCCTTTTACCCGCCTCAGCGAACACAGAGTGGGTGTTTATCGTATGTGCAGTGTTCATATATGTTTATAGTATTATTATCAGAATGAGGTTGGCATTTGGTAATGGTGTGTGAGCGAAGGTAATGGTGTGTGAGCGAAAAATAGTGATTTTAGATCGCTCACTTCTAATGGCACTGCCCATCCAGTGATAGTCAACGAAATCATGAAACCTACATCATTGCAAAGCCAAAGGTTAGTACTTTCTAATGGTACCTTATTTTTCGCTCTAGATTTATTCTGTGCAGAGTTATAAAGGTTTAAAGTTTGTGTACATTTTGGCTGGAACCCCCGCGGGAGAGACCAGTCGGGGCAAAACAATGCCGGCGGTTAAAGGGTTAATGATATAGATGTAAAGCAGAGGGTGTTAATAGCAAGGTGAACTTAAGAAGAGATGAGATTTCAGGGCCATGCTGTAGGTGACATAGGAGGCTCAGCAGCACCTCTTCCCTAGTGATTTATTTTGCATAGTTCACATCAACCTGCTCCTGCGTGTTATTACTGTCTAGTTTTTATACTGACATGTTTTGCATTGATACCATACAGGAGGATATTGAGGTGTAATATACGAATAAATCACCAAGGAAGAGGTGTTTTGGAACCTTCAGTGCCACTAATATAATAAGGATGTGATGTGAATATAGAGAATTGATTGACTGTTGCCATGTTTGTCTGCAGGTCAGGCAGTGTTGTCAACCATCAGTAACTACATCTCTCTGTGGAGTCGGTTGCTCTTCCTCCTTGCACTTATGAATAATCTCATCGTGGCACTTTTCTACCCTTACACTAATCACATCCCTTGTAAGTATGCCAAGCACTTTTCACCTTTACTTGGCCTGTTTTTTTCCTTTTGTAGCTCATTTCATGAAGCTCAGTACATAACACTTCATTTTGATGCCCATCATATTCCGGTTTTAATCATCTTTTACTCCTCAGCATTCAAGGTGCAGTGATGGCAGTTTTGGGCCAGGTTAGAGCAAAAAGAATATACTGGTACTTATAAATCACACATGTTTGTAGTAAATATGCTTAAGAACTTGCATTCTTTGTAAATACTGTACAGCACTGGTACATCTACATAACGTTCACACCTTGTAAGTTTGTGTACACCATCCATGTCCCTGGTAAGTTCCTCTGTACCACTCATATTCTTCACTTAAGTTCTTGTACATCATCCATATCATTTTAAGTACCCATGTGCAACACATATCCCTCAAATGAAGAGTTGAGAGGAAGAAGGAGTAGATTTATATTTAGGCATGTGGAAAAGACATAGAATGATGTGGGTGTGGAGGGTGAGAGGTGTGAATGTTGAGGGTGGAGCTACAAGAGGTAGATTAAAAAAACACCTGGGACGAGGCTATAGAGTGCGTACTCAGGGTTAAGAGACTAAGAAGAGAGAGTTTGGTAGAGATCAAGCAGCTTAGAGAGCAACCATTAGGTGGCCAAGACTGATGCCTGCAAGCATGTTGGAGCCACCGCAAATGAAGCAGTAAATACTCACTCCACCCACATTCTTGTAAGTACTGTACTCCAACATAACACACAACCTCAAAAACACTCCCACACCTGCAGCATTCTTTGTAAGTATTGTTCTCCTATATCATCCCTGTTTTTCATACATACCTCTTTTTCGTATGCCATAAGCACCACCACAGTGTTTCTCATGCAGTATTCTGTTGTGTGCACTGTATATCTCATGAGCCTAGTTGTCTAGTGGTTAGAGTGCCCTAGTTGGAGTGATGGCCATGCTTAAATTCAATCCCCAGTATGTGACTGGTGGTTTTTCAATCATGTAATGCCATCAGAGAAAGTAGCATGGTCATTTACCCTAAAATGTACTGAACTACTGTAGCCTTGCCTCGGGCCCACACACCTTAAAGGAGGTACCGGTAATATGGGACTGACTTTTATCTTCATCATCATCATCATCATCATCATCTAATCCTGTGTTGCCCCACAAGGAGCGTAGGAGCCCAGGGCTAGGCAAGTTGGTCCTAACATGTAAGATGAGAGTGACCAGCCTCATACATCCCTGAGTGGCATTACGTGAGCAATAAACGCTAACCTCCCCTTGGATATAAACCTGCACCGGCTCAATCCGATTGGAGCGTCTTAATTATTCACTCAACCACCAGGCACCATTATATGGTTATATGGTTACCACCCAGCATATTAAATGGTTCCCTGGTGTACAGGAAACCATTTGGCTTGTCACTTAGTGGAGAGTCACCCATAGGCATAAGGAAGAGGAGATAATGAAGGAAAAAAGACAGAAGAGGATGGAAGGAAAGAAGGAAGGGAGAGAGGAAAGGGAAGTCACCTGAGAGCAGCGCAACATCAACTGAGTGGATGATGAGCGCCCCCGCCTACCACTATTTATTATTATTATTATTATATTGTTATTGCTAATAGTATATTACTTTTTTCACCAGACATGTCTGACTTTGATACTGCCTTTCATCCTCAGACATCAACAGTCATCTCACTATGCTACTGTGGGCGTGTCTACTGTTTTTTTTTTCTTCTTCTTTCTTTTTTAATACAAATATAATATCTGCCTTTCTCCCACAGGCATCAATAGTCACCTCAATATGCTGCTTTGGGTGTGTCTGCTGGTTTCCTTGGCCATCGTCTCCAGATTCCGACAACGTTACTTACTGTACCTTTGTGGGGCCATATCAATATTGCGGCTGATATTCTCCGTTGGACCGGAACCTACACTCTGGCTCCTTGGAAGTGCCAATGTGAGTTTTGTGTTGTTTGTGGACCCCTATTTTCTTTGGTCAATCTGCTGACTCTGGTGATGTCTTTTCATATCATACTTGCTCTGTCCTGATGATTTTATACAGCATAAAATAGAGTTATTGAACTAGAAGGATTAGATATAGCTTGGTAAACCCCATCAGTTAGAGAGGCACTTCCTAAGTTGAATGAATAATACTCGCTGAACTTGGAGCATTAGATGCAGCCTTAATAAACCTCTTCAGTACCAGAGGCCTTTTGAAGTTGAATAAGATACAGTAATACCATTTAAAATATTGCCCTCTGAACTGGAGGGGTTAGGTAAAGCCTTAAAGAACATTTCAGTACAAGAGACCTCTTGTAAGATGAATCAGATAATCTAGTAGCAGCAAGAATTGGCTTTAAAGGATGTCACCTGGATTCAGAGAGTTAAGGTAGACTCCACAATTCTTCTACTTGCCAGTTTATTTCTGTATAGAGTGCTTTATGTGTTGATTTATTCTTTCTACCTCCAGAAGATTTTTATCAAGTTTTGGGGGAGGTCTCTTGCAGTAAATAAAGTTAAAATTAATTTCTCTAAAATGGATAATCTCTCCTAAGCTAAGTAAAATTGTTTTGTGATTGTGGTAGCAAGTATAAATTGAAAAATCCCATTAGAGGGAAGAAGTTAATTATCCTGTGCAGAGTCTACCTTGATAGTTACAAACTATAAATTATAAAAAAGAAAAGAAGAAGTTTTAGTATATAAAATGAATAATTAAGGAAGGAGTGCTGGAAAGCCTTGGTTCACAAGAACACCACCTATGGAGTCTTGTATGATTTTGCAGTAATTCCTTTCTGGAATTCAGTATCAGCTCATTACGTGAGAGGCCAGAATGTTTTCACAGTAACCAGTCCTCATTTAAAATCTAAGATTTGTATGGGAAATTGTAACTTTGAGTAAAACAGTGTAAAATGAGATACTGTATGTGTCTGGTTCATGATGCAAAAAGAAATAATCTATCTATCTATCTATAGCCCGACGCCCTAATCCCGCAAAGGGTGGCCGCAGACAAAACGCCTCCAAGTCACTCTGTCACCCACCATTTGACTCCCCTCCCCCCAACTCACCCCCCCCCTCCCTCATATACCTCTCGATAATAATAATTTCTGACCTAAAGCAGCTTGAGTCCACAGTGAATCATCACCAACCCTAAATGAAAAATGGGTGTTTAAATATTGATCACCATCTTAATAATCAGGCAGCTTTAAATGAAACAGCTTTAAACTAGGAGTAACTGTGCCAGCATAGCTCTCTCCCTGGAAATAGCTTGTGGAAATATCATTTGGAAGTGGTAGGTGGTGGCGACCATCATCCACTCACTTGATGTAGTGCTGCCTACTTCTTCCTTAGCATTTATCAATCTTTTTCTGTGCCTGCCCTCCTCTCTTCCTATTTCTCCCATCTTTTCTGTCACTACTTATTGCTTTTCTTTCCATTACAGGTGGCTTTACATTGAGTGACAAGCCAAATGGTTTCCTGTAAGCCAAGAAACCATTTACAACGCTGGGTGGTAACCATATAACCAAACCATACGTGCTTCCTACGCGTCAAGTGGGTTGGTGGAGGGTTAGTGCCCCTCCCTGTAAAACAAATAACTCAGAGTCAAATGGCCACCCCGTATGGGATTATGGCGTCTGGCAATAGATATAGATAGATAGAAGTACCTTGCCCTGTTGCTTAGTAAGCAGGGGTTCATTTCCTGAGAAGAATAACTTGAGATCATGTAATGCACAGAGCTGTGTGTTATTAAAGATCACACTGTAGTAGAAATGCGAGGTTGTGTTTTGAGTGAAGAGCAGCTTGTGGAATTACATGATCCTTAAATTTCCCATCATGTCTGTATGACAACATGGAAGTTAAGGATCATTGTGATGTTGATGGGGATGTACTGGGAAGTGTTAAAAGTACCTTAAGATGGTTTGGTCATATGGAGAGAGTGGAGAATGAGATACGAGGAGAGTGTACATGAATGAGGTGGAGGAAGAGAGGGGGAGGGGGAGAATGAGGAGATGTAGGGATGGAGTGGAGAGGTATGTGAATGAGGGTGGTATGAGTTGGAGAGAGGGGAGCCTGATGGTGGAGAACAGAGTGAAATGGAGGCACCTGGTGTATGGTCACCCCTGTGGAATTAAGGCACAGATAAGTTAATAGATTTGGTCAGTATATATATGTATACAGTATATATACAGTATAAATATATATAAATATACAGTGCTCGTCAGAAGTATAGAGCGCCCTGCGTCCCTCCTGAGAAACAAACCTTTCAACATTGAAAAAACATATAAATAATGCATTTTATTTACCTTTAGTGCTTCGTAGGGTAGCCTTTACGTTTCTTCACGGACCTGAGACGTCTTGGAAGTGAAAGGGCGAGGCTCCTGAGGTGCTGGAGGGGTATTTTGTCCCAGGAGTCACGAATAGCGGCTTCCAACTTAGGCAGAGAGCTCACGTCTTTCCCTTGGAGACTCTTCTTTACGAGGTACCAGAGGTTTTCAATGGGGTTGAGGTCTGGGCTATTTCCTGGCCAGTCTGTCATGAATGATACCTCGCAGTCACGAAGCCAATTGGTGACCGATTTGGCCTTGTGAGCAGGTGCACCGTCCTGCTGAAACACTCGTGCACCTGTTAGCTCGAAGGAGTCTGGTAAATGATCACACAGAAGCTCCAGGTAAACATCCTGATTCACTCTGATGTTCTTGGGAAGTACAACAAGCTTCCCCAAACCCTTCCCTGAGAAACAACCCCATACCATGAGTGAATCAGGATGTTTAACTGTGCTTTCTACATACCGTGGGTCAAGTGGATCACTACCTTTGCGTCGATACACACGTGCTCCTCTGTTACAGGTAACACTAAACGTTGCCTCATCAGACCACAACACTGACAACCATTGCTCCTCACCCCAGATTAGATATTTATTAGCAAAGGCAAGCCTACGAATTCTCTGGCTCTTGGTGAGAAGAGGCTTTTTCACAGGCCTGTGACTTGTGTAACCAAGCTCATGCACCCTACGAGACACTGTTCTCACTGACACCTCACCAAACACTTCCGGGTTGCTCTCCTTAATTTTCCTTGCACTCACACGAGGATTAAACTCCACTGCACGTTTTAAAACATTAACAGACCTTGGGGAAGTTTTCCTAGGCCTACCAGACCGCGGTTTCTTTGTGGGAACTGCACCACTGTTTTCCTCCCGAAACCGCGCACACCAACGACGCACTGTCGATCGTGCCACACCAACCAAATCACTAATTTCCTTTGTTTGGTGGCCTGCCTCCTTTAGAGCAATGATCTGGGATATGATTTCACTCGATAGTTCACGGGTAGGTGCCATAACAAAGTTGTGAAGGCCAGAACACTGCGGGACACTCGGTAAAAAATGGCGCAATTTGAGAGGGACACTCGGCGGAGTTCCTCTCTCTCAGGCAGCCCGTGGGCGACTGAGGCGGGAACCAACCAGCGCGTCGGAAGGCCCCAGGCTACCGTGACGTCATGCTCGGAGCTCAAACTTGTGGCTCAATTCTTACCCCCCAGAATGGGTGATTCTTTTTGGGCCATAAGTATTGCGCGCCTGGCGGACAACGCTGAATACTTCTGACGAGTACTGTATACTGAGGTGGTTTGGCCATATGGAGAGGATGGAGGGTGAAAGACTGACAAAGAGAGTGTATGTGAGTGAGGTGGAGGGGGGAAGAGGGAGGGGGAGGCCGAGGATGAGATGGAGGGATGGGGTGGAGAGGTATATGAGAGAGGGGGGTGTGAGTTGGGAACAGGGCAGTTAAATGGCGGGGGACAGGGCGACTTGGAGGCAATTTGTTTGTGGCCACCCCAAACGGGATTGAGGCGTCTGGCAATAGATAGATAGATATACTGTTATGTCCCAGTCCTCACACTGCCACAGGCTCCAACAGCAGTAGCACAGTACAGGAAGGACATTGCCCAGTGAGTTTTTCTTCCTATGGTCAGCCTTTAGGTGTGCAGTACACAAGATCAGCTGAGGCGAAAATAAACACTGGCTTCTTAAAGTTCACTGTCTTTATTTTCCAAGTAATTCCACTTAAAGCTTTCCAACTTCACTGTTCTCACAAGCACTGGAGCTCTACACACTTTACTAACTGCTATTACACTTAATGCTGAACAACACTTCACAGTTATTACACTTAATGCATGACACTTCATTGTTTTCTCAAGTACCAGTGATATACAAACTTCAATAACCCATCACTGTTTGCCACTGTTTTCACAAGTACCAAAAATATACAGTCTTCACTGACACTGCACTTCACTCAAACTGACTTGACACCCGACTCACACTGAACTGAAACCCGACTAAACTTGTAATAATCTCTACCCCATCTTATATAAGCTTGCATTACTCTCGAAACTTCGTGTTTACTCTCGACGGGCAACAGTTGCCAACTCAGAAACAGCCCAAAACATGTCAGTGTTGTCTTACATTACATGACACTCTATATCATTTACCATATGAACTTAAATTACATAATTGAACAAGCAGCCACTTAAATAAAACATTATAAAGAAAAAAAGCATAAAAATAAATGAATGTTTAACTTACGAAATAGCTGCGCTCACAAACAACAGGCAAACTGGCAACTCTGATGACTCGTACCCAAACTTATGGTACGAGAACCGTCTCGAAGGTATGAAACTACCTAACTGGCAAATCTCCCTTCATAACAATGCATTATATATATATATATATATATATATATATACAGTACTCGTCAGAAGTATTCAGCGTTGTCCGCCGGGCGCGCAATACTTATGGCCCAAAAAGAATCACCCATTTTTGGGGGTAAGAATTGAGCCACAAGTTTGAGCTCCGAGCATGACGTCACGGTAGCCTGAGGCCTTCCGACACGCTGGTTGGTTCCCGCCTCAGTCGCCCACGGGCTGCCTGAGAGAGAGGAACTCCGCCGAGTGTCCCTCTCAAATTGCGCCATTTTTTACCGAGTGTCCCGCAGTGTTTTGGCCTTTAAAACTTTGTTATGGCACCTACCCGTGAACTATCGAGTGAAATCATATCCCAGATCATTGCTCTAAAGGAGGCAGGCCACCAGACAAAGGAAATTAGTGAATTGGTTGGTGTGGCACGATCGACAGTGCGTCGTTGGTGTGCACGGTTTCGGGAGGAAAACAGTGGTGAAGTTCCCACAAAGAAACCGAGGTCTGGTAGGCCTAGGAAAACTTCCCCAAGGTCTGTTAATGTTTTAAAACGTGCAGTGGAGTTTAATCCTCGTGTGAGTGCAAGGAAAATTAAGGAGAGCAACCCAGAAGTGTTTGGTGAGGTGTCAGTGAGAACAGTGTCTCGTAGGGTGCATGAGCTTGGTTACACAAGTCACAGGCCTGTGAAAAAGCCTCTTCTCTCTAGCAGCCAGAGAATTCGTAGGCTTGCCTTTGCTAATAAATATCTAAACTGGGGTGAGGAGCAATGGTTGTCAGTGTTGTGGTCTGATGAGGCAACGTTTAGTGTTACCTGTAACAGAGGAGCACGCAAAGGTAGTGACCCACTTGACCCACGGTATGTAGAAAGCACAGTTAAACATCCTGATTCACTCATGGTATGGGGTTGTTTCTCAGGGAAGGGTTTGGGGAAGCTTGTTGTACTTCACAAACCTCAGAGTGAATCAGGATGTTTACCTGGAGCTTCTGTGTGATCATTTACCAGACTCCTTCGAGCTAACAGGTGCACGAGTGTTTCAGCAGGATGGTGCACCTGCTCACAAGGCCAAATCGGTCACCAATTGGCTTCGTGACTGTGAGGTATCATTCATGACAGACTGGCCAGGAAATAGCCCAGACCTCAACCCGATTGAAAACCTCTGGTACCTCGTAAAGAAGAGTCTCCAAGGGAAGGACGTGAGCTCTCTGCCTAAGCTGGAAGCCGCCATTCGTGACTCCTGGGACAAAATACCGCTCCAGCACCTCAGGAGCCTCGCCCTTTCACTTCCAAGACGTCTCAGGTCCGTGAAGAAACGTAAAGGCTACCCTACGAAGCACTAAAGGTAAATAAAATCATTATTTATATGTTTTTTCAATGTTGAAAGGTTTGTTTCTCAGGAGGGACGCAGGGCGCTCCATACTTCTGACGAGCACTGTATATATATATATATATATATATATATATATAAATAATCCCTCTAATATCCGAACGGCCAATATCCGAACATCCCCACTAACCGGACATAATCATCCCGGGATCCAATATTCCCAAAATGAGCCAAAAACTGCAAAAAAATAAAAAAAATCTGACTTTTTTCCCTCCCGTAATTTGAAATTACCGTGTGGCGCTGAGCAGCTGTTACACCATGGTCCCTTCACCCCTTCCTTCCTCCCCCTCCCCCCTTCCCTGTCAGGGTTGCCATTTGGTATTTTTTGTTACCAAGTGTGGGCCAATTTGGTAATGAAAAATTTGTTTGGTAATGAATCAGAATAATGCATTACCAAATGGATTTTTCACATGTATGAGGATACACAGGATGGAGATGGTGGATTGTTTGCTCTCTCTGATTAATCTGCTACTCTACATAGCTTGAAAATATTCAACATGGTGTTAATTATAAGGAGAGTGATTACATGTATTTCCACTTGTATATATAATTAGTGAAGAATTAATGCTAGCTTTACGAATTTGGTAATGAAAAGTTAAATTTGGTAATGAAAGTTGAGGAGATTGGTAATGTGGCCATTGCGATCTGGCAACCCTGTTACCCCGCCATCATCAACAGTCACAGCCAAACTCCGATCGAGAGCAGATGATTATAGCAGTGCAAGCCACAGGTGCTTGTTTTTTGTGAATAAACAGTGAATAAACTGCAATACCTCGCCACTAGAACACACGGGAATTTACAGTGTTGTGCAGTGTTAAGAAATTAGAATTTAGAGTGCAGAGGATTAACTGTGGACTGCAAACTGGCGGTTCAAACCAGTCCAGGAGCAAGGGACTTGTAATTACCCAGAATGTTTAATATTGTCTAAACTCACCTCTAAAACCTCATTTTATGGGTCTTTTGCATTTATTTCAGTCTTTTTTGTCCCTTATTGGTGTGATTTGGGTCTTAAATAGGTGCAATGCATGTCCAGAGGGAGTTGTATAGGTATTTTTCTGAGTTAGGGTCCATAAGTACAAGTCCAGGAGGCTGGGGCCCAATATCCGGACAGGATCACTATCCGGACATGCCTTTGGCCCTATTACGTCAGATATTGCATATATATATATATATATATATATATACAGTAGAAGTCCGAATTTTTGGCATCTATGGGACCAGGCAAGTGCCGAAATATCAAAATTGCCGAATTATCGAAAACCCTACCCACTCAGTACCTTATATGTTTCGGTGAACACTATCATCATTACTCACATCATTACAAATGTGTTTGGAGAGGGTACTGTATACTGTTTGATACTGTACAATACTGTAATGAATACAGTACTATACATGAATATGAAAAATAAAGAAATTAGTGAACATACTGTATATAAATGTAATGGTACAGTAGGCCTACAAGTTCACATGCACTTACCTAAACTTATAGTAGGTTCCTTATTTACATATGTACAATAGAAGAGGTTGATTGGAGTCTGCTACTGCTGGAAGAAGTCCCCAGCAGTAGAGGGTCCTGCAACAGGCTCTAAGGACTCTTCTCCCTGTTGCTGCGGCAGTAGAGCTTGAGGTTCAGAGACTGCTGTTGGTGATGGAGAGGAGGGAGCAGAGGAGCTTACGTTAAACTCATCCATAATCTGTTTCCTACTCATGCCAGCCTCTAATTTTTTCAACAGCTCAATTTTCCGAGCAATAGTCAACATCTTATGTGTACGCTTCTTGCTAACACCAGTTAACTTTCCACACGTGGAGGCCATTTTCAAAGCACGCAGAAGATGTTTATACTGTTCACAACACACGGCTGGTCCACTCAGGTGTTACAAAGCTCCTGTCTGATGTTACGGTGCTTACAGCACACTCGAATAGTAATTTCAGAGGTATTTCGGTACGAAGTTCACAAAGCACACAGAAGAATCAAGAGAAGTTGGCAGCAGCACGGCAACAACTCGGAAGAATGGCGGAAGAATGGCGAAACAGATTCTCTTTCCCATGCTAGACTCACTACATGTTTGTCCTCTCTTTATGCTATAGGAGAAAGAGCTAGCCTCTGAGCTTCATGGCAGTGGTAGACTCATTCCATCACTTTCACTATCTCACTCACTAAGGCGGGTAAAGGCGGGTAGCTAGCTGGCGAGCCTCATGGAGAATTTCAAGACTGACGAAAAAAATCGGAGAATCTGCCGAACGATCGGAGATTTTAGTAAATGGGACTATTTCTCAAAACTGCCGAAGTGTCAGATTTGCCGGGGATTTGGATGCCGAAATATTGGACTTTTACTGTATATATTATCTGTCTATATTTATATTTATTTACATTTGCAGGTGCTGATAAAGGGGATCCACCTAGTAAGCCTTATGGGCAACAAGGGTACATTTGCCAAGCGTCTGGAGCAACAGGTGACGGACAGTGAGCTGCTCTATAACGTGGTCTACCTCATATTCTGCGTCCTTGGCCTCTCTGTACACCCCTTCTGTTACTCCATCCTGGTCAGTACTGTATATATATATATATATATATATATATATATATATATATATGTATATAGTATTATGGTTTGTAGTTGGTAGTAAATATCAAGGAATTTTGTCTGGTCTAGGGATATGGATCTACTGTACAATACTGCAAACCTGATTCACTCCGATCATTTGTACCTATTTCCCAGGAATGGGAAGTTTCCTCATGGCTATATATAGTTTTATCAGGTAAGTAAACCCAGGAAAATATCCAAGTTTTAATTTACCAGAATATTACATAACTTTACATATTATACAAAAACCAACCAATTAAATACCCCCCCCTATTGTGGTAGGTGGGGGCACTCACCATCCACTCACTCGATGCAGTGCTGCTGTTGGGTGTCTGCCCTTTCCTCTCCTCCATCCTTCTTTCCTTCCATCCTCTTCTGTCTTCCTTTACTTCATTCTTTCCTTGTCCTTCTGCCTGTGGGTAACTTTACACTTCCTCTTCTGTCTTTCTTTCCTTCATTCTTTCCTCTTCCTTCTGGCTGTGGGTGATTCTACACTGAGTGACAAGCCAAATGGTTTCCTGTACACCAGGAAACCATTTACTACACTGGGTGGTAACCATGTAACCAAATTTTGGCGCCTGGTCGTTTAGTGAGTAATTATTGCGCTCCAATCGGATTGAGCCAGTAAAAGTTTATATCCAAGGGGTGGTTGGGGTTGATTGCTCACATAATGCCACTCAGGGATGAGTGAGGCTGGTCACTCTCATCTTAAATATTGGGACCAACTGCCTAGCCCTGGGCTCCTACGCTCCTCATGGGGCAGTGTAGGATTGGATGATGGATGGATGGATTAAATACCCCCTAAAGTTTTACAAAAACAAAAGTGAAATGAATCACAGTTTGATATGAAACCCACACCAATGGATAGTGTTAACCTGTCGACATGAACGTTCATCACATAATATACATACCCATATGGTGGTCCAGATAGAACCTCACATGCTGTAAACAGCACAGAGTCATTCCCAATCTCTCCATACACTATACACATTACACATTATACCTCAGGGTAATCACAACTAAAGGGTTGTGTAGAGTCAGGACAGCGACCTGACCAGGCCAGAGATCACTGATCAACTGCCCCCAGCAGGATTCCTGCCTAATGTATACCCCAGCTCCAGCTTCATAGACATGGTATTTAAGCTTTGGATCCATCTAGACATCCAGATTGAAGCAATGGAAATGTTGTTCAGCTTTCATCTGAACTGTCTCAGACGTCTGTGAGGTGTCTGAATGATTTCATTGGAGAAAAACCAAAACAGTAACATGGAGGACAGCAACAGCCATCAAAGTTTTTATATATACAGTATGTATGTGTGTGTGTGTGTATATAAACAGTATATATATATATATATATATATATATATACACGCACACACACATATATATGTGTGTGTGTGTGTGTGTAGTATATCATATCTGTCAGTCTATCTGTCTATCTATCTATCTATATATGTGTGTGTGTGTGTGTGTGTATAGCATATATATACACAGTACCCTCGCGTCCAGTACGGTATTTTTGTCAGACAGTACTGCTGTACTGGACTAAATCCATACGGGACACACAACAGACCTTATGGGAAAAATGAATAATGTCAGACAAGCCTTGAAAAGCTCCCCCCTGAATTCAACTTAACTACATTTTGACACAACTAAGATTTTATTAACCTTGAAGGGGAGTGATGATGGGCTTGAGGGGGAAGGGGGAGGGGTATCCGAGGCTGTAGGAAGGCTTACTGACCCCCTGAAGGAGGGCCTTCAGGATCCTGAGGAGGCCTCTCTCCCTCAACATCCCCCATAAATCCCTCAAAGTCACGCACTGACATTGTCGTCTTCGTCGTTAGGGGAAAGTGCAATACAGTATTGTAATGTGACTGACACACGACACGAGTCACGAGGAAAGTGTATTGGACTGGCACTACAGTACTAGGGAAACGTTCCTCTGTGTTTGCCATCTTCCCGCACCTGGGCGGGTAATAGTACTGGATGCAAAACGTCAGTATTAGAGAAGAACTCTTCGGATTTGGCCCACTTTGCGCGGCCGATCCATACTAGCCCAACAAATCCGTACTACAGTAATGAATTATTTTATTTTTTTGCCGACCGTACTGGACGAGAATAGTACTGGACAAATACGTACTGGATGTGAGGGTTCTGTATATATATATATCCAGCCATCCATCCATCATCCAATCCTACGTTGCCCCATGAGGAGCATAGGATCCCAGGGCTAGGCAGTTGGTCCTGACATTTAAGATGAGAGTGACCAGCCTCACTCATCCCTGAGTGGCATTATGTGAGCAATAAACCCCAACCATCCCTTGGATATAAACCTTCACAGGCTCAGTCCGACAGGAGCATAATAATTACCCACTAAACTACCAGGTACCAAAATTTGGTTATATGGTTACCACCTAGCATACTAAATGGTTTCCTAGTGTACAGGAAACCATTTGGCTTGTCACTCAGTGTAGAGTCACCCACAGGCAGAAGGAAGAGGAAAGAATGAAGAAAAGAATGACGGAATAGGGAGTGTAAAGTCACCCGTAGGCAGAAGAACGAGGAAAGACTGAAGGAAAGAAAGACAGAAGAGGATGGAAGGAAAGAAGGATGGAGGAGAGGAAAGGGCAGACACCCAAGAGCATCACTACATCGAGTGAGTGGATGGTGAGCGCCCCCACCTACCACAATATATATATATATATATATATATAAATCTATGATAGTTGTTAGTCCCATTTTCTCATCACCCCATCTTTATAATTTTTGTTGCTTTGGAGCATACTGTATTCTTTAGATGGGTATTGATAGTTCCTTTTCCATTCTTTTCTATTAAAACTTGCCTTCATACACAGAACTCTCACATAAGTTTAGAACCTCTATATAATTGTCTGGGATACATCAGTTGAAAATCCTGTACTCTGTCACCTTAGAAAAGAGAAAAATTCCATCACCCTAAGAACACTTTTTTATTTCATTAGTTCTCCTTCTAGTGTGTTTTTCTTCTGTCTTGTTTTCTGAAGCCTACCTCACCCAATACTTATGAAGGAAAATGGGGTGGGGATGATGATAATGATGATGATAATGATGACCTGTTATATAGTCATCATACAGGAGCCTTTTGGAAACTGGTTGGGTTAGATGTAGACCTCATTATCCTCTTCACTGCTAGAGTCGTCCTAAAATTGAGTGAAACTAGTAGGTGCGAGTATATTGAAATAGAAAAATAGGTACCGGTATGACATTGGATTAAAAAGTTTATCCCTTCATTCCTTAGATGTATATTAATATTTTAATTTTTTTACTTCCTTATGATTTTATTTAATTTTAGAAGGATGTGCAGCAGTGAAGAGGTCAATTTAGGCAATACCTAATCCATTCAGTTTGAAAAGTCACTGAAACTGAATAGAGCTGAGTGAAGATATTAGAAATAAAAGAAAAAATTATGGCACCTGGTGGTTTACTGTAGTGGGCAATTAAGGCGCTCCAGTTGGATTGAGCCGGTGCAGGTTTATATCCAAGGAGTGGTTGGGGTTTATTACTCATGTAATGCCACTCAGGGTTGAGTGAGGCTGGTCACTCATCTTAAATGTCAGGACCAATTTGCCTAGCCCCAGGCCCCTATGCTCCTCATGGGGCAACACTGGGTAAGATGTTGAATTACAAAAAATAATAACTAATCATATTGAAGAGGTTAGAGACCCTGCCTAAGTTAAGTAAAATGAATAGATGCAACCCTAATTAGAATAAAAAGCAGGTATGTCATTGGAATGCATGGGTTAATTGTCACTTTCTTTCAGATGCTTAAAGAATAAAAACTGTACCCAATTTGCTCTTACTTAGTCTAAAATTGTCATCTCTCCGTCTTGAATGCCAAGTTGTAGCAACAGATTAACACTAGAATGTGATGCCAGTCATGAAGAAGTGATATGGAAAGGATGTAGTCCCACAGTGTTGCCTTGTTCTACCATTGAGGTATGTGAAATAAACTGTAAAGAACATGCCAAGTTAAAGGACTATAGCTATGTGATTGAGTGAAGGTTTTAATGGATACACCGTTGCAGCTGTTTGATGTGGTGTACCGGGAAGAAACACTACTCAACGTGATCCGCTCAGTAACACGCAACGGTTGGTCCATCATTTTGACCGCTGCCCTGGCACTCATCCTAGTCTATATGTTCTCCATCATCGGCTACATGTTCTTCAAAAATGATTTCGTGGTTGATGTCACAGATAATGACATTGACTGGGGTGAGTAGCAGTACAATTGTCTGGGGGTACAAAGGGAGTCTGTGCTGGAAAGGGATATATTCACTTAATAGTTTGACCGCCTGGTTATACAAATGTCCCTCATCTTCCTGTCTGTCTCCTGAAAGGACAATGATTGACTGTAGGAAAAGTGTAGCTTCAGCCTGCAGTTATCCAGATTTGTGTTGTGATAAGCCTGGAATGTAGTGCACAGTATGCAGCAAAACTCCTTCATCTTTCATGGACATAGACAGTCAGCCTCATGAATCCACAGTACAACCAGCACTGATAACCTTATTTTGCCACAAATCATTGTCATCATTGTTGTTTGCTTTGGATTCACAAGACTAATTTTCAGCGCCCTTGGAGAAAAAAAAGGCAGGAGAGATGATAGGCCATTTGTTGTCAGCAGTGTATGTAGAACTTCAAAAATGACTTTGTAGCTTAAGTTGTAGCTGGAGTAGAGCCTTTTAGAATGAAACAAGTATGTATTTGACTATCACATTATTTTCATTGGTCCGCCAACTGAATTTCATCACCAAAATGACTGCTTCATTTTTAGGAACTGGGGTTAGGCTTGGTATAATTGAAGGTTTGCCGTAGAATGATATCTGAACCAGGCATCATCAGGAGTTAATCATTCTTAAGCACTTGCCAGATATTGTTGGGATGATGGGTAATAATACTTGAAGTAAATGAGAGTCCGTGCTTCAACTTTGATATGTTGTATTTATGACTGAAGTGTTGATTGTGTCTAGTGACCCATGTAATAGCAGTCTCTTGGGGTTGATGAGATATAACCACATCAGAACTGATCTAAGTATTATGACATGTTCAGTAAGAAAAAAAAAGTAGTTATTACTTCTAAAATAATTTTAAAACGTTCTGTTCATCTTAATTATAATATCCTGTACAGCATAGTGTCTCACATTATCTCAAAATAGTTTCTTTGGCCACCATACTGGGATTAAGGCATATAGATACAGCAGTTATAAACATGATCTGACTTGCATCTTTTTTATCAGACACCATCCAGAAGCACATCAACGAGCGTGTGGAGCGATACGTAAAGATGAGCCTGTCTGGGGGCGATGATGAGGGTGGCAGCAGGGCGGGTGGCGTGATTGGTGGTTTGGGGGTGGTGAAGGAGGGAGCCTGTGAGCTTGGTATGGACTGCACCAATGATGTGCCTGAGGCTGACCTTACTGATGGTAGGTTGTAGAGAGAGAGAGAAATTTCTCCTTATACATTATTTTGTTCTCCATATTTTACAGTAATTATAATCACTAATTAGCATTCCTTTCCCCTTAGCAGATAATCCTCAAAAGTGCTTAGTTCTGTAGACATTGGTTCTCTATAATCATCGTGTGATTGTGTTGAGAGAGAAGGTGATTTACAGAGTGCTGTGGCAGAGAAAGAATTTAGGAAGGGAAGAGGTTGTGTGGATCAGATATTCATTCTTAGATCTTTAGTGGAAAAGTTTCTAGAGAAGGGAAAGAAGTTGTATGTGGCCTTCATGGATTTGGAGAAAGCATATCACAGGGTGGATAGACAAGGATTGTGGAAAGTATTAAGAATGTATCGAGTAGGTGGGAAGTTACTGAATGCTGTGAAGAGTATGTATGAGGGTGCTGAGGCTGCAATGTATGTGGATAGTGAACTGAGTGAATCTTTATGTTTGAAGGTTGGATTGAAACAAGGTTGTGTTATATCTCCATGGTTGTTCAGTCTGTATATTGATGGGGTTATAAAAGAGACACAAGGTAGGGCAGTGGATGTTGAAGCGGCCCTAGTGAGAGAGGGCTGTGTTTGGAAACTCCGTGTACTGTTGTTTGCAGATGATACTGTGTTGTTAAATGAAGCCAAAGGGGAGCTGAGAGTCTTGGTGGATGAGTTTAGGAGAGTGTGTAAGAATCAGAATCTAAAGGTGAATGTAGGGAAGAGTAAAGTTGTGGTCTTCGAGAGAAGTGAAGTCAGTGAATGTACAGTGAGGTTGGATGAGGAGGAAATGGAAAATGTGAGTGCGTTTAAGTACTTAGGTAATGTGATGTGTAAGGATGGATGTTTAGAGGGTGAAGTGCTTGAAAGGGTGCAACAGGGCAGAAAGGTTGCTGTTTCCTTGAAAGCTGTGATAAGAAACAGGGAAGTGAGCATGGAAGTGAAAAAGCTACTACATGATAGTATTGTGATACCAACTCTAATGTATGGAAATGAAGCTTGGACCTTGTTGGAGGGACACAAGAGTGAGAGCAGCAGAAATGAGTTATTTGAGAGGAGCCTGTGTAGTCACATGGAGAGACAGACTGACATATGAGGAAGTGAAGGAGCATCGTGGTGTGGATGTGGATGTGATAGGAAGCATTAGGAGAAACACATTGAGGTGGTTTGGCCATGTGGAGAGGATGGAGAGTGAGAGACTGATGAGGAGAGTGTATGTGAGTGAGGTGGAGGGGGGGAGATGGAGGAGGAGGCCAAGGATGAGATGGAGTAAAGAGGTATGCGAGAGAGGGGGGCGTGAGCTGGGAGCAGGTGCAGTGAAATGGTGGGAGGCAGGGCGACGTGGAGTCGATTTGTTCGTGGCCACCCCTTACAGGATCAGTGCGTCTGGCAATAGATAGATAGATATTCACAGGACCAGTGCCTACTCTCTCATTCATGTCCCCCATTACAAACACTTTATAACTCCTGGACAACAAACCAATAAAATAAAATAAAAATTCTGTTTAATTTTCTCTTTTTATTCCTTCTTTTGAACATGAAAACAGTCTGAGCAAAATTATAGCACACCATATCCACTATCCCCCTTCCAGGATATTACCAAATGAAAAAAAATAAATGATTACTCTTTATTAATGACAACATAATCAAGAAGACTTGTTGTGGCAATGTTAAAAAAATATATTAAAACCAAAATGAGTCCATCAGCTGGTGTATACAGACACCTCCCAGCTGCCATTTTTGTCATGTCCAGTTACTGATTTATGTAGTCTTATCTTTGCCTCTCTTAATTTTTAGTTACCATGCATTATCTACTTTTATTTTGGCTTGTCACCAAGTACAGTATAGTTATTTTCAGTGACATATGGGCTAGATAATTCAATTTTTTTTATTCATGCCCTCTTGAAAGCAACCATTATCCACTAGGTTAGGATCATTCATCATGGTTCATGTCCAATAGCACATTAATACAATGTATCCTGGTACTTCGACAACTGTCCACTCATTGTCTTTATTACACTCACTTTCAAAGTCATATTGCCCATAAATAATACAATGTGCCATAAATAATGCTGCAGTTCACATACTGTTTTGGCACAGGCCAGGGTGGGACTGAAGCATCCTAATTTCTAACTGAAAGGATACACAGAATGCACGCAACTGGTACATGCACAATCATTCGCTTAATTAGCTTCACATTTAACTCATTTTTATTGTTTCTGTTTTGTGTGCAATATATGACACTGCTTTTCACATGTTTTTGTAGGGCTAGAGTGTCACCGCCTGCATCCTTGAGCCATGTGAAACCTTTTCCTTGTCCAAGCGAACAGCTGATGCAATACATGCCTTTAATGATGCAGCTCATGTTATACAGTATTTTTGTCTTTACTTAATTATTAATTTTGAATGGCAAAATTTCAATGTAAATATGAATAACATAAGAGTGTGACTTGAGTCAATTTCTATTTTTTATAATGTACATCTGAATTATGGCAAAAAGAGCCTGCTCAGCACGGATAATGGCCAAAATATCTTTTTCAGATGATCTTTATGACAACTCATGTTTATACTGTATTTTGATTGGTGGCTGTAATTTTTTGGTCCTACATAGCCAGACTGTGTTTACAGAGAGAAACCAAGTGGTCCTAGATGTGTTTCAAATCCCAAACTCCAGCCTCAACCCATAAAAAATTGCAACTTGGTAGATATTTGATGTGACAGTGAAAATCAAGTTGTCTAAATTTAATCATACAAAATTTGAGAACCTACTGTACAGTTACTCCTTTGCCTTCAAACTGAATTGGTTCTGAAAATTGTTTCATAAGTGGAAAAGTTTGTAAGTCAAAATTCACTGTCATCTGAGATCAAATATGTACTGCATGTATTGTTAGTGAAACTTTGGAACACAGGTAGAAACTAAAATACAGTATCTGTACTGTTGTTTTACCAAATCTTTAAAGTGTATTTGATCATTAGGACAGTATCATTTTCTGTTAATAGTACTAATAATACTCAAAATAAATATATAGATATCATTGAAAAAGTAGCATACAGTAGTTAATGTTTCTAAAAAGTAGGGAAGTAGGTGAACTTGTGTATTTGTCAACAGTGGTGGAGAGCATCACAAAGGAGGTGATGGCAGAGGTGGAGGACGCTAAGGAGGAAGCATGCTCAACCCTGCTCATGTGTATAGTGACCACCCTCAACCACGGCCTGCGTAGTGGTGGTGGCATTGGCGACATCCTTAGGGCACCATCAAATAAGGTAAAGTTTGAGTAATGGTAGTATTAATAGTATTGTGGTAGTAGTAGTACAGTAGATGCAACCCCAGGCTTATCTCAGACCTGAACTTGGTAGCCTGCAAGCTGAAGTTGCCCCCTTCCTGCAGTTCACCATCCTCTTTTCAGGGGCTAGGGAGGGAACTGAGGGACGTAAGCATAACTGGGCTGAGTTTTTGAATTATATCCATGCCACCACAGGAAGGTGTCCCTCTCCAGCACCAAAAACTGAGTAGTCACAGCATGTAAGGACAGGGGAGGGGAAACAGAGATGGGGTGGAAGGAGAGAGGGAGAGGGGGGGGGGAACAGAGATGGGGTGTTAGGAGAGAGAGAGAGAGAGTGAGGGGAGGGAGGGGGACAGAGATGATGTGGAAGGAGAGAGAGAGTGTTGAGTTGAGTTAATGAAGGCTATATGTAATTCTTGAGTTTGAAAAATTAAGCTGAATGAAAGCATCTAAAGACACCAGCAACAGAGTAAATACTGTCGTACATATATTAATGAAGTGTTTAAAACTTTATCCTCATAAAAAAGGGGTTTATTTCATTTGACAATACTATTTGGCATGACCTGAACTAACCTGGCATCACTTTCACTTTGCAGGAGAACTTGTTTGCTGCACGTGTTGTGTATGACCTGCTGTTCTTCTTCGTGGTCATCATTATCGTCCTCAACCTCATCTTTGGTGTCATCATTGACACCTTTGCCGATCTCAGGAGCGAGAAGCAGAACTCTGAGGAGATACTTAAGAACTCTTGCTTCATTTGTGGTTAATATTTTTTATATCTGTATCTCCACATACGTATCTTTATTTCTTTCCATTCTGCCATGTAAAATGCTGCCAGGGATGTACAGGAGTGTCATACCTCTAAGATGATTAGAACTACCATAGCTTATCCCTAGGCCCTCTTCAGTCAGCAAGGCTGCAAATGATAATGAGGAATTAGCTGTTTTCATTGGATTTCAGACAATTATTAAAATTATCACAGTCTGGTAGTCTTGTTACCTAACTAGGAAAACAGATTGTGGGATTGGGACCAAAGTACAGTATGTAGTTTCTCTGAGCCTGCATATACTCTTAATAATTACTATTCTTGACATCCACGACAATTCTGCATTACACATTTAGAAAATCAAGCAGTGGGGTTTGTATGAAGTGACAGGATTATTTAGTTGATGTAGAGGTGCTAATGGCTGTTGCTGAAGTGGTTGGAAGGTTGGCAATACTGATGATCATAAATGGAAGGTTGTTTGTAGGACATAATTAGATGTTATTAGGATTTTTTCTTTTTTTTTGCTAAAGGAGCCCTACATGTCTATAATTCCACTATCTTGTTTAATACTATCACTACAGCTGTCATTTATATATCTCACATGAGATCATGAACTGCTTATACAGAGAAGTGTGTTGGATTTATAGCATGTTTATTCAAACCTGATAGAAATCCTTAACATCTTTCAGCACAGTGAAGGGTTGATTTGAGAAATAACTAAGATCACTTATTCCTACCTCATAACTAAGCCATATTGAGTTTTGGGCAGCCACAACTTTCTTCTGAGTGACAGCACATAGAGTCAAAGTCCAAACTGAGACTCATGTTGTTACAAATCTTCTTACACATCTGAAATGTCTTTTTCCAACAGCTTCTGGCAACTGTTAGGAAGTACTTAGCTGGTTTTTGCACTTAGTTTAGCTTTCACTCCATAGAAAACATCAGTTGTACCTTGACCAACCCCAATATGGTGATTTCTTAGAGGTTCCCCCCCCTGTTTTTTTAAGCATCTTACAGGTAATATTCACGTTGTGAGATTGGCCCAGATGTGTTAGTGGAAACAGACCAATTGTTGATCCACTCAGCTGTACGAGATAAGGAAAACCATAATCTTAGTGTAGTCATGGTTCCTGGTACAACTGGTATGACCCCAAGCCTTCCCATCCACAGGGCTGACTCGTTCCAGTTTTGACAACAAGGCGGTGAACTTTGAGGACCACATAAAGCGTGAACACAACATGTGGCATTACCTCTTCTTCTACGTCCAGGTCAACGTTAAGGACCCCACCGAGTTCACTGGTCCTGAGAGTTATGTGTACACTCTTGTTAAAGTGAGTCAAGTTGAGGTTACAGATGGTGGTGAGTTGAAGTAACGTGAGGTAGAAACAGTAGTGAGTTAAGGTAAAGTGAGGTGAGTTAGAGATGTTAGTGAGTTGAGTTGAGTTAGAGCTACTAGTGAGTTGAGTTGAGTTAGAGCTACTAGTGAGTTGAGTTGAGTTAGAGCTACTAGTGAGTTGAGTTGAGTTAGAGCTACTAGTGAGTTGAGTTGAGTTAGAGCTACTAGTGAGTTGAGTTGAGTTAGAGCTACTAGTGAGTTGAGTTACGTGAGTTAGAGATGGCATTGAGTTGAGATGGGTGAGTTAGAGGTGGTACTGAGCTGAGGTGGGTTTGAGATAGTGGTGAGTTGTGTTGAGTTGATACTAATTAGCATTGTGGTCAGTGAGGGAACATCTTTACACTGCCATAAGTTGCTGTACCTCTGCTTTGTTTGAAGGTGAGGTAAGAAATTGCCCCCAAATCCTCATAGAAATTGGATTGAACTGTACTGAACATGTGATGCAGGAGTAATGGTATGCTTCTTTATTTACTAGGCTGCTGCTACCATCTTTGAGGTCCTAGTTCCAGTGAGGGATATGATAAGGTGGAAGATTTCTTTCAAATAAGTTCTTACATGTAGGTGTTCTTATTGTTGTGGTGCCAGTCCAGGCTTATCTTTATGTGAACGTGATGGACCGCAGGCTGAGTAATTTGTCCTTCTGTGGTCTACCATCCTCCTTCTGGAGGATAAGAATGGAGTTTGTGGATGTTTGTATAGCCAAGCAGTAAAGCTACCCACTTATATCAGTGCCACCACTTCAAGGTTCCCCCCTCTAGGAGGAGACCATAAGTAGTAGGCTAGTTTTGTACAATAAGGGAACCTTATCTGTTATTGAGCCTGATATGTCTGTGCAGGAAAAGGACCTGAACTGGTTCCCAAGGATGCGGGCAATGTCACTGAGCATTGGAGAGACGGAGGGTGAGCTGAATGAGGTACGGATGCTGAACTCCAAACTAGATCGCACCCAGGCCCTTGTGGACAGTCTTGTTCTCCAGTTGACAGAGCTCAAGGATGAGGTGAGTAGCCACGATCTGGACATAGGTGAATGATAATAGGTAGTTGATGGACATTGTTTATTTTTTTTTGTTTTAAGTGTACAGGACGCCCTTAAAATTCAGTTTCATGTGTTTACGGGATTATGGGATTACAATTGCAGCTTTTCCTCCATGAATTAAAAGTTGTTTGGTACCATTATCATCTGCACAGTTGACTAATGTAACTGTGACACTGGTACCCCCACAGATGACAAAACAGCAGAAGTATCGCAACAGACGGGGGATCCTGGGCTCCACCAGTACCTACAACCCTCATGCATTCCAGGCAGGGGGACCTGTGGATGTTGGCCAGCAATTTCAGTAATACCACATCTGAAACATGTATTTATTAACTCCTTCAGTACCATCATGAACTCTTACTCTTATTTTTGTTATTGTAAATTTTCATCATGAGTATCATTTTAAATGTTCATTTTTGCTTTTAAGTCCACAGAAGAGTTAACCACAAAAAAACTTTCTCTATGTTACCCTGTCCTCTGCCATTAGGCAGCCTTCCCTCCAGCACATGCCGCTCTTATTTATATACTTCTCCACCCCATCCCTCCACCTCATCCTTAGTCTCCCTCTCCCCTTCTTTCCATCTGTCTCACTCATGCAGACAACAAACATGTTTTTTAAAGTTCCAAAGCTACCTATGAAGCTGATTTTACTCTCTGCCACTTTACAATACTGTACCAGCTGTATGGAAAAATCTGTGCTGTTGTGGAACATATCCCTGACTTGTATTGAGGGCCACGTTTATTACCAGATGATTTCATTCAACTTATGAAGAATTTGTAACTGTGAAGGAGCCTATGAATATAGCACCTTCAGCTGGAAAAGTTTCCCCACAGTCTGGTCAAAATCACCTGGACATGTTATTTAAAAAAAAAAAAAAAAAAAAAAAAAAAAAAAAAGCTTGGTCTAAAGGAGTTAGACCTTCTGCATGTTTGTGCTTCTTAACCTGTTTCACGTGTTGTATTTTGTTATGGGAGATTGTCGACTGTTACCTATATCTTACACATTATTGACTCATTCTGCTTTCCCTGTCATCCCTCACTGTGTTGAGTTCATTGACATTATTAGGAAATATTTGATTGCCATCTCAACTCATCTTATCCTGCATTTCTACCCCCATATGTTCACTTTCATGTCTAAGTGTGTGATCTTTTTTGATAATTTATCCATTCCCATACATCTTCAATATATTCAATTCATCATTGAGAGGATTGGTTATTCTCTCCTATATTATCTCTCATATCAAATTGTCTGTGTGTTATGTCTCCCACTGTGTATCTCTTGACATTCTTTAGATCTCTCTCTGTTTCCACTACCCTTCCCAGCCCTCAGATATTGATTCTTCCACACAAAAACTAAAATCATTCCTGTCTATTTAGTTGAGGGTTTGGGGCCAGTTTTGAGGATATGCTGAATATATTTTTATCATTGCAGGGAGAGATCATGTTCTAAGTGTTGTGATAATAGCCGTAAATCAGTCCGAAAGTATCAGATTACAAAATGAAAAAAAAAAAAAAAAATGCATATAATTTGAACTTCAGTAATATCACTAATTATGAATCACTCATAATTTGCATATAGTCTGAACTTCAGTAACTTCACTTTGTACATTATTAAATACTAACTTTACACATATCATCAGACTTCAATAACTCTTCAGCTGCTGCAATACAAGTGGACGTTTGAGCTGGTGGGCTTTGTTTAAAAGACAATCACCCAAGTTCAGGGATGTTGCATATCTCTCAGCCTATGATGAGACGTGTGTAAACTTCCATTCTCAACCAAGGTCTTCCAGAATTTTTTCCAGAGCAGTATTTAATGTATTTTCTATGTAACACAGTGGCTTACACTGCAATGCTCCACTCTGCACCACAATGCTCAAATGTGTCAGCATATGAAGTGAAGAGGAAATACAGTTTTCTTGATATAGTTAATATTGTTGAAGGATTTCATTACATGCTGAAAAACTTATGTGGAAGATTATAAACATAGTAAGATCATGATTATTCACAATGTGATTATCTTGATGTTGGTTATTTGAAAAAGATACATATTTATCTCAGGTACATAATTTATATTAATTTCATTCCTTCATTCACTGAGAAAGCAGACATAATTTTAAGTCTGGTGTTTGAAAAAACTGAATCCCTAATATATGCAGTCTTAATGTTTTAGCTGCAAAATATGAGCCATGTACAGTACTTTATTTCCATTTGGCTAAAATCATACAAGAGATACCATGCACAGCCAAAGGGTTAATGCACATCCCTTGGGATGCATCTTAGTTTTTCACACTGCTTGATTATATTAATGACCTTCAACCCAAACCAGTTTCTGGTCATGAAATCGTATTGTATTCCTATCTGCTGAAGCTGGTAGTTCCAGTTATGTACTAAGGTACAAGGTCAAGATTTATTATACTTTTTAAACTTTAACATGGCCAAAGATTGCTGTCAGTCCATCTTGAAAGCCCATCTGTGACAAGATCAACACTCGAATATGATGCTAACCATGAAGTGATGCCCATCCCCCCCGGGTACCTGGTTTGAGGTCTGTGACCCTCATGCGGGTATAGGCTATTTTGGCCATAAATGAATTTCTGAAAATTGCAAATCCAATCTTACAAAGTAGTTGGGCATGCTACAAATAGCAAACAAATACATGTACAGTACTTACCATTTTACTGATGCACGGTTGAGGAATGAGGGCTGAGTGTGCAAGTGTGTGAGAGGCCTGGTGGGGTGCCGGCCGGGGGGATGCGGGAAGCCATAAGGGTTGCCACTGAGGGAATTGTGAGCTATGCAAACAATGGCGCACTGTGACAAAATGTTTATGCACATGAAACGATGTGCCCTACATACATGTAAATAAACATGAACTGGGGGGGAGAGGTTAAAGAATGTAGAGTCTGAGCATCGCCTTCTTCTGCCATTGAGCAAAAGAGCAAAAATCTGGGCCAGGTTAAGGTGAAAAGAGTATAGTCACCTTCTTGTATTACCGGTAAGTTTCCGAATTTTGCCTCCGTGTATGACAAGATGTGCCAGATATTTAGATATTTAGGTATCTTGTTTGTGACCAAGATTTTGAAATATTGTATGGTAAATGCAGGATATTTAAGCATCTTGTGTGTGACCAAGAAATAGAAATATTGTTTGGTGATTACCTGGGGAAAGTTGCACCTGTGAGAAAACAAGTAACTGAAGGGAGCATAAAGGTTAGTATACTGTATATGGAAAAAAAAGTATCATATAGACTATGTACATGTCAACGTGACAAGACCAATAAAAAAAATGTATTGACTAAACAAAGTACAGTATCAAATGGATTATGTACAAAATGATATCGTACTGTGGACAGAAAATGCACATTGACCGCATACTATGGCGGGGGTTGCATGAAACATAACAAAAGGCATCATGCAAACCCTGAACGATACTTTTTTACTGTGGGTATGAGGTCATCATGTACTGACATTTCTGTGTGTTATACTCTGTTTGGTTATGGGAACACTATTATAGTTCACTGATCTGTATAGTTTATGTATTTTAAGTGTATATTTTACTATATAGTGTAGTGTACATTTGTTCATAACATTACAGCCATATAAGCATTCTTACAGTATTACATATTGTGGACACTTGCAGCGGTCCAAGCACACACACATGCATAAAAATACAAATACATATACACATAAACATACATATATGATCTAATAAATAATTTAGCTGCAATGTTGTTGGAATATGTTTAGATAATAATGCGTTACTTTTCTAGTCCATCACTTCATTCCATGCAAGAATGTTAAACTGCATAGTCGAGATGGAGTTAAGAGAAGCATAGTTATTGAATTTGTCACTTTTACCATGGTCACTTAAGAAATATTCACTGTCTCTGTAAAGTATAATTTAACTTCATGATTTATGTAAAAGTGGCTGGAGGATAAGTTATGTAAATTTGTGAAGATTTTAAACTTGCTCCATGCTGTTGTCTTCTTGCCAAAATCATCATTGTTTTTGGTTGACTTTTTCATAATCACATATCCGATCCTTTATTATACCTGTAATTACTTATCAGATCTTTTATTAATAGTCTGTACTGTGGTTAGGTATTGTTAATGTCTACTGTATATGTGTGTGTACATTGTTATTGTTACTGTCAAAATATCTGTTATCATGCTTTGACCATAATAATTTCCATGATCTCTTGGTATATCCTCACAGTCTTACAGAGCCAGATCATACCTAGTGTCATAGTTCAGAGCCAGGTATAGTTGACAGAAGTTTGCTTAATATTTCACCACATCACTGCCTCTTTCAGGCTAGTAATCTACATTGAGAGGCTCGGTATGTGTCTCCACCCATAGGTGATAGCCTTTCATGTGATGTATCAGGGAGGAGTGTGACAGACTTGCCCTAATTCGAAGTAGATGCAGTGGAATAAAAAGTAAACTTATGTCTGACTGTGCATGGTCCCCACATTCCACACACTTATGCTGCTTGAATAACATGTACAGTACAGTATTCCTGAACACTGTCTTTATCCCATTAGTGTTACAAGACCTTATTCTTGCATTCTTGTGTGTGAGGTGCAGTATGAATCTCTCTCTCTTTCTCTCTCTCTCTCTCTCACACACACACACACACACACACACACACACACACACACACACACACACACACACACACACACACACACACACACACACACACACCACTCGCTGGTGCAGTGGTAACGTTCTCGCTAACCAACTGGTGGACAGGAGTTCGCGCCTCGCTCAGGTTGCGAAAAGTTTCACTGACAAAGTGGGTGGTTACTGTCCCCCTTGAGCAAGGGGACGGGTGTGTGCGCGTGTGAAGGTCACAGCCTTGCCCTTAGATCGGACTATATGAGCTCTCAGCTCCCTTCCGGGAGGGTAAAAGCTGACGATCACGACCATCAAGTGATCCTGACCGACCCGGTGAATTACACACACACACACACACACACACACGTTTTTCTCCTCTCCGACAGTTTACTGCGACAGACATTCCTTTTCACCATTTCCATCAAAAATCATCTCGGCAAAAGCTAAAAAAGGTCTTTCTTGTGGCCTTTCTGTAGTTCAGCTACGATGTATCATTCCACGTCTTTCCTCTAGTTTACATTCCTTGAAAACTCAATGCAGGTAGACCCAGAAAAGATTAAGCTTTAAAAAATTAGGTTTCTATGTCTTTTTATCCAATACACACCTTATATCCAATACACTCCTGATACCATAACTTGTCTTACATCTAAGCTGTCCTCAACAAGTATACCTCCATTCATTCATCCCTACTTTAACTCAGCTGCAATTTCTGATTCCATCATAACTCACCTTTTTACCCATTACTGAGCAAGTCCATGTTGTTTATAGTGTGAACAAATTGTACGTGATTTTTTTCTCCTACTTTCTAATTTTTGTTTCTTTCCTCCTTTCTGTACTTGGGAAAATTGGGATAGCTTGATGGTGATGATGATGATGATGATGATGATGATAATGATGATGATAATGATGATATCTGCTTCACTATCCTGTCTCAGGATAATTGTTAAGTAGCTTTTAATATTTTCTAGTATTCTAAGTATCAGTCACATTTTCTCTGAGGTTACCGAGCTACAGAGACACAAGTACTGTACCGCCTAATGTCGTTCCTGCATATACATCAAGTAGCGCCTGTAACCTGTTCTCTTGTTAAGGCATTGTGTACTATGTAACTAACAATGCAAGTCGTGTATCAAATATATCACTTTGTACAATAATTAATGTTCATGAATTCATACTGTATAATTGTTTTAACTGGAGAGAGTGCATTGTATATTTGAGTATCTCAGTAATACATTATACTCTTTTCACTTTAGCTTGGTCTGAAATTGCCATCTCCCCATCTTGACTGCTGAAATGTAGCCGTAGATTAACACCAGAATATGGTGCTAGTCATGAAGAAGGGCTATGGAAAGGATATAGAGTCAGAATATGGTCTTTTTCGGCCATTGAACTATGCGCACCAGGCTAGTAAAGGATGACACTCTGGTCCAAGTTAAAGTATAAGAAGTATAGTACAGTATTGTATATTTAAATTATTAATGCTTAAGCTGTTGTCTACAAATGAAATACTGCCAGCTTTTTAGTACTGTAGACTGAAGTTAAGTGTTTGGTATTCCTGTTATATTAATGATTGTGGGATTTATTTAACACAAAGTTGATCATGATGTTGTTAAAGCACGTAATTATTCCACCTCAGCATAAGCCTTCACTCAGGCTGATTTTATACTTATGTGACTTTGCCTTGTGTAATTTTGCACTCATACCCTGTCAGTGTATGTGTCATCCATGCCAATATTTTCAGAAAGAGTAATATATATGTTCATGGCTCTTTTATCATTATCATAATAATATTTTGCTGGACACCAATGTAATCCCCTAGTACCCTGTCTACTCACAGCACTATACTCTGTTCATCTTAACTTGGCCTATAATTACCATCTCTCTATCCTCTGTGCGGAGTTGTAACAACAGACTTCCAGTTGAATATGGTGTTAATCACAAAGAGGACTAATGGAAAGGATGTAGAACTGTAGCATTGTCTTTCTGTTACTGAACTATGTGAAATAAGCTGCTAAAGGACTAAAATCTGGCCCAAGTTAATGTGAAAGAAATATAGTTTGTTCCCAACCTCTCACCACAACCCTCCACTCTCTCTCTGTTCATGGCACTTTTATATTTCCCAAACCCTATATATCATGTTCTCATCCTCTTCCCACTCCCTGTCTGCTCATGGCACTAGTGTGTTTTTCAGCCTGTGTTCAAGGCTGTCTCACCCTCACAGATCATAGGGTCATGCAATTAAAACTGAGTGTGCTAAGGTGTAGGCAAGCTTTTATTTTAAGACTGTCAGTTTCAAAATACAGGTACCCGTTTGAGTATGAAATGGTTGCACTTCATTACACATTATTCAGTGAAATGATAAATGATATAAAAAGGTGAAAACTTTTTTTTTTTTTTTTTTTTTTTTTTTTTTTTTTTTTCCCCTACTGCATTTCATTGATGTTAATTTGATGGGTTTGCCTACAGTTTTGTCCTCTTATTTCATATGGCCAATAGCCCCTTCCTACATCAGTACTGAATGGCTGGAGAGAGAGAAATGTACAGTATTGATTCTTCTGGTTGCATTTAATGCCAGTGTCACCAGACATTAGCAGTGCCATAATTCTCACCAGGTGGTTGAGATACAAATATGACAGAGAGCTCATGATATTGTCCATATATAAGACAGTTTACCTTTTTTGCTGTTCAGTGTCAGAGTGTTTTCATAATGATATTAACATATGCCACCACCAGCCACATTTCAGTACACAAAGGTTGAGGGTGAGCTAGAGTATATTTTATAATAGATTAATGAATTTCCTAGGATGAATATTTAAGCTGTGGTTCATTATTTATTAACACAAAATGCTTTTATTATCAGACCTACTATTCCTTCATTACCAGAATCATATACCACTATATTTACTTGTAGATACCGGTACCTAAATTACATTCCTCTGAGAGCCAGAAAATTAGTTAAGTTCCCAGTAACTGAAGAACAAAATGGCTCCATACTGAGAGTCCCATACTCTTACGCTTCTCAAAATGTTATGCAATACTGAATATGAAATTCTGTGTGACAAATTATGCCCCTTGTTCTTGAGTTGTTGGCAAGTTGTTGATGTGTTGATGGTAGTTTAGAGATGCTGATGAAATACCATAGTTGTCGGTTACTCTCGTTTGTATTGTATTCATATTGATTTAACTGTTGTCCCATCTCACTGCACATTGCTGTTACTACACTTTATTGATGAACTGGATAGTGAGACAGGGAGTAGTTATTTTATAGAAGCTAATTTGCATTTAGTAAACTACCATCTTTTATTCATAAGTGTTCACCAGTTCTTGTTTTATAGCATTTCTGAATTTTAATATAGAAGGGAAAACTAAAGTGTTTCCCATTTGTAGTAGTGAAGATTTTAATGTTCATGGCTGTGATAGTTGAAATTTTAATATTGATATGAGAATGATTAATCAGTTACAGTATGTAGACAAAACTGAAGGTACTGAAGTACTGTACCGGTACTTGAGTGTTTACTTAATTTTTTATGGTACAGTATATGGGAGGGAAGATTTAGAAGGTAAGACTAGAGTAATGAGTGATGAGAAAGAATATGATAGACTTATTGGTATGCATTTTTTTATTGTAAAACTTGTGGTGTGTAAAGTAACATATTGAGGGGATGTTCAAAGGTTAATCAGAGCACTGTCACTACTACATGAGCAGCCATGATAGCACCTATTGTCTCCAAGTGCTGTTTGTGTCATGTTTAGTGGAAGCTTGAGAGCAAAACGAACAAGACTGTACAATAGTTAAAATGAGCAGGTAGTTGATTCAGGCGAGGATAGACTATATCAAAATGTGTAATTAAAAATGAGCCAGTTACTGTTCTTGCCAACCCCATTGTAGTTGTTATGTATCAGTTGTTGTTGCTGGTGTAGCCTAGCATCATGTACAGCTCTGGGGGGATGTCAGCTTGGAAGGTTCTCATAGCATCTCTCCCTTACCAGTTTATTTCTTTACATGGCAGTTAAATATTCCCTTTATTATGGAGTGGGATGCCTTTGTGTGGTGGCACCTATATAAGCATGTAACTCCACTGCCTAATTATATGGAGGTCCTTTACTCTTAAAAGAGGCTGGTGGACTGCAGAAGAGTAACTTTAGCCTTCAGTCCATCATGTTTATATTCAGATGAGCCTGAGATCACATCATTAAGATGCAGTAATATATTTTTGACATCTACCTGTATACAGTCTCTTAGTGTTACATGGATAAACCATAAAAGGGAATATCAAGGTGTACTAAAGGAATTGCCAAAGAAGAAGTGCTAGAAAGCCCTTTGAGCTGATGAGAATATAACCCTCAGTCACACACCTAGCTTGCTGTTTCCCTCCAGCTTACAGTACACTCATGTTGGCTCAGTGGAATATATTACCACTGTATTCATTGATGTCAACTGATTTATGTGAATGTTTGTATAGTTTAAATTTTACTTGGTTAATATTTCTATGGAAGTTTTATAAATTACCCTCTTCCACAAACTTTACCAAAAAGGTTTCTTACTTAACAGAAAAAAAATATACTATAGTCTTAAGTATCTGATGTTATTAGTGAAGGTGAGGATTGCTTTTGTTAGCAGAGACTGGAAACATGAAATAAGGTTAAAATACAAACTCCTTTTCCATTAGCTACAATGTATCTTGTTTTTAGTGTAACTTATAATCAAATACAACTTAGTTACTGCTCACAAAACATCTTTATATAACCACAAGATGTAGTCCCATAGTCACATTTTAAGCTTCCAGCAAAGTTTAAGGGATAAGTAGTGTAAATGTTTTCATGTTAGCTATCATATTTTATTTGCATTTTTGTGAGAATATCATTGTGTTCCTCATATGTTGCCTCTTCATCAGTGTTGTGTGTTCCCTGAGTCATCTGTTGTTGATTTCATGTTACTTACAGTTTGTGGGGGTCCATATAAACCCTTTGAATCCAGATGATGCCCAATTATTTTATTCATGCTGACACCGGATAATTTTATTTCACTCAGAAAACCTCTAGTACTGAAGGGGTTAATTGAGGCTGTACCTTATCCCTCCAGATTTTAATAATCTGTCCTAAGGTGAATAAAATCATCAGGAGATGGCAAGGACAAAATGAAAAGGACATCCCCGGACACTTGAGGGTTAAGCAGTATAGCTGGACCACCTTTTATGGTTAGGGCATTCATGTGATAAGCTAGGTCTCTCAGCTCTCAGTCCAGTCGTTATCCATTACACCACTGTATACAACTCTAACTCTTACAAATAGAAATTGGAAATGTTACACTGTCTTTCATTACCCCTGACAGCCAGTCCTTGTTATGTCAGGTCAAGTATTTATCTGCAGCTGGCACTATGTAATCTGGTACTCTACTTCTTGTTTCATGCTTGGATTGCCGGCAACAAAACCACCAACCCCACTGGTTTTGCCCAGTGGGGAGGATGACTAGACATCCATTAGGATGAAAAGCAAGATCATGTCAAAAGGCAGATTAGCCTATTAAGTCAGTGGTCATCTAGGGTAGGAGTTCATTAGCCTTGGTTGGTAGACCACCTGGATAGCCAGGCTTGGTGCCCAGTGATTCCTTGTCTATAGGCTAGTGGTGAGTCCTTCCCTGACTTGGCAGGCTGGGGAAGGGTTTGCATCTCATCCCCATAAAAACTGCCACCACTATGCACTGCCCTAGTGTCCACCTTATTTGAGTATGTTCCAATATATCATTATTTTCACCTAGCATCTGATCTTGTTATACAGCTGTGTTTTATGCGACAAATTGCTATAATGATAATTTAAAAATTATACACTTTTTGGAATAATGTTAAAAATTGGTCACAAATTCACAAGAACGATATTCTTAACAGCAGCCTTTGAGAACCTCATGCAGACGCGATAATGCATGCAAGCCGACAGTCCGATGTCTGACCCAACATGGCCACTCAATGTTTACACGCGTAGAGCCTCCATCTCGGGTCTGCGCAGGCAGCGGCCTTCATGCCAATCTTTTGAGTCTCACTTGCCCACATGACTTGCACCACTGATCGTCTCCCTCGCACTGTCCAAGCCATCTAACCTCGTTGCTTATGTAAGACCTTTGCAACGCTATCACTAACACCAAGTAATAGTGCACGTGTGCTAAGATTAGTGCTGCATGTGGCTGTAATTGGAGAGAGATCTTTGAGTGTGAAGTAAATGACACTCTGAACTTGGAAATCATATCAGATGTTACCCTTAATGGAAAGTGTGGTGCTACTGATGCTGCTGTGGGCAATGCTAAAAGGGCAAGGCATAACCTTTCCCTTGACATGAAATATGACATTATTGGCCTCACAAGATCGCTCTCTCGTCATCATCGCATTGCTCTCCCCATCTCCCTTCACCTTCTCCTAAGGACCTGGAGAGATTATTCAGGCTCTCCACTGTCCCCGAGCCACGGGGGGGAGGGGGGGGCTTGGTGACAACTTGGATTGGTTCAGGACATAATATTATAGGTGAGTGGCAGAGGGTTTGGGGGCATTTTAGGTTTCATATTCGAGGCCACCCCCCTTAACCCCATTGAACCCATATATCGACCACTATGCAATAGGTTTTCCTTGATGCAACCCAATTATTTACTGAGGCCAGACTGTAAATGGTAGCGTTAACTAGGTCAAACTGGCAATGATGCAACATAGGTAACAATGAATTTTTAACAGGCCATTTATGTGTAAAATAGATTTAGTACAAAAAATAACGCACAAATTGTGACTTACAAGGACAACATAGTACTGTACTGAAATAGTAGGCCTATACGGTAGCCTACTGTATTGTGAAAATAGTCAAAAGAGATTTGGGTGAGAGGAGGGATGATGTGAAGAAGGGGGTAAGGTGAGGATGAGGGTTGGGGTGAGGATGAAGGAAGGGTTGGGGGTGGGGGTCAGGCTGAAGGGAACGGGATGTGGGGAAGGGTGGAATAAGAAAGTGGGAGGGTGGAGGTGAGGAAAGTGCGAGCTGGATAAGAAATAACTTTAAAATACTAATTTTATAAGTTTCGAGAAAGGTCCATCAGGCAGAGGGTAGTCCGGGCTCAGTTTAAGATTTCTCGGTCGATGACGTCTTTCAGTGATCTGTTCTTACTGTCTCCAGACGATTTTATTTAAAACCTCCCCCAGGGTTAATTGTTATTCTATAATCAAAGACAGTGCTACAACCCAGCAGCATCCTTTCCATGGTAGTTTTTTGGGACTAGAGCCATACTGTAGCTTTGATCTCAACATTCAAGGTGGCAATTTTACGTCTAAAGCGAACGAGTGCAGATAAAGATTTAGACATGAGAGGTTTTCGTATACTTCAGCATTCAACATGGAGAGATGGCAATTTTACGCTTAAAGTGAGCAGAATATAGCGCGTTTGAAATTAACCGTAGGATTTCTAAAATGAAGGTTTGTAATTTGTATCTGCCGCCCTCTTACGTCACCATCTCTGCCCCGTGCACGGAGGCCCCGTACCCAGCGGCTGGCTTCCACCTCGTCCGCCATGTTTCATTACAGTGCTTAATGCTGACACTTGTTTACGACTATTTAAGGTACGTTTGGCAGTTATTATTATAATTATAACCTTGCAGATCTTTAGTATGTAGTAGAGATTATGGGGTGACGTACAGTAAGGTGTAAGTAAAGGTTTAAGTCGAAAATTAGACATTATTCGGCCCCACTATCACCAGTACACTGATTCGCTACGCCGTCCCTTCTGGTTTGTCTGTTTAAGGTATATTGGACTTTTATTGCAATTGTCTTGGCCACACAGACCTTCAGTATACTGTAGAGATTGTTATAAGATGTAAACTTTAGGATAAATGTAATCAATCAGTAAACGACATGATGTTCAAAGGCCGTAATTTACACACACCAACCACTACCATTTAATTACTGTATCCAACTTAAGCATCTAATTATACTTTTTATGTTGTTCATTATTGCAGGCAGACCTGGATTATATGACCTAAAACTGTAGGAATCAAGCTTTTCAGTCGATGACTGGCCATAATAATTGCATCATGATTGTTTAAGTAAACAGTACCAAACAGTTATAGGTAAGCACCAATAAAACAGAATGGTCAATCTCTGATGAAGATCAGGACATGGGTCAGAGGCTTGCGCGGTATTATTTTACAAGTTGCCAATATGCGGTTCAGGGATATTACCATCATAAACTCATGGTAAGATACCTAACTCTAAGGTAGGCATTCCGCTGCAGCAGGTTTGGTTAGGTCCAGAAAAATATACTGCACAACCTGGGGAGTATATTGGCAACTTGTGAAAATTCACCTCCTGTGCCCAGTATCTTCAGTAGTACAGTAACTAAATAATGTAATTGGGGTTGCGGAGTCTGAGTCTGAAAAATTTCCACGAGCCCAACTCAGATGATTTTTTTTTCCAGAATGGTAGGCTATATCTTTTCAGTATTCAGTTTATTTTACAACCGGTATTATTTTACAAGTGGACAATATGCAGTTTTGGAATTTCAGCACCATTAACGTATAGTATAGTTCCTAAGGATCATAATGAACTCCCATAACCCCATTCGAAAATTGATATTTTCAGAGATAATGAATTTAGATTAAAATTAAAAACTACCTTGGATCTTCACTCGGCCACTCGGGCAAAAAAATGTGTTCATTCGTACGTTTCTCTTCCCTTCTACAGCACATGCATCTCGTAGGTTTATCACCCACTCATATGCCTACTTTAGTGAAATGGCGGGGCGACTTGGAGGTGATTTGTTTGTGGCCACCCCAAACGGGATTGAGGCGTCTGTCAGTAGATAGATAGCTAGATGGTATTCGGCCAATGAATTTGAATTGCAGTCTTTGATTCAATCTGGATGGAAAATTCAAATCCTCACTATGGCCTGTGAAGAAGAAGGACATGCTGTCTGTCCCGGGTGTGATATTGATTATTTATGGGTGATTAAGCGTTTCCACTCTGAACCTGAGGAGGCTATTGAGTTTTTTAGAAGACATAGTGTATTACATTCGGAAGTTTATTGCCCAGATTGTCAGGAACCATGTAAATTTAGAAAAGACAAACATCAGTGGTACTGTGGTCAGCACAAAAAATACGCAAAAACCAAGAAACGGGTCCAGTGTGGTTTTTGTGTGTCTGACTACAAAGGAAGTTTTGTGGACAATACACACCTTCCTCCGTGGCAAACTATAGTGTTCATAAACCACTGGAACTGGCCTACCCCCGGAAGACGACGACGACCCAGACAACCCTCGTCCTGGACCATCATATCTCTAGGGTGAGCGTTCCCCTAGGATAGGGAAGGTTTGGTTAGGTTTAGTGTGTTTGGTGAGGTTACGTTACATACTCTCCTAGGATAGGTTAGGTATGTTGTGTTAGGTTTGGTTAGTTTCATTGTGTTCAGTGAGGTTACGATAGGTCTGTTTTGTTTGGTTTGGTCTTTTCGGTTATGTTTACGGGTGGTGCAGTATATTTTTCTGTTGGTTTTTGATGCGAGTTCAGTTGTTTTTTACTTCATTTTTTCGGAAAATGCTTTATTTCACCAACTTTTCCAATCAAATTTCATGATTGTAAAAGGGACAATGAGGCATTTCCGACAAAAATCTATCTATCTATTGCCAGACGCCATAATCCCGTACGGGGTGGCCATTTGACTCTGAGTTAGTTGTTTTACGGGGAGGGGCACTAACCCTCCACCAACCCACTTGACACGTAGGGAGCACGTATGGTTTGGTTATATGGTTACCACCCAGCGTTGTAAATGGTTTCTTGGCTTACAGGAAACCATTTGGCTTGTCACTCAATGTAAAGCCACCTGTAAAGGAAAGAAAAGCATTAAGTAGTGACAGGAAAGATGGGAGAAATAGGAGGAGAGGAGGGCAGGCACAGAAAAAGAATGATAAATGCTAAGGAAGAAGTAGGCAGCACTACATCAAGTGAGTGGATGATGGTCGCCACCACCGACCACTACAATGAAGGTCAGAAACATTCGAATCGCGTCAAAAACTGCCAGAAAAATATATTGCACTACCTGGGGGATGTATTGTCCACTTGTAAAAATTTACCAAACTTTCTGCTAATACAGACAAGCTCTGAAAATATCAATAATGTTAACATTCTGAGTCAGGAATGGTGTGCAGATGGGAATTTTTCTCCATAGTCTCTAACAAAATTACAACTTTTATCCTGATGAATGTTATTAAGTCAGGTAAAAATCTGTCTACAGCTCCTAATATGCACAAGGATGATTTTCAGCATGGAATGCTATGCACGAAAAATAAAAATAACTGTAATCATGACCAAACTATCCAGTACCTGGAATGTGTTGCTCTGGATATGTTACCTCATGTCTTCTCACCAAACCTTTACCCAGACAATAATCTTAAAGTTATGAAAGTTTTGAAGCTTACAGTCAGATGGCTTGTAGATGGGCTTAAAACGTAGTCATAAATAATTCATGGGATATGTGGCCTTGGAACAGGTCTGTCAGCCATTCAGCATTAAACTCCTAATGCATGTCACATAAAGATCCATAGCACTGGGTGGGAGCCCTCTCAATGTCAGTTGTGGCAAGTTCCCTGTACTTCCTCCAACCTATGGAGTTTTGGTGGCATTCCGTGCCTGGCTGTTCAAGACACGACAGGCAGCAAATTTGGACATCCACAGGTCCCCCTGTGATTGTAGCTTTACCCCTTCAAAGCTGCCACAGCCCAGATTATCCAGTACAGTACAGCTAAATTACACAAAATTTCAATTCCCAACAGAGCCTTACCATCAAATTCCCCCCCCCCCCCCTCCATTCTGCTTCACAATGAAAATTTACTTGGATTACATTCAGGATGTAAGGGTGAGAGGAAGACTATGAACAGGATGGATGGACAGCATGAAGAGAGCGTCAGATGCAAGAGAGATGTCTGTAGAGCAGTGAAGAGTGGCTGTGTGTGATGGAGGATGACTGGACAGAAATTGTGATAGAGCAAATGGTGACGCGGCCCCAAGGGGATATTCTCCCGTATTTGTTCAGATAAGCTCATCGTCAGGTGCGGGTAAGGGGATGGGTCCATTATGATGAGGCAGGGGAAAAACAGCCCTGCTGTTGGGCCCTGCTGAGGATGTTGCTAATTGCAATGTGCAGCTGACCCCCATGTGGTGTGATGCAGTGACGATCTGTCCCTTCTTACCCTGGGGCTAAGATATGAGTAAATGTGTGTGTGTGTGGATGAGTAAATAGGGAGGGTATCAACCTGTCTTGGCTACCCCCCTTTTTTGAGGGGGAAGCAGCCTAGGTATGTAGATACACATTCAGGGTTGTGGAATCGGTGATAATATATATATTTCCCGACTCCAACTCAAGAAATTTTACGACTAAGTTACGACTCCGACTTAAGTATGTACTGTACTGTGCTAATAATATGGCACATGCATGTGATGCAGGTAAATGATTAATATTCATGAATTTTGATGGATGGAATTCCTAAATTTTCATTTTATATTCTCTACTTATGGTGCTTGCATAACAAAGTTATACATGGTTGTAAGGTAAATTTTTACAAGTGGACAATAATGGTACCGTACTAAAATTCCAAAACTGCGTATTGTCCGCTCGTAAAATAATACCGAAAGTTTTTGCCTGTCTTTATGCACATATTGTACCTAGCCTATTTAGAGAGTGTTCCATGCTTACAGGATCAGCTCCCCCCCCACCTAGTGGCTGATCTCCAAGTTGCTTGGTCACCTGCAGCTTTCTAGCCAAGTCTCCAAACCCTGAAGTCCTTTCTCAGGTCACTGTCTCCTGCATTTTCCATGGTTTGTCAACAGTGGATGTCGTCCCATGTTCAGGTGTGTACAGTACTTCACCCATTCTTTCTGCATTTCCAGACCACCTCAACCTTTCTATGCATCCCACTTTACCAACTCAGTTCAGTGCTCCAGTATCCTCTTACATTTACACACGGTGGTTTGTCCTTCAGAGTGACACTACATATCCATTTTACCGTTTTTATTCTTACTTCAGTGCTCTGTAACGTACAGATACCTTCCTCATTTACTGCTAGGTTTCAGTACCATACAGCCTCATGCTTTGCACAGATACATTATGGAGTAAAATTTTCATTTCACATAAAAGAGACCACTCGCTTTCACCTCAAAATTTCTTTATACTTTTTTTTTTTCCCCCCACACATTTTTCCTGTGTTTATTCCCAATTATCCACCCAGGTCTGTTCAAAATGTTCAAAAACTTTTATTTCAAGTGCAGTGTGGAGGCAGTTGGAGTTGCACTGAGGTGTGTACAGAGATGAAATAATAACCTACCCTCGGAACAAACCATTTATCCATACCATACACCAGGAATGACAAAGACATGTTCAAAGCCAGATTTGTGGCTTGCCTGCTGTAATAAAATGAACAGGAAAATGGAGCTCTGTGTACATCGTTTCATTTCAAGGTCACAACCATGCACCCATGACTCATCACCGTTGATAATGGAGTTGAAATCAGGATTGATTTCTAGCAGGGTTTGCATGATTTACTTGGTAATAGTTATTCATCCATCCATCATCTAATCCAGTGTTGCCCCATAAGGAGCGTAAGAACCCAGGGCTAGGCAAGTTGGTCCTGACATTTATGATGAGTGACCAGCCTAACTCATCCGTGAGTGGCAGTACTTGTGCAGTAAAGCCCAACCACTCCTTGGATATAAACCTGCACAGGCTCAGTCTGATTGGAGCGCCTTAATTGCCCACTAAACCACAAGGCCCCGTAATTTGGTTATATGGTCACCACCCAGCGTAGTAAATGGTTTCCTGGTGTACAGGACACCATTTGGCTTGTCAGTCAGTGTAGAGTCACCCATAGACAGAAGGAAGAGGAAGGAACAAAGGAAAGAAAGACAGAAGAGGAAGGATGGAAAGAAGGAAGGAAGAGAGGAAAGGGCAGGCACCTGAGAGCAGCACTACATCGAATGAGTGGATGGTGAGCGCCCCCACCGGCCAACAGTAGTTATTGAATACATGATTTATTTCAGCAATTTATAACACATTAACTTCCCCCTCTGCTGGTAACTTTAACATCTCTGACACCCCCCAGTGCTGACTGATTTTAGATTATTTTATTTGTATTTGTATTTTCTTTTGCCTAGATAGGTTAGTTTTGATTCAAAACCCATAAACACCCAAACTGGTACTCACAGAAGCCAGGAAAGTCGATTTTGGGCCCTTATCCTGACCGTGCCTGTCTGGTGAAATATGGGAGTAAACCCCGTAGACTTTCCATAGGGGACCAGGCGCTTTTATTTGATGTTTGGCCATGGTATACTGAAGTATATGCCCTGGTGATGCTCCCAACATGTCCTTGGAGCATGTGGCCACTATTCTCGGGCATAATGATATGCATTTTTTGCTGAATTTTTTAATACGGGGTCAAAGTTGACCTGATGCAGGGGCAGTGCGCACGTGCGGTACACACACTGAGTGACTCATAGTGGTCTCCCATGTCGTGCCACATTCAAAACTTAACGCCTGGTAAACATTCCTGCCTCTCTCAATATTTCGATTTTTCCTTGGCCACCCCGTCTGGGATACGTGGCGTCTGGCAATGAATGAATGAATATGCAGTCAAAGTTTACCTGATGCAGGGGCAGTATGCGTGCACGGTGCGCACTCTGGGTGACTCATAGAGGTCTCTTGTGACGTGCCACATTCAAAACTTAATGCCTGGTAAATATTTCCTGCCTCTCTCAATATTTTGATATTTTGGCAATTTTTTTTTAACCCATCTCGTCCCGAGGTTTTCCGTACCTCCAACATCCCCCAATCCCGAGGTATTTTCGATTTTTTTTTTTCTTTATTTTTTGTTTATTTTGCTAAAACCTTCGCTTTTGGTGAGAAACTGAAAAATCATAGAGAAATCGCTCACCTGAGGTTTAAAATACTCAATCCAGGTAGGAGTTCCTCCTTACCTGACTGGGTTTTCTAACATGCTGGCACCAAAGAAAACGAGTTCTATGGGAGGGTAACTATTTTATCCACTCATAAACGGTATTTATTTATTTACTTGGTACGAATTTATATGTAGTATGAGAGTATATTGGTTTTCAAGCAGTAATAAAGGCATTATAAGCATTGTTTCACTCACTAACTAATCACCATACCTGACCTTTTTTTGCCACATTACCTGATCATTATTTCTGACTGTTTCTTCTTCTAATGCTATGTAAACATTGTCCTCCACATTGTCATCGATTGGGGAATCACTCTGGCCCTGAATATCTTTACTGGCCAGGTCACTGGTAACAGGTGAATTGCCGAGACAATGACGTGAGGGGGGGAGGGGGGAGGTTATGCGGTGTAAGGCATTGTCCCTGCTTGGCATCTTGTAGAGGAATAGAGGAAGGTGTCCCGTGTATACATACGAAAAATCACGCTCGAAAATTGAAAATTGTGCAAATTAGGGACCTTGCAATTGCACGACATACTGGTACGTCGCCGGGACTGGCAAATGCAAATCGTTGCAACGTACCCATACGTCGACGGGACGGGGCGGGTTAAATCATAGGCTGTTTATGAATGGCTGTGGCACTGCCCGCGGCAAAGGGCATATGTTTTTAAAAATCAAGCAAAAATATGATTTTAATGAAATGAGGAGAGTTCATGTAACATTTACACATAACTTAGGGAGCATGGTAGTAGTTATTAGAAGAAATTGCATTATTTGATGAAGTAATGAATTTTATCAAGAATTGAATGAAAACTGCGATACCAGTTTCGTGTTTTTTCTTGCTTTTTAAAATCTTTAGGAATATCAGTTTTATGATTTTATTGTAGTTTGAAAAATTTATTGGGGAATTTATACAAAATCAGGACAAACTTGGCAGTTCTGTGTAGTATATTAATTTACTTGATTATTGTTCATCAAAACAGGAATAATAGCAGTATTTTATTATATCTATAAAGCATCACCTTCAGAATGTAGTATTAACTGATGTCTTGATGTCAGCTTGTGTTGATTTTTTTATCATATCAAGGAGGGTTCAATAAATTCCTTATTTGTCTTTTATCTTATTGTACACTGTTGTTAAACATTGCATGAAGCAGAGCTTATGTACTGATAAAATTTCATGGTGTTTCAGACGTACAGTGGTTGGGTTTTATTTTCATACATATATGGCATTACATGAAATGATATAAATCACTCATATCACAAATCGTTTATGACTCACTTTGTTTCATCCCTGATCTCTGGCCTTGTTTTCACATCGTCACACACTTCTTGAAGATGAAATGTAACAAATTTTGCATTCAACACATGCAAATGCCAATAGTCAGAATTACTTGACATGATCCGGAGGAAAGTTCCAGTTCATAATCATTTTCTTGGATGATTAGTTATTCTGGACCAACTTGCCTAGCCCTGGATTCGTATGCACCTCATAGGGCAACTTAGGATTGGATGGTTAATTATCAGTCAGTTTGAATTTTTCATTCACCTTAGTGACCACTTCATCATCGGGTTGATGCTTTCCCTGAATGTGAGTCATTGTTGACTGATTCGTAGTCATCTTGGAAATGTATTATCCATTGATGAGTGACAGCCACACTTACCCGATAGCTGTGTCGTACGTCATATAATGGAAAACTTGTAGCTGCAACGTACATCTTTTTTTTTTGGGGGGGGGGGGCGTGCTATATATTCCTCCCATGTGGACGCATTACTTCACCATGGTTGAACCAAGGTAAATAATGAACTCATATTTGTTTTTCCTCTACTGTTTTTTTGCACTCTTTCACTTCACAAGCAAAAATTATTTATTATTATTTTTACTTTTATTTTTTTTGTGTATGGCGAGGTCGATCAAAAATGTCCTCATTACTTCACCACGGCTGAACTAAGGCAAATATTGAACTCATATTTGTTTTTCCTATACTTTTCCATGCATTCTTTCATTTCATCCGTTTATCTCTATCTATCTATCTATATAGCTATTGCCAGATGCCTTAATCCTGTAAGGGGTGACCACAACAAATTGCCCCCATGTCGCCCTGTCCCCCGTCATTTCACTGCCCTGCTCCCAGCTCACACACCCCTCTTTATACCTCTCCACTCCATCCCTCCATCCCATCCTTGGCCTCCCCCTCCCTCTTTCCACCTCACTCACACACTCTCCTCATCAGTCTCTCACTCGACATCCTCTCCACATGGCCAGACCACCTTAGTGTGTTTCTCCTAACGCATCCTATCACATCCACACCACAACACTCCTTCACTTCCTCATTTGCCAGTCTCTCTCTCCATGTGACTCCACATGCTCCTCTCAAATAACTCATTTCCGCTGCTCTCACTCGTGACTTGTGTCTCTCCAGCAACGTCCAAGCTTCACTTCTATATGTTATAGTTGGTATCACAATACTTCCATGTAGTAGCTTTTTCACTTCCATGCTCACTTCCCCATTTCTTATCACTGCTTTAAAGGAACTAGCAACCTTTTAACTTGTTGTACCCTTTCAAGCACTTCATCCTCCAAACTTCCATCCTTTCACATCACACTACCCAAGTACTTAAACACACTCACATTTTCCATTTCCTCCTCATCCAACCTCACTGTACTGTACATTCACTGACTTCACTTCTCTCGAAGACCATAACTTTACTCTTCCTTACTGTACATTCACCTTTAGATTCCATTTCTTACACACGCTCCAAAACTCATTCACCAAGCCTTTCAGCTCCCCTTCGTCTTCACTTAACAACACAGTATCATCTGCAAACAACAGTACAGGGAGTTTCCAAACACTGCCCTTTCTCATTAGGGCTGCCCCAACATCCTTGTGTGTCTTTTATAACTCCATCCATCTACAGATTGACCAGCCATGGAGACATGACACATCCTTGTTTCAATCCAACCTTCAAATAGAAAAATTCACCCAGTTCACTGTGTACACGCACTGCAGCCTTAGCACCCTCATACATACTCTTCATGGCGTTCAGCAACTTCCCATCTACACCATATATTCTTATTACTTTCCACAATCCTTGTCTATCCACCCTGTCATATGCTTTCTCCAAATCCATGGTGGCCACATACAACTTCTATCCCTTCCCTAGAAACTTTTCCGCTAAAGATCTAAAGATGAATACTGTATCTGATCTACACAACCTCTTCCCTTCCTAAAACCTTCCTGTTCTTCTCCAAGTAGTTCCTCTGTTATGTCCCTAACTCTGTCAATAAGTATCCAGCCATATACTTTTCCTGTTATTTGTGAGAAAAATATATTCCGTTTTTTTGCGCATGGGGGGAGGATATACCAGGAAACCTGATGCTGCAGTTTTCGGGTTAAGCAGTCATCAACAAAGGCAGTTGTTAACCCGCGGTATCCCGTTGACGTTCTTTAACGTCCACACGTTTTGTCACTGCCAATCCCATCGATGTACATAAATGTGAAAAAATTGCAAGGTCCCTAATTTGCACAATTTTCAATTTTCGCGAGTCATTTTTGATATGTATACACGTGACACCTTCCTCAACAAGATGTCAGGCAGGGACAATGCCTTACCCAGCATGACCTCCTTCCCCCCCCTGCATGCCATTGTCTCAGCAATTCACCTGTTATCAGTGACCTGGCCAGTATAGCCATGTCATGCCACAGTACGAAATTCAGGGCCAGAGTGATTCCCCAATCAATGACAATGTGGAGGACAAACTTTACATAGCATTAGAGGAAGAAACAGTTAGAAATGATGATCAGGTAATGTGGCAAAAAAATGTCAGGTATTAGTGAGTGAAACAATGCTTATAATGCCTATATTACTGCTTGAAAACCAATATACTCTCATACTACATATAAATTTGTACCAAGTAAATAAATAAATACTGTTTATGAGTGGTGTGAAATAGTTATCCTCCCATAGAACTCGTTTTCTTTGGTGCCAGCCTGATAGAAAACCAGTAAGGTAAGGAGGTACTCCTACCTGTAATGAGTATTTTAAACCTCAGGTGAGCGATTTCTCTATGAATTTTCGATGTTTCTCACCAAAAGCGAAGGTTAGAGCCAAAAAAAAAAATTTCCTAAAATGGTCGGGATTGAGGGGAGTCAGTGGTGGAACAGTGGTCGGGATGGGGCGGGTTAATGTTTCAGGGAATTTGTTCCACTTTTACTATTTTCTGCACAAAACTTGATACAACACACATTGCTTCTCTTTTCTGTTCATTGTAATTATGACTGGCAAGAGATAGCCAGTTTTGTCGTTGAATATACAGTATCTTTCCCACCACTGGTATAAGGTATGGAGGGAAGGCTTGTTGTTGGGTTGGGTAGTATTTCTGCTGTGTATACAGCTCAGTGAGCTCAATGCCTTCATAGTGTCCCGTGTGAAAGAAGAAATCTTCAGAGCATTTTGATTAGACCTCATACATTGGTGTTAAGATATTGCAACTCCACTACCTAGCAGTGGAGTTCCAAGCAGCTCTGTACTTCCAATGGCACGTGAGGGGAAGGGGATGTCTTTTCTCATCTACTTCATATGCTGAGAGATTTCTGAGGGTTTATTTTTCAAGACCTCTTCTTGCATGAAAGTGAGAGCTGAGTTAAATTGCTGGTGTCTGTTTATACAGAGTGTGAGTGATTCATATATCCTTAGGAACAGTTATGTGTGGATAACAGTCTTAATTATTTACTGTGCTTAACGTAAATTGCTTTTGCAGATGTTGCTGTACCAGACTGACCAGTGAGAGAAAAGGAAGGACCAACCTGCCTGTGTTCATCTCTGTACTCTGTTGAATTATGGTTGCGCTGGGAAGATGTCCAGGTGATGTTGTGGTATTAATGTTATGGGCATGTGTGTGTTAATTTTGTCTCATTGGTTTGTTTTTCTTTCGTTGGTTGTTTGTTCTTAGTGTTGTGCTCTGCTTGTAAACAGTGGCTCTTTCTTCTCTTGTCCATTGTTGATGTTGCATTGTTAGTCTTGTTTATGTGTGCATTGTTAGTCTTGTTTATGTGTGTTGCTTTCTCATTCAGAAGTTGTGTAGAGTTTGCTGTTTACTTACTGATTTGCTCTTAATAGGTATGTGCGTAGTTTATTTATTTTGTTATTGGCTGTTTTGTGTTGTCTTTCTGTAGAGTACGTCAGTTGTTGTCTTTCTATAGAGTACTTCAGTTGCTTCAGTGATTTTGTTTTCTCTGGTATTTTGCTGATGCTGTGTTCCATTCTTATTGTTATGTTATTACTTTTTTTTACAGCAATGTTGTGTTCTTTTTTTTAGTAATGTCATGCTGGTATTTCTCTTGATGAACTTTTGCTGTTAGGTATTACAGGAAAAGGCTAGCAAAATGGTTGTGCCCAGGGAGGATTATGATAAGGCAGTATCTGAAGGATATGTCAAGAACCAGCTTCATTTGTTACGAATTCCCAAAGCCACGTACAGTGCGACACTTGTGAATGCAGCCAAAAAATTCGTATTCTTATTAGGTTAGCCTACTACCGGTAGGTTTTTAGCAGCTTTTCACAAACCATTTTTTTTAGCTACCAAGTTATATTTTGCTATGTGCTGTTTATACCTTTTTTCATCACCATCATCAACATATCTCTCTTTCCCACCTTTGGATGGGGTGAGGTAGGGTCCAGAGATTTCATAAAATAAAAACATATGAGAGAATATCAACGTTGAAGCCCCTCATCCTTAACCATTTATTTGGCAGAGAAAGTAGTGATGTTCTGCCTTGTCCTATATATATTGAGAAAATATAAATAGCATAAAGGAGAGTATTCAGGAAGCTACCCGTTAATACATACAGTATGTTACTCGTTCGTTGTTAATATTGACAGAATAAATAACGTAAAAGATAATGTTGATACAGCATGCTGTATGTTAAAGTAAACTAGTATGGAAAAGTTGCCAGGGAGTCTAATAATCCCTTTCACGTCGGTGACGTGTTTCATGTTAACATTTGTTGTTAACTTCAGATGATGATATTCAGCTTAGGAGAGACTTTTTCCAGCTGGAGGGGTTATCTATAAACCCAGCATTTATCCTTTTAATACAAGTGAGCTTTTCGAAGTTGAATAGACTTTTCTGAGTGAAGCATGAATGGAATACTGTATTAAAAAAAAAAAAAATCACTGGATTTTTTTTTCTCTTTGTTTAAGGTAAGTGGACCACTTTAATAAATCAGTCATGGTTACATAAATTCAGTGAACCTTAGTTATGATGTAGGAATGAATCTCCTTGGTTATTACTCAAAACAACCCTCCAGTCTGACTACACTTGTTCATCAACGAAGCCGAAAGATGTTAGAGATCTTTGTCAGAATCAAGTAAACTAACTATAACCATATGGAATGAAAAGATATTATAAGCAACCAGGATGAACTCTGGGATTAAATATCTCATTAAATATGGATAATATTTGGGCAACAATATCCTCCAGGCAAATTACTTTTCCTCAAGGGGGGGGAGGAGGAGGAATTTACTGGGGGAAGCTGAGGTTAACCCTTTTGCCTGCTGTGGATGCACGGTTATTTTATTCAGGCTGCCACGAGACAGTTTGGTTTAGCTGAGAGGACTTCCATTTGAGGCAGGGGGTTGACACTGGCTCAGCCTTTGGACTGCTGGAAATTACCTCAGTTGAATATGTCAGGTAGAAGCCAGAATAAGATACTGTACGTAGTCAAGTGCATCCATGGCAACAAAAGGGTTAACCTCATCAAAACTAAATGTCTTTCTTGGGCTGATTTAAATTGTTTGTTGGTGGCAGGGTAAAAAAATAAATAAATATAAAATGTTATCGTACTTCAGAGGTTATTGGGGTTGGTTGTTTTCTTCAGTCAGAGATAATTTCTGAATTCAATAAAGTTGTCCAAAGGTAACAAGTTATCACCAAAGGAGTTACGAGTTAGTATGTTAAAGCATGTTTGTGTGTGTATTGCCACCTGCTCAGTCCCAGAGTTCATCCTGGATTGATGTGACTTTTGTGCTTTGAGTCTGGATCCTACCTTACCCCATCACTTAGCTGGGAATTCAAGTTGGGATGGTAGTGATGATGATGGTGATGACTGCAAGTCAGAAGGATCCCGTAATGTGTACAGGATACCAATGAACAGTTATTGCTAGTGGCCTTACCACATCGAGTCAATATGAAGCAGCTGTAGTAAACTGTAGTGTTGTTTATAGCACTACTGTTTGATAAACAATGCTTGTTTTACCTTAACTGGTGTATCTACCGAGGATGTAGGTAATATTAGATTATATCATAGTGATAGCAGTAATTGCCAATCATGTATCACCACACCACAACATGATATCTCACAATACTACACTACAGCACATCACACCACTGCACTGCCATCAGGAACTGAGGATCAAAATGTGAATTCTTGCAAAAGTTGAAAAATTAAGTATGTAGTTTACCTGTGGCTTTCTTGAATCTTACTATCTTAAGGTCAGTTTTCGCACTTATAGATCCACAGGCTGTTGTTCTGTTTGGTATATGTTCTGTGGAGAATTCAAGATGGGCTTTAGATTTTATGTTGTCTTTTGGAATGCACCCGTTACAAGTGGCAAATGTGGCTGGCTCCAGACCCATATTGTTAGTGGTGCATAGTCTAGGAGGAAACTTTCCCATTTGGTACTTCATTGCCCTGGATTTCACTTGTCATGCTGCACTACACATGGTATTTCATTACCCTAGATTTCACTTTAGTCGCACTGCACTGCACTTGGTACTTCGTTGCCCTGAATTTCACTTCAGTCATAGTGCACTGCGGGATATTCTTACTGCCCCTGGAATTTTCTCCTGGTTCTCCACGGTGGGGTGGCCCTGAGTTGTCCACGTTGTCACTGCATTTTCTGTGCCTTCCTTCCAAGGTCCAGATAACTCTACTGCACATGATGACGACGTCCTCATTTTGAGCCGCAGAAAGAACTCAAACGGACACCTTGCCAGTTACACCTTTTAACCCAACACCAAGACTAAGGTTTACATCACCAGACCAGTGTGGTGGATGCAGCCGACTAAGGTTCTTCAATGTGTTGTACTCTTACCCCACCATATGCAGCCATGAACTGTATTGGTATAGTCTATAACACTGTAAGATATGTATTTGCTGCCCTAGTCAAGTGGCTGAACTGTAAGAAGATTGCCATATGAGCTTCAACTGATCGCATTTTCATCGTACACTCCTCAAACTTTTCTTTACACATAGGTGTGATTCAAAATCTTATTTACACTTAGCATATATGATATAAAAATCTTAGTTACATTTAACAAATGTGATTGAACATTTTATATTGACATATTTGTAATTTATTTTACTGTTGGGGCAGGTATCAAGATTATGCAATTATATTTACATTTCTGGTGTTGGGAGCCTCCCTTACTCTCCCTCCCACCTTCCCTCCCTCACTCTCCCTTCCACACATACCATACACCTCTTATATATAATGTATTATAAGTGTCATTTTGTAAACTCAGCTTTCGCCAGTTTACTCATCTCTGTGAGCATAACATAGAGACAAAACCTAGGCAGTTTTACTAGAACCATCCATAAAGTAATATAACAGCGATTGAAATATTTGTCATTCGTTAGTATCTACAAAAGAAAATAGAAGTGTAGCCGCATATTTAGCAGCAACTTTCGATATGCCGCCTTGCCAGGCATATGACTTTTCCCAACAATATGGACCTGTTGGACGTCTTGGTCATCTTAGTAACCAAAGTCTAACATCAATAATTCTTTTAAATGTTTCCCTGGCTCCACTGCACAGTTTAGTAAGTTTACACTTCAACTCCTCGTACTCCGTTATGGTTATAGTGTCGCACTGCACTACTGTTTGGATTAATATGGCTGACTCACCAACTAAGCAGTCGTTCAGTACATTATTTTCAGAGGAATTGTTTACTACTTTAAAGCATGCTTAAACACACACATCAGAAGTCCTGAAGGTAATCTCCTTTTACTAACTGCACACGATTTATACAAATATATGTAAATAGACAGCACACTGTTTTAGTCCCCAAGCTAAGATTCTCTGAAAGCCTGGTTATTCTTTCTTTACAGGTATGTATATATATATATATATATATATATATATATATATATATATATATATACAGTATATATATGCGTTTGATTGAAGAGGAAAAAATATTCCTGTAAATAGCAGTATTATTAAAAACTTAGTATTCGGTACAATTTCACAGGTCCGCAAAAATATTTAATTGAGGCTGGGCGACGCTAGACCACCCGGTGGCAGACCTCTGAAACAGGTTTGGTGAAGCCTCTAATTGTAGAGTTAAAAGTGATATGTACTGTAGGGCTTGTGATGGTACATTCAAAGCTAATATTAGAGGTAGGCTATGAAATAATGCTGATGTTGTGTGTGTGGTGTGTAGGGGAAGAGCATCCAGTGTGAGGGGTGGGAAAGGATGACCTTGCTGAACTCTCTCTCTCTCTCTCTCTCGTGTGTGTGTGTGTGTGTGTGAAGAAATGATTGGAAGATGTTCAGGAAGCTGTTGCCTTTCCTGACATTGACAGGACTGTCCCTTTGTGGTAAGGGGTCCTTGAATGCAGCATAGATTAGTGTTACACTGTATGGTAGTGAGACCTGGGCAGTAAAAGAAGTTGAAATTCAAAGGCTCCAGCATAGAAAAATGGTAACGATTATATGGATGTGTTGTGTATCCGTGAATGACAGACCTGGGGGTTAGGATTGCAAGTGAATAGTTAAGAGGAAAGATGGAACTTAAATGTATTAATGTTGTGGTGCGAATGGAGGGTGACAACTGGGTGTGTGGGATGAGTGGTGTGAATGTTGTGGTTAGGGTTGCAAGAAGCAAACTAAAGAAGATATGGCATGAGGTCATGGAGTGTGACCTCAGGAATAAAGGACTGAATAGAGAGGCGGCTAGTAAAAGAACATGGAAAGTTGCCATTTGGTGACTAATGCCAACACATGCAAGCATGTTGGAGCCTTTTTAAGTGAAACAAAACTAATTGTAGGGATATTTTTTTTTATATAATCCTCGACAGTGTTGTGTTACACTGAATAACTCTCCATCTTGGATGTATTGGTAGTGAAGAAAGTAAATTGTGTGTGAGTGTAGTTAGAAGCTGTGGCTCTGTACACTCTTTTAGTGGTAAGATTTTCACAGTATTATCACATGGATTTACATTGTTTTCTTGAGTAGGTGATGGTTGAGGATTTTAAAAATTTGGCTGCTATCAGAAAGATTATTTCGTCTATCATTAAGGACATGATTTTGTTAAAACAGACTTTCTTGATTACAGGATCTTGAATGGCTGGTGGATCAGATTAATGTATGACCCATTTCATTGCTCTTGCTGTTGATAGTTCTGCCACTTTTTTTTTTCCCCTGATCTTTTGGTAGGAATAAAGGTTAATCAAAATGCAACAAATCATATGAAACAATTAGGTCCATTAAAATGAACCACCATGTAGCTGTAAAATGGTAAGCCAGTCAGTATGTGAAAATCTCTTCATTATGCTTGCTGCTATCAGGCAAATTAATCAAGAACGGGAGGGACTCATTGTGAAGTTGGTAATCCCTTCTGTCTGATGTGTTTTTTATGTTATTTTTGCCACCACCAGACAATTTTAGTTCAGCTTAGGAAGGATGTTTGAATAAGTTTGTTGAACTTTGAAGATGAGAATCTTCATTGTTCTTGCTTTGGGGATTTCTTTCAGCTTCAGATTATCCTATTGTCATCGTAGGGTTAAACAGTTTTATTTGGATGCTGGAGAGAGATGCCTTCACGTGGTGGCACCGGTATAACGGTGGCTACTTTGCCTGCCTATGCAAACATCCCTCATGAATCCGAACTTTGAATAGAGGATGCTGGACTACTGGAGAAGGGCACTCCAGCCAAGAGGCCATCAGGTTCACGTTTCAGATGAACCCGGGACTTAAGTTACTGCTACTACAGTTATATTCTGCCTAAATTTGCTCTCTGCATGAATGCAGACTTGCAACAAAATTTACTTCTTCAGTTTGTTGTTGAGTCTCATATTATTGTGGCTTTTCTGTGAATGGTTGTACTCAGCTTAGAGACTTTTTTAACTGGAGGGATTAGATATAGCCTTCATTAAGTATTCCAGTACTAGGGTGATTGACAAATATGCACAAAATCGTCTGGAAGCAGCAAGAATTAAATGGATAAATAATTCACTGGACAGAACCATAATGATGCGGTCAATAACTGTTTGTAGAAGGTAGTTTAGGAATTAAAAGATAGATTCCTCTTAAGTGTTAAATAATCACAGATGTTCATAAGTACTGTCAACATCATCACCCTATCATCAGTTATCATGTTTAAAATTATAACAGTACCAGTTGTTGTTGCTGATGATCTGTCTGTCTGGCTGTGCAGACCCATCAACCACAGGCAAGCAGCTGCCCCTGCAGAGCCATCCTGTGCAGTGAAGTGATGTTCGCTTGCAGTTGACAATGAGGAACAAGGAAATATGTGGAGGTTTGGTTCATGGGTGGATGCTGCATTTGCATCTCCACCCACATGACAGTTACCAGAGTAGGCTCCACGTTACCCGTTATCTGGTTACATGGTTGCCACCCAATGTTGTAAATAGTTTCCTAGGTTACAGGAAACTCAGTGTAGAGCCACCTGAAGTGGAATGAAGAATAATTAAAAATGACAGGAAGGAAAGGAAGAAATAAGAAGAGAGGTGTTCAGAGGTGGAAATAGAATAATAAGGTGCAGGAGAAAGCAGGCAACACTACATCAAATGAGTATAAGATGGTCACCACCATCTACCAGTAATGGCACCAGTATAATCCAGTAACATGCATTACTTGTCATTTAACCCTTTAACCGCGGGTGTCATTCCAGAATGACATCGACAAAACTGGACCAAACTGCGGGTGTCATTCTGGAATGTTCGTGAATATTTTGAACACCGCGCGTTTTTCCTGTGCGCAAATTGTCTCACGCAAGAGTAGCTGTCGAGTTCTTTCACGCCAGCCATCCCACACCTCCCTCCTCCCACCCAGAGGGGGCCCCCCCCACCCCTGCCCTGACACGCATCACTCAGTGTCTGTCCAGCTCTGTGCGTGATAATGGCGCTCCGTCCCGACTCATCGTCGCTCGCTTCCTCCTCGCAAATGATTAGTGCTATGGTGGTACCATTCTTAAGTGGCGGTTTGGGTGGGGCACGAACCTCTTTACAGTGTTGCCATGTGTTCCATACCCGCTATGTGAACGGCTCTGATATATGTAATAGGCATCACAATAAGATAAACACATAAGAATATAATGGTAACGTATGTATTATAATATATGAAAGAACAGTAAACTTATTATGCGTAAAATATTTATACAGCAATACAGAAACGTGGCATAAATATTTTAGTGTTGCTTTAAAAAAAAAGTAGTCACTTTTATTGGCTGTTACCGTATTTCTGGGGTTGGTAATAATGTCACAATTATGATCATAAGATAATGTGCAGGAATATAAGTAAAAGTATGTCAGTTTCTTAGTAAAAAAAAATAATACATTAAACCCTCGCGAGCGGCAACACTCACACCCAGTCCCACCTGGCCAGAGCTTCCTCTATCCTAGGCCTGTTCGGGGACACCTTAAAAAAAAAAAACGGGCCAAGACTTTTACCTCTTGGGTGGTGTGGGAATAAAGTCAAATTTACAATATGTACATTATAAAGTAAAAGAAAATAACCAAAATGTATCCTAAAATACCACAGACGAGAGAGAGGGGGGGAGGGGAAGGCAGACCAGGGGCAGTGTTGAGTGCAGCTGAGTGAGAGATGGAGGAAGGGAGGGAACGAAGGAGGGAGAGAGTGATTGAATGAAAACAAATCATGTTACCACAATAGAGAGGTCATCTGGCGCCATATGTAAAACAATAATAGTTTTAAATATAATTAGATATAATAAAAACAAATTAAAGAAATGAAAGCACAAGTTTGTCATTCATAAAAGAAAAAAAATCCCAAGGGTGACGCACATCTCCCCCCAGGAGAGAGAGAGAGAGAGAGAGAGGCATCGCGGGTATGGAAAACGTGGCACCACTGTACAGAGGTTCGTGCCCCACCCAAACCGCCACTTAAGGTTGGTACCACCGTAGTGTGCCTTCGACCTCTACACCGAGGAAGGAACTGCCGACGGCGAGGCAGAAGGGGTTGAGCACTCCAGAAATTAGAACAGGGCTGGACAAAACTGTAAGTACAACTCTGGATTGTGGCAGTGAGAGTGATACACTTACAGCAAGTAGTGACGATTTTGCAGTGATTGGTGGTGAACCCTTTACCATTGACAATGACAGTGATGAAAGTGAGCGTGTAGTGTTCCCCCCACCACCCCCAACTTACTCTGGGAAAGGGAAGGCGCCTATGGGGAAAATTGGTGTTGCACGTGGAAAGGGAGTGAAGCGCAGACTTACGTCTCCTACACCAGGCCCTAGCAAGCATTTCCCACCACTTTCCTGTTCCCCTAGCCGTATTGCCCTCACATCATCTTCATCTTCTGCCATGCCCTCTCCTCAGTCTACATCATCTGAGGAATATGAATTCCCAGAGCCTGCACAGCGAGGGAAGGCAGGCCGTGCAGGCAGGGTAAGCAGGGCAGGCTGGCCTAGAACAAAGGGGATGCGTGGCAGTTGGAGGGCAAAGCTGGGTGATAAGCAGGGAAGAAAGGGTCAGATTTCACCACACACCAGGTCAGTAACCCCCCCGCCCAGCTCCCTCATCCTCGCCACCCTCCCACTCACCACCCCCGCACTCACCCCCCTCCCGCTCGCCTCCTGCCTCACCCATTGCCTCCACCTCAGCTCCTTCTCACGGGGAAATGAGTGCAATGCGACCTGCCACTTCCACTGAACCACGCACAGGGAAAGTTGATGCATTTGTTTGGTCTGACGGTGCAGATTATCAGCCACACAATCTGCCGTTTGACATGACAAATGCGGGAATACAGCCTGCCTTTCCATGCAACGCAGGAGATGATTTTGTTGACTACTTCCTGGCTTCATGGATGACGAAATCGTGCAGTATGTCAGCGATGAGACCATTAGGTATGCAGCTCAGTGTGCAGCAGAAGGGCTGGGACCTATTGGCTCACCAAAGCAAGTGTCGTGGTTGCCTGTCGGGATCAGAGAGCTGTATGTGTTCTTTGCACTGATGTTCTTGATGCCCCATATCAAGAGACATGAGTTGGAGGAGTACTGGCTCGTGGATGACATTACTACTATCCCAACATTCGGGAAGTATATGTCACGAGATCGGTTCCGACAGCTGCTAGGATACCTGCACTTCGCTGACAATAGAAACCCGTCCCAAACTGACCCTTTGTGGAAAGTGAGGGATTTTCTCAACAGGATTAGGGATCGATTTATGCGATTTTTCCGTTCTATGCAAAAAGTCGTCATAGATGAATCCCTGGTACTGTTCAGAGGACGTCTCAAATTCATGCAGTACATCCCCAGCAAACGCCACCGCTTTGGGATAAAGTTCTTTGTGCTGTGTGACTGTGAGACGGGGTATATCCTTGATTTCGTGATCTACTCTGCAAGCACAATGGACGTGAACAAGAAAGACTCCCTTGGCTTCTCTGGCTTCATTGTAAAAGTGCTGATGGAGAGGTATTTTGGTGGGAATCATGTGCTGTACACAGACAATTATTACACAGCACCAAAACTCTCCAAATACCTGGCTGAACACGGCATTGGCACTGTTGGCACTGTACGGAGCTATAGAAAAGAGTGGCCACGTTTCCCAGAAGCATCATCCTCATCCAAGGGAGATGTGCACCTGAAGAAGTCAGACAAGCTTCTGGCGGTCAGGCGGCATGACAAGAAGGTCGTGAATATGATTAGCACCATCCACAAGGGGGAATTGCAGAGAACTGGGAAGGTCAGCTACAGGACGGGAGAGCCAATCATGAAGCCCGATGCCGTCATTGATTACAATGTGAACATGAGACTTGTTGCTAAGTCTGATATGATGATTGGCGAAATAGACTGTCTCAGGAGAAACACTCGATGGTACAGGAAGGCTTGCCTGCACATGCTCGATATGTGCATGCTTAACGCCTTCATCCTCTACAAGACACAAGTCGGGGGCATAGGGCAACCATCCCTGAGACAGTTCTCCAAGACTGTCGTGCAGCAGCTGCTTGCACGATTTGGTCAGGTGACGGCATTGATCCCGAGGCGACACTCTGACACACAACCTGACCGTCTTGAGTGCCGCAATTACATGAGCCGGCACCAGCTTGTGAAATTGCCTCTTACCGCAGGCGGCAGGTTGTCACAGGGCCGCTGCAGAGTATGTCATAACACCACACGGAGGCCTCGGACGAGAAAAATGAGCACACACCAGTGCCAGGAATGCCAAGTCGCTCTCTGTGTGACTCCGTGCTTTGCCGAGTACCACTCTCTGAGTAAATACTGAAAGTGACAGTGATATACAGTGATGCGACAGTGACGTGCTTTACCAATAATTGTATAATGGATAATGTAGTAATAAGGGATATTTTGCCTAGAAAAAAATGTAAATATTGGCCAGTATAACAAGTAATATTGTACTAAGAGAATCTGCGGCACTTGTGTTATCTGTGATGCGACAGTGACGCAATATAGTAATAAGTGCAGTGTAAATATAATGTATATTGCCCAGATTATATGTAAAATAGTATTAGAAGTTAGAAATAATGAAAACATCGCCGCTAACCAAACGTCAGTGAGCGGGTGATGCCGCAGTGAAGTGCGGGCAATTACAGTGCCTTTTACCTACCTCAGTGAACACAGAGTGGGTGTTTATCGTATGTGCAGTGTTCATATATGTTTATAGTACTATTATCAAAGAGTGGTTGGCATTTGGTACTGGTGTGTGGGGCGTAAAATAGTGATTTTACACCCCTCACTTCTAACGGCACTGCCCGTCCTGTGAAAGTCAACAAAGTCATGAAACCTACATCAATGGAAAGCTGAAGGTTAGTACTTTCTAATGGTACCTTATTTTTTTTCTCTAGCTTTATTCTGTGCAGAGTTATTAAGGTTTAAAGGTTTGTTTACATTTGGCTGAAACCCCCACGGGAGAGGACAGTCAGGGCAAAACAATGCCCGCGGTTTAAGGGTTAATGGACTATCCTTTTGATAGATGACATGAGTAAAGTGTAACCAAAAAAGTAACCGGGTGTTTTGACAGAGCAAAAATACAGAAGTCATGGGGATTTTGGAAAAAGTATGGCTTCATTATTCTGTATGTATACAGTAAAACTAATTAGCTGTTTTAACAGAGCCAGAGTGACAATTACCAGCAGAGGTGCAGAAGGCAGGTAGATCTTAAGTACCGATATGGCATCATTTTATGTCCACCCATGGATGAATAAACTGGGCATGTTAATAAAAGCTGAGGTGACAGTTCACCAGCAGAGGTGCAGAAGGCAGGCTGTTGCTCACACCAGCACATACACTGGCCACTCAGAGGTTACACAGAGTTGGGTGCTCAGGTAGACATCCACACACGAGTTCCAGCACAGTACTACCCTTCTCAAGGCAACACATAGCAGAGGTGGAGGGCAGATGAAGGTAGATCTCCTCACACCACCTGAAATATTGCCCTCCTTAAAGTTACACTGCACAAGTGAGGCCAGCAGGCAGGTTGACAGGGTGGATGACTGGGGTATAAGGTGGTAGGATGGTAGGCAGGGTGATCAGGTGGTAAGATGACAGGCAGGGTGATCGGGTGGTAAGATGACAGGCAGGGTGATCGGGTGGTAGGCAGACAGGCAAGGTGATCAGGTGGTAGGCTGACCAGCAGGGTGGTTAGGTGGTAGGCTGTGACATAAGAATCAAGGAGCACAGGCTGACCCTCGACTTGAGCTGTTCAGTGGTGGGGTGGAGCAGGCTGGTTGGCATTTGTCAGGTGGTAAGCTGAGTTAAATCTGAAATCAAAGAGAGAGAGTTTGGGTCTTGGTCTGGGCTGTGTTGACAAGTACAGTAGGCTCAGTGACATTCAGAGTGCAAGGGGCACAGCTTGGGCCATGGTTTGGGCTGTGTTATCGGGTGGCCAACGATTACACAGTCAGGAACCAACAAGGCTTCCCAGTCTGTTTGCCAAATGTATGCTTGACTGGAACTGTGTGTTTGAAAAATTTGTCGCTTGAGTCAGCTGCACAGTTGGCATTGGTGGTCTTACAGAAGGTCTTGTTGAAAGCTATACAGTATTGGTGGTCCAGTCACAGTATAGAAGTGATATTATTTAAAGAGTTCCTTAGCTTATGAAGGTCCAAGAGGTACCCAGTAATTTGCATATTTAAAGAAGGGATGATGATTAGGGAGTTCCCTAGGCTTATAATGTAAAGGTCCAAGATACCCATTTTTGTGTGTTCATGCGCTACATATTATCCAACCTCCTGCAGAGCTATATGGTCCTAGTTCGGGGTATTCACCCACCTCCCACCATCTAGCGTTAAATTTACTATTACCCTGACATGAAGAATCAGTTTTTAGACGTGTCACTGAGTTTTTAGGAGTTATATCTTTGCCAGGAGAACCTTAGGTAAAACATTGTCAAACATCACATCCCTCTCGAGTTATGTACACATGTCCTGCTTGTGTGCTTGAATTAGGCCTCCCCACAGACAGGCCTTGGAGGATGAAGTATTCAGGTGTTAGAGCAGTGTGTTTTTATGTTATATCCACAAGAGCCAAGTGCATATCCATTGTATGTGTGTCTTCATGTAGGCTTTCCCACAGCCATTGACAGGCAGTTGAAGATGAGGTAGTTTAGATTTTAGAGCAAGGTGTTATTTCTCATTATTTTGGCCTCACCATGGAATATATATATATATATATATATATATATATATATATATATCGTGTGTGTTTTTATCATTCATAATGGCAGTATTGTTAGACGGATAAACAATGGCTGTCATTTATAACATTACTGTCTCTAGGTAAGGGAAACATTAATGCAGTATCCGATTACGGTTCCTTGGGATGTAGCATTCTCTAGGTAGGAAGAACAGTGTTTAGTAGGATATCTGATGGTAGTTCTTTGTGACATTTTCTCTTAGGTAGGAAGAACAATCTTTAGTAGGATATCTGATGGTAGTTCTTTGTGACATTTTCTTGGTAGGAGCAACACTGTCTTTAGTAGGATATCCAGTCCCATTTCATTGTGACATATTACTTTCTCTTGGTAGGAACAACACTGTCTTTAGTAGCCTTGTCTTGTGCAGTGGATACTGGCAGATTAGTAAGGAGTAAAGGCAGATTACAGCTTTCAGTACCAAGCAGAGACACAGCTCTTGAGGCTGTGTGTTAGAAATTGCAGTGCCCCATTCTGATTTTTGTGCATGGTTAACATTATTTGTGGACATGGTAGATAACATTGTTATAATAACATACTGGATGCTCTAAGGGTTGAGAACATTGATTCTGCACCGCTGTACATACACGTCAGCATATATTCATACCCACGAGGGTACATACCGAGTACATAAAAACAGTGAGATATTACTAAGTTATTTAAGTTCGTATGGGTTAGTTATTTAAGGTAAATGACATGATATGTTATGTTGGATTATAAAGGTGCCTTTATATCATCGTCCATCATCATCATCATCAACATAGCTTTTTTCACTCATAAATGAAGTGGGCATAATCCATAATAAGGGAAACGTAAACTCATGAATAGGATAAACTGTATTATTAGAGTATCCATTGAGAGCCACACATTGTCACTCGTCATATATGCCATTCGTTTCGTTTTTAAAGGCTCCAACATGCATGCATCGGCCTTGATCACCTAATGGCGGCTCTCCATGCTGTACGATCCATTGCAGCCTCCCTGTTCAGTCCCTTAACCCTGAGGTCACACTTAATGACCTCGTCCCATGTCTTTCTCGGTCTTCCCCTCATAACCTCATCCCCAATATTAACACTTCTCACATTCCTCACCCAGTTATCATCCCCCATCCTCTCCACATGTCCAAGCCATCTCAATCTACCTCTCCTCATCACAACACCAATACACTCCAGTCTCATCCTACCTCTCAACTCTTCCATCATAAACCCAGTCCCCCCAGACCTTGCACACAGGGACGCACTACACATCCACCTAATCATTGTCATTTCTGTACGTCTGAGCCGGCGAATATCCTCCTCCTCTACTGCCCATGTCTCACTACCATACAGCATTACACTCCTAACACATGCTGCTTACAAAGACTCCTTAGCAAGTAAGGAGAGTCCTCTCAATGTCAGGAGAGGCAAGAGCTCCCTGAACTTCTTCCAACCACTTCTCACTCTAGCCACAGAGCTAGCTCCAGCCCCACCTCCAGCACACGTCTCCCAAATAACAAAACTCTTCCACATCAGCCGAAGAATTTAAATGTATCATTGCTGCTTCCAGTTTATTTTATTCGTATCTGGAAAACACCCTAATAGAGAAGGGGAGATGAAGGCCAGATCAAATCCATCCAGTTGGAAAGTTTTTAAGCTTAAATGAATCGTCTGGAGATAGCAAGATAAAATGAAAAAAATGGAAAGCTTGTTCACTATGATAGGCCACTTCAGAGGTAAATATAATCATCTAGCATTTGCATTAATAAAATAGTACAGTCCTGTTGCATCCAGAAGGATTACTGAAGACTTTTTTTTTTTTTTTTAAGGCAGTGAGAGGTTGTCAAGCTAAATGAAATTGTCTATGGTAGCAAGAATAAGACAAAAAATCTCATATCACAGAGGTATTACTGGAGACTGTTTAGCTGTAGTGATAAGTCTTTTCTTCACTGAATAAGTAGCAGTACGGATGGGGTGGAGAGGCATATTAGTTGAATTGGGGTTTATAAGTTGGAAAGAGGAAAACTTGTTGATGAGGACAGGGTAACATGAGTGTTTTGTTTGCAGCCACCTCTTCCAGGATCAAGGATTCTGGCTATAGATTGATGGCATTTTTGCAGTCGTTATTCCTGTTGTCGTAGATAAGATTTTGGTAAGAGATGATGGTGTTATTATTTTTTTATTTTGTATAGTGGAGGATGTCTAGAATGCGTATCAGTAGCCTGGTTGAAATTGAACATTTTTAGTGGGAAAGTGGAGGTCAAGCTTGAGGGTTAGTTCACAAATTAGCTGTTTTAATGATTTCATGTGACCAAAATATGTGGGTTAATGATGTGCAAAGAACCTGGTTGATAATTATAAGCTTTTTAGCTGCATAACTCGGGGGATGACTGCTTTGAGAAGGGTGAAAAAAAAATGTGTGAGTGATGAGAATTGAAAAAAATTTGCAATAGAAGACAAAGTAAGGAACAGAAAGAAGGCATACTTTGGGAGGCTGATAAATGGGAATGATAGAGCAGAGCAACACCAGACATGACTGGCTTTGGTGGTGCATGGATGAAATGTGGTGCTGAGTAATGTGACATAGCAGTATTGAAGAATGCTGTGAAAAGGTTGAATGGGAAGGCATCAGGTTTTGATGAGATGTAATACTGTATGCACGGATGACCAAGTGGAGAGTGAAATGAAGGATTTGTTGGAAATTGTAAGAAAGTTTGAGTAAATGTACCAGTAGAATGGAAAAAGGTTGTGATTGTGCCTTTGTGCAAAAGCAAAGATAATCAAAGTAAGTGTGAAAATTAACGTGGCTTTGTCATTGTTGTTGTTTAACCCCAGTCTCTCTGGCAGAGCAGACCCATCAAATCAAATGCTAATGTGGAGGTGTCCTACAGGTGCAGCACAGTACATAACACTGTATAGGAATCCAATGTCCCCTTGTGGTTGACACTACCTTAAATAAGGGTTGGACTACAGTCCTTCCCACATTGAGGTGCAGGGAAATATGAGGTTTGGCTCCTGGGAGGATGCCACAGTTGCTCCACCCAGGATGCTCGGTGCCACCACAGGTACCATATGAAAGAGGTGTGAAAAAATAATCACAGAGTAAGCAAGGAATATTATCAGAATGCCTGATAAGCAGTGAACATGGTGGTTTTAGGAGTGGTAGGGGATGTGTAGACCAAATAGTAGCTTTGAGACAGTGGTGAGGGCATGTGAGAAGGACCAAGCTATTTTTTATTCGTGGCTTAGGAAAAAGCATATCATAGGGTAAAGAAAATTTTTTGAAAGTTTTGCAGTAATGGAAAGGTGTTGAATGTTGTAAAGTGTTAGAGAAACATGTGTAAGAGCTGGTTGAAGTCTGAGTGAGTGGTTAATGTCAGTGTTGGAGATAGACACTGATTTATGTCACCATAGCTCAGTATACAGATATATGGATATAGTTAAGGGAGAGGGTTGAAAATGGTGAAGAATGGAGTATCAAAACCTTATGTAAGCAGATGATGCAGTGTTGCTAAGAACAAGAACTTTACAGATTGTTCCAATTTTGTAGATGTCGGTGAGTGTCACAGTCTGAAAGTTGACATTGTTGAGAGCAAGTGACTCAGTATGATGTGCTGGTGAGTGGAGAGGCTTCAGTTGGTGTGGGAGAGAAACATTCTGGGAGGGTGGATACTGAAGTGGCACAAAGAAGGAAAGTGGCTGTTACTTTTAAGGCTTTGGTGCAGGTAAGAGGTTTAAGTGCGGAGGCTGCAAGAGATATCCCATGAAGGTGTTTAGTGTCCATGTTAATCTATGAGAGTGTGTGTATCTACAATCTTTCTACAACATGTCTTTGTGACTAGTGTAATTTTCTGGAGTTAATCTATTGCTTCACCTCAGCATTTGAGATGGAGAGAAAGCAGATTTAGGAGTATGGCATGGGTGAAAAGCCAAGGGTAACATCAGTGGAAATACACCTTTCTGAATATGTGTGGAGTGGGTAGGATAAAAACTTAGCATATTAACACTTTGGTGTTTATGGGTGCGGTGCAAATTTCATGCACTCGTTACCATTTCACACAGGCTGCATCTGTGCACATTTCAACCGCTTGTTACCATTCGACGCCAGGTGCGTCAAACGAAATGGCCCCTGTTTTTTTGGTTATGGAATGATTTTGCATCCATTTCTGGGCGAGAACAAAGCACTGCTTGCGTCCCTGTGTATTTCTCCGCTGCACTCAACCCATCCCGCACCCAGCATTGCCCCAGTCAGTATGCTGTGAGCCTTGCTCGAGCGTAAGCTAATTCCCTTTTGCGCTCTGTAAAATTGGCCCTAATTGACTTGCAGTAATTATTTATACACCAAAATGTAGCCAGATAAATTCCCTATAACTTTTTCTCAGTAACATTTACCATAAAAGTTATATATATATGGGGAAAAAAAAAAAATAATAATTAGTAGAAAAATTAATAAAGCATAATTTACATTTGATTGATCTTTTTTACAGCACCATAAGTAAGTACATGTATTCAGGATTATGGTGGGAAAAAATTTATGATTATCAGATCATAAATAAGGGTGGGAGGACAAATTGTTTATGAACTATCAGGTTCGCAGGAATAGCGCGGTGATGGGGGGGGGGGGTCTCTTGGTGTGTGGCCTAGGGCACCCAGGACTGTGTCCCAAGTAGTTGCTCACGGTTGGACGCAGTCAGCGTCGATTGGTAACAAGAGGGTTAAAGATGTATTTATGAAGTAGATGTGTTTAGATGGTATGATCACATGAATGGATGCAGATAGTAGTGAAAAATGTACATGTGAGTGATCAGAAGATAGTACGGTAGGTGGTGTGCTAGGCCAAAAAGGTGGATGAATTAGATGAAAAAGTGAGGAATGGAAGTTGATGAGACAAAATAATTGATAGGACTGAGATAGTTGGTTGAAGTATGTACAGAGCAGTAATGTTGAGGTTTTGATACATCCCTTTAAACTTGTCAACAGAATGGCAGTCTGACAAATGTATATAAAGTGCATCTATGAAAGGGAAAAGGAATGTGTTAATGGATAGGCATGTGAGGTGGGGCCAGGGTTCTGATTCTTTTGTGGTATGAATTTGTAACTATATCATTAGGCGTGCTATTGATGGTTTTCCCACTTTTACCTCACCATCTTCAAGTTGAGAAATGTGTCAAGTTATTGATAACAGATGATGATGGGGTAAATACAACTGTGCAGACAGAAGTGAAGCTGACAGTGAATGATGAGGGATGGAATATTTGACATCTGATGAATGCAGATAATATATTATGTTTTAGCAGTGAACAGAACTTGTCATCTGGATCACTGAAAAGAAAGATTTTGACTGTTTAAAAAAAAAATAAAAAAAAAATAAAAAAATAATAATAATAATAATAATAATGAGAAAAAAAAAAATAAAAAAAAAATAAAAAAATAATAATAATAATAATAATAATGAGACACAAGGTGACTCACTGTGTAATGTATTGGTTAGAGTGATGGAAGAGTTTAAAGTGTATTTTCAGACAACAGAATGTACCACACTTTCATTTTTAGGTTGATGGAAATGGGCAACATAAGTTGGACCTTGTAATGCAATGCTCTTTAATTATGTAATGATATTTTTGACGGGTTGGTATATTGTATAACCAGTACTATATTTGTCCGTATGTATGTTGAGAAACTGAATAAAGTATGTGGAGTAAGTACCACCAAGCTGACAATGGAAGTGTGGTAGGTTCAGTTATTTGCGGCAGTATCTCAGTGAAGTGATAGAAGCATATTGGCAAAGGAATGGAGGTACTGTAGGGTGGCTAAAAGTAAAGTGGCTGTTGCTGTGAAAGCCATGGTATAGAACAGTTTAAAAAACAGACTCGGCAAGAAAATTGACTGAAAGTGTGTCAGCTGTGGAATGTGTGAGTATAAAACTTTGTGGCGTAAGTATAAAAAAAAAAGTGTGACTGATTTGGCGGAATAAGAAATGTAAAGATATGATTGACAGATGTCTAAATCAAAGTTTGCTTAATTTGTATGATTTTAACACAGAAAATAGATGTGTATAGGATTGTGCAGTGGATATATTCAGATAGTCCTTGACTTACAACCATTTTGCTCTTATGACTAAGGTCCCATAGAGCCTTCACTATACAGTAGTTGTGGCACGCGACTCTGAGGTTGTTATTATCTTGCAACCTACCCCTCAACAATGCATCCAATTTCGTGTATGAGATGCATGTGATTCGTGTATAATAATATGATTTGTTCATAATATGATACAGAATTGGATGCATGTTTGACTGGTATGTTGCCAGGGTACGATAATGACAACCTCAGAGTCATGCGCCGCGACTTTTAACATGTTAACTGCTTTATACAGCCTGGGCTGTTCCGAGTGTGACTGCTCAGTACAGCCCTGGCTGCGCAGGTGAATTTCGAATATAGTGCCATGGTGACCAAGGCCAACCCATGCAAGCATATTTGAGCCTTCAAAACTGAAACCGAAAAAGAAAACGAAAACCATACATTCCAATAGGGAAACAGACACTTTGATGTTCATCCATAGCTTTACCAAGGTAAATATTGAGCTAATATTTTGTTACTATATACTTTGGCATGTGTTCTCTCAATTCCTAAGACAAAATTTGGCCTTTGGGAAATTTCATTTTTACCCCTATGTCTTCACGCCACGGACACCTCCAAAAAACCCCCATGTGCAGTTAACGAGTTAAAGATGCATCCAACGGCGGTCGTAATTGTAAGTGGCGAGTCAGGAAATGTTCCTGAGGTTCACTCGAACAAACCTATTGCATTGCCAGCAGTATGAATAATAATAATCAAATTTAAAATACTTTCCAGCAATAATAAACGCTATGTTATCGATATGTGAATTTACTGCTCATCCGTGAATTAACAGTTTATTGTTATATGTTATTGTTTAGTTTCTCATTACTGGATAAATACATACACTGTATCACACCATACGATAGTTTGCTACCAAGGATATACTGGTTTCGTCTTGAACCCAAGCCTGCAGCCTGTTTTGTTTTTCCTTTACTAAAGGAACATGCTGGCCCTGATTGTTATATACAGCTTAATGCTAGTTACGGCTGGTTTATGCAGTTTAAAAACCATTTATCATCCCGTAATATCAAGGTGAGTGGTGAGGCTGCAGAGGTGTTAATGGAGGAATTTAAAAATTATTCAGGAGGGATATTTGCCAGATTTTTGCATACTGTTTTATGAACTTTAAAAGTGTTTGGACATGTGTGTTATTGTATATCTAAATTTTACAGTACACTACTGGATTGTATGTGCATTTCTTACACCCAAATCGGCCTACAATGGATCCTTCGGAACATAACCTTGTTGTGAGTCAAGGACAATCTGTATACAGAGATTAGGCAAGATGAAGGCAGACAGTTATAAGTGAATGTTTGAATAAATGAAGTATGGGAGAAATGGAATTCCCCCGAGCAAGACCCTTTATTGGATCATATAGCGCCGCTAGGTTACAGAGCGTGCTACCACTTCCGGCACGGCAGTCCCGGGTGAGGCTCGAACTCACGATCTCTAGATTACGAGCTTGATGCTCTCCCACTGTGCCCCCAATAAATAAGTATGAAAATTGAGAAAACGAACTGGCTCGAGTAAAGATGGAGGTGGAGGACTTAAGTGTGTATGGAGATGGATGCAACTAGGGTTGCACCTTTAAAATTTAACATTCATATTACGAAGAACATTGCTGTGTAGCTACTCATATACCCTACAACATGGAGCCAGGAATTTTGAAGACCAGAGTATATGTGCTGCCTGTTTTAGTTGATTATTTTTTTCATATAAGTTTTTATTAATGATTTCCTGCTCGTATTCTGGTTGCTTATTTTTCCGTTTTAATTACCAATAGGATTAATATGATAATTTGGCTTTAAATTTATTAATTTGAATAATTTTTTAAAAATCAATCTTTGGGAGCATGCTTATTTCCATATAAACATTCTTGCAACATTTTACCAGATTGAATCTATACAGTTTATTGTCTGCAGCACTTTAATAAAAAGCTTTAGTTTCTTGCATTTTAATTTAGTGCCTATGAATATCTTGGGTGGTAATTTGTCATATTGTGGTCATTACTATTATTCATGCTGTTAGCATCCACATCAATGTTTTTCTTGAAGTGTTTTATTCGTGAGTACTCTTTTCTCATTCTTGTTTTTCTAAGTGCTATTTTGCATCCATGTGTTTTCATAGTTTCATTTTCTGTTCTGTTTTATTGTGCAGTCGTATATCTTTTCATCAGTCAAGTTCGGATGATGGAATGAAAGATAAATGTACAATTTCCATTTTTATTTTGTCCATCTCATACAGCATTAACAAATGACACAGGTATTTGAAGGAACACATAGCATAATGAGAGTACAATATAAATCATCATATAGTTACCTGCAGAAGAAAAGTTCCTCTTCAGTGTGGGACCTGTAAGGGGTAAAGGAAGGAGGGGGGACACAATCATACAGTGTGTGGAGTGGTGGTGAACCTGGCCAGCTCAGGTTACCCAACACCCACCAGATGGCAGGTCAGGTCAGGGTAGTGAGGTGGGCTGGTGTTGAGGGTGGGGGGGAGTGATGGTAGTCATTAGAACTACCATCACACCCTCAACATCAGCTCACCCCACCACACTACCTGTGAGAGGCAGGGTAGTGAGGTGGGCTGGTGTTGAGGGTAGGGGGGAGTGATGGTAGTCAGCAAAACTACCACCACACTCTCAACATCAACTCACCCCACCACACTGGCCTTCCCTGCCATGTGTGGGGCAGGCAGGGTGGTGAGGTGGTCTAGTGTTGAGTGGGGGAGAGGGGGTGGTGGTAGGCCCAAGGACTGGACTACCACCACACCACTCAACACTAGCTCACCCCACCACACTGTCCTGCCCTGCCATGGGTGGTGGTGGTGTGGCTGGGGGTGAGTGAGGCGTGTGGGTGCTTGGTAGGCTACAGTCAGCCTTGCCACACACACACACACACACACTCACCCCCAGCCACACCACCACCACCACTACTGACACCTTAGGCTGGTGGGTGTCGGGTGGGGGGGGAGGACCTGGAGCTGGCCAGGGTGGGGAAGAGAAAGAGTTCAAGCTGTGAGGAGAAGGAGGAAGCACAGGAGAAGGGAGGTAGAAGGGGCAGAGTGCCCTCTCCCCCCCTCTCCCCGACCCATCAGGGAGAGGACATTCTGTCCCCGGGTTCCTATCTACCCACCCCCTCCCATGCCCCTCCCTCCCAGCCCTCCCTCTCCCTCCCCCCACAGACCCCACCACTCCACACACCAGGAGGAAGAATAAGGGATCGGGGAACACACACACCAGGAGAAAGGATCTGGGATGAGGAAGTACACAATCACACAGGAGACAGAACAGATGTAAGGAGGGAAACACACATACTAAGAGAGAGAGAGAAAAAAAGGGTTGAAGGGACGATGCTGCAGACTGGCATCACAGCTGCTGGGCTGGACTGCAACATCCAGGACCTGAAAATAAAGGGACGGGATACTGGGTCTGGGATCAAGGTGAGGGTCAGGATGGAGGTGGTGGTGCAGGAGGGGTGAAAGAAAGGTGAAAAAGGGTGTAAGGGAAAGGATGAAGGACTCCCCCCACCTGAAACAAAAGGAGAAGACTGTTAAACTATGGAATCAAGGTGTTCTTGAGACTATAACTGCCTAGTATTACACAAAAATCTGCTTGATTGATTTTTAACCCCTTCAATATGATCATGTACTATTACTCTTGATACCAGTCAATTTTATTTGGACTGAGATTTCTCAAACTAGAGTTCAGTTACATCCTTCACTGATTTTTTCAAGACTGGATGTCCTCCCTTGTACATACAGTAACAGCTGCTACTGCATATAGAACGTGGGGAAAAAAAAAAATACATCACAAGACATACACATGATGTAAAAGACAGCCCACTGGCATGCTGAGGTGTGCTCATGAAGCAGTCTGAGGGACCCTGTGCTACACACTGGTTAGATTATTATACAACACGATATCCTGACAACTCCTACTCAACCAGAGTTAGTGGTATACACTTCAAAAAACACAAACCATCACTTATGTGCCTTTCACTGTAGCAATGAAACCGTTCACAATTAAATAGTAAAAGAGGTTGGGTAGTACCTCCTGAATAACAAGGAACCCCATTATAAAAAAAAAAAAAAAAACAAAAAAAAAAACTTCAAGACTGTTTATGGACAGGGAAGTGTTTATACAAGCAAACTGTGAATGAATCCACAGTTCGCTGGGTAGTCATACACAGTGACCTGTGATGCAGAACCCACAACCAGCATAGCAAGTGTGGTCACATTATTTGTAATGTTCACAAACTCAACTCAGCTTACATATGAATCTGTGGTATCATAGCTGGGTGTGACATTCTTTGGCAGCACCGCTATATAAGTTATCACCAAAATTGGCTGACACTAATACTGCAGCTCTGTGAAACATACTGTGCTGGGTGGAAAGTACTATTACGGTCCGTACAATGCAAAGCTATGATGGGAATGGGGCATGTGATCAAAGTAATTGCACAGGTCAGTGTATGGGATCATAGTATTTATCCCTAGTCCTCACTATGATACTAGTTTACTGTACACTGACTAGCAGATACATGCACTTATCCCAGCAATCCCCCTATGGATGATGATAGTCTCGTTTCGAATCACTACAGTGTGAAAGATGGCAGAGGAAGACCACTCCAGCCCTGTGAAGCAAAGTATATCAGCAGTACAATCCCGCCATCGGCATGGTGCCGACAGTACAAAACACCTTGATTAATCCCGCCGACAGCTAAATTCAAGCGCTGTAGCACTTCTCAAACTGCTTCGAGGAGGATATTGAGAATGGGGAATCCTCCATTCTCATCTCTCCCAGCTGGGTGGGAAAACGTCGCTGGCGGTTAGGGAAACTGGGCTAAAAACACGACGGTCGGCCAGCCTGCTTGTTTCTCCTATAAGGAATACTTTTTTTTTTTGCTTTTCCTTGAATTATATGTCATTTTGGATTGTTTTACGCAATAAAAATATTTTGTTTTTGGTCCGAGATTGGTTGGGTGTAAAATTGCAAAAATGCCTGGGATAGTATGGGTTAAGATGTACCTGCCCACTCACCTCTCTCTGGTTATGCAAAGAAAGGGACATAAAAGATGGCCATACTGGCTGTATACTTCCTGGCTTCACATGGTCTGAAGACCTCTCTGGACTGGCCTCCACTACAAGATGTCTCAGCCAAGCAGTCATAGCTGCAGAAGCCTACTTTTGGTCAATGAACTCACAAGTAATGCCTGTGCTTCTGTTGAAAATGTGCATTGTGGGTACTGTAATAAGGCTGTAACTGGACAACAAGGGTGAAGTCATATTTTTTCTCAAACAAGAAAGTAAGGGTTAATGCACACTGGTGGAGAAACTCAATTTGTTGTTCCTCACATCTTGGGGCTGGGTAAACAGTGATTAACTGGCCAGTGGCTGCAGTCCACAAAAGGTCTGTAATGGTGTATGGGTCATTAGTCCTCACAACCAGGGCTATGGCCGGAATAAGCAGAGTTCAATGAAGTGCAGAATGGGTTACAAGCTGAGGTTGATACCATCAGCAAAGTAATGCCAAGAAAGTCAAGGTCAACTTGCCAGGTTTCATGTAACTGATCACTAAGATCATGAGCTGTGCCTGGTAGGCTATTCAGCGTCATGTCTCATAGCCATAGTGGTATGAAAAAATAAATAGCTGTACAGTGATCATAGTGACTGGATAAAGGTTGTAGCCTCAATGCATGAACCAAGCTATTCCAGCAGTGTAGAGGCACTTAACTGAGTCCTTCCACAAGTGAAACTTCCATCTGTGACTGCAAGTGTGTGATGCCGAGATTATCAGTAACCACGAGGCAAGATAGATATGGCATCACGAAAGTGACAACCTACTAAAGCAGTCTCAGATTTAATAAACACGACTGCAGACAGGAGCAGCACTGTGGCAAAAGGCATCTGTAGCTGACTTTGATGGCTGGTGAGACGAAAGCATATCTTGGATTACTTATGTGGCTGGTGAGACGAGCATATCTTAGATTACTAATATTGCTGATGAGAGGAAGGCACATCTTGCTGGTGGGTTAGCAGAAGAGCTGGCAGCTATAAGAGGGATGGCACTGCTTAACCCAATCTGCCTGCAGTGCTACTGGCATCCACAGACATACTGAACACATTGTTCCTTCAAGCAGGCGGAAGACGGCAGAACGGTTAGAGTCTGTGATGGACTGCATATACTGGATGTTATCAGTTGAAATGGGAGCACTGTGGTGAGCCTCAATGGCAGGAGCCCTTTTTGGTACAAAAATACAGAAAAAACGTGGGTGTGTGGGGTATATCTCTTGCAATCACAGCATAAAAAAGCTCCCATGAAAGCTCTCATATCAGCTCTCTTTATTACTTGTCAAAAGCCAGGATGAACAGCACTGGACTCGGCACAAAAACTGAAGCCAGAAAAAAAAAGTTGGTTGGCCACGAAAAGAACTGTGGGGGCAAACTTCAAAGTAGTTACAGTGGGTTTGTAACGTGTGGCTAAAAAGTGACCTTAATTGGTAACAACCTAAAATATGACAAAGCTTAAAAAAAAAAAAAAAAAAAAAAAAAAAAAAAAAAAGCAATTCCACAAGTGAACCCTAAAATGCAGTACTAGACAAGAGAAAAGTTGGAAGTGCAACATGGTTGCCAAGCTCCTAAAAACCTAGTCTCAAAATTGATCAAGAGAAAACAAGGGTCATACAAGCCTAAAAATATCTTCATACTTGCAATGCAGCCAAGACAGCTTGATGATGGAGCTGGATACCCCCCAAAACCAGGAAGGCAGACAGTCATTCAGGGCTACTAAAGGCAGCCATAAACAAGACTGGAACTTGTGTGGTCCAACACAAGTGAAGTCACTGAAGCACTGACTGCCAGTGGATGACCAATCAGTGACCTTGGATGAAGTTTATCAACTAAGCAATAGCAGCAGTACACCTTCGCCTCAACTCTCTTGAGTCTGACATGATTTCTCTCACCACCACTCTAACGCCTGTGTGGCCTGAAAACTTCCTCAAAGATGCATCACAGAGGAGATGCTGTGGGGGGGGGGGAATCCATCCACCATCCAATCATATGTTGCCCCATAGAGAAGCGCAGGAACCCAGGGCTAGGCACGTTGGTCCTTGACATTTAGGTGAGAATGACCAGCCTCACTCATCCCTGAGTGGCAATGTCAGCAATAAACCCCAACCACCCCTTGGATATAAACCTGAGGCTCAATCCGATTGGAGCACCTTAATTACCCACTAAACCAACAGGTGCCATAATTTGGTTATATGGTTACCTACCAGCATAGCAAATGGTTTCTTCATGTACAAGAAACCATTTGGCTTGTCACTCCGTGTAGTCATCCATAGGCAGAAGAAAGAGAAAAGAATGAATGAAACAAAGACAGAAGACTAAGGATGGAAGAAAGGAAATGGCAGACACCCAATGCAGCACTACATCGAGTGAATGGATGGTGAGCGTCCCCACCTACAAAAAAAAATAAAATAAAAATAAAGGTTCAACTAGTTTCACAGTTTGTGGAGACCCCAACACACTATACCTAGTACACAATCCTACTGGACATCAGGTGCTCTCTCCTACACGTAATATCATGTGGTTTTAACACTGACCTTATTATAATTTGTTTATGAGAGATTCTGTGAACTGGAGGGGTTAGATACTGCCTTCCTTCTTGATCCATTCAGTACGAGATCAACCTCTTTAGTTAAATCAAATTGACTGAGGTATCAAGAATAAACTAACCTATTACTGTACATCATCATAGTGAAGGAGTACACTTAATATTAAAGTCCTATCAGCTTCAACTCTTTGTTCACCCTGCATGAAACTGCAATATACACAGTACAGTTAACCATGGACTAGATTTATACCTTTATCTAGATGGGATGTTTACTCTGCACTAAAATGTTATGTTCCACTACACAACAGGAGGACAATCTGCTAAGTAAGAGTTAATATACCAAAAATATCAAAGCTAATAACAAAAATAATGTGTAACTCACCATAATGCTGTAGTGTTCCTTCAAAGACTTAATGTAGCAAAACTGCCATAACAAAACAGTTTAACATAGGTATGAGATGGATTAATAAGATGAATCAACAGTAAGGGCCACAAATAGGCCAAAATTCAACTTAGATCGCTATAACCACACTATTTTTAACTTTTTGTGTGCAATAGAGTAAGTCCTCTTTACAACACTTTTTTTTTATACTCTTGTATCTTATTACCTCAGCTGTAACTTATGGCAAAATTACCCACCCGTACCTTATAAAGTTGGAGAGCGATAACTTTATGCAATTTCTCTGATATAACCACGTGGTTTCACTGGTCAGTGCATACAAATGTTACTGAACTCCCTCCCTATCCCCTGAAAGTTGGGCAACTTTGTGTACTGCAGTCCACTGGGTTCACGTCCAGAGAAGCCTGAATCCACAACAACAAGTATAATCAACAATACAATTATATGGAACTAACTGTGATATTTTGGAAGAAATCCCCAATTTACAATGAGCCCTGACTGTACTGTCCCATAAACCCTACAGATTTAAATGCTGATTCATCTTTTACAAGTCAACAAAACAGATCAATTTAGAAAAAGATGACAGCTTTGTCTTGCAAGTAGCTGTGGTATTCTTGAATCCACACACTGGCAGACAAGGAAGGAGAATTACTATGACAGCGGATCGGATGCCACACTCTTCGTGGGTACGGGTCCATAAGTCTTATGTTGAGCTGGTCACCACAACCTGTAAACACAAAATGTCACAATCAGTAGTCACATCACAGTTATAATTAAGGTGTATTAGAGATGGTACAGGAGAGTTCAGAGCACCTATTCCTATATGATTTACTCAGCATATTACACTTAAACATTCTTTTGATGCTTCTATCTACCTATCACCTGACACTAATCCTGTAAGGATGACCAGAAACGAAGTCTCCAAATCACTCTGTCCTCCTTCACTGGACTGTCCTCACTCCAACTAAGCACTCTCTCTACATAAACCTCTTCAACCCATCCCATCATTTCATCCTTGGTCTCCCACTCCCCCTTCTCCCTTCAACCTTACTCACATACACTCTCCTTGTCAGTCTCTCATTCTCCATCCTGTTCACATGGTCAAACCACCTCAGAGTACTTGTTCCTAATGTTTCAATAATTTCCCCATCTACTTCACATGTTTTCAGCACCTTCCACATTCTTTGTCTATCTATTCTGTTACATAATTTCTCCAGACCCAAGTTCTTTTCCTACTCTAAATTCATTGCCACTAGACATTTCAGAATGGGTACCTGATCAACACATCCGCTCCCGTTCCAAATGTCCCCTTGTTCCTCACCAACTAATTCCTCTGTCAACAGTATTTTGTCTTGTATCTTTCCTATTACACTGAGGAGATAAATACCCCAATGACTGCCATACACCTTCCCATTTTCCATTACAGTCCTGTATATGGGGAAATTATTACACCTGACTTCCAATCCTCTTTCCCCAGGCTAATCTGTACATCTTCCACATCAATTTGGCCATCCTCTGTGCTTAGTTCTCCCTTGTTCTGATTTATGGTGCCTATAGCCTAACTTTGAGTCCCTAAGCCCAACAAGGGACTGACTTTTGCTATTTATATCCAGGCTCAGTAAAGAGAGATTTTAAACTGAGACGAAAACTAAGAATAGTGAGGATGACACATGAATAAAAATGATGGGAAGAGAGATTTACAGATGAACGGAGGAACAAGGATGCATATGTATCTTTTACCACCCTCCACAGATGGGACAGAATTAACTATCACATTTTTTCTATACTATTTATAGCAAATAACAAAAACTGCCAATTATATTCCACAGTTACCTACAGTTTTCAGTGCTGGAGAAGGATGCCTTCTCGTGGGGACACCAACATAGCTCGTCACCTCAAATACCTCGTTATACAAGCATCTCTCAACTCCCTATCCTCCAAAAGAAGAATGGTGGACTACAGGATAACTTCAGCCTACAGTCCACTGGGTTCACACAGAGATGAGCCTAGGGTTGCAACTATTAATACTACTACCAACAGTTTTGATTTGCCTGTTTCTCCCAGTTTACCGGACCAACCGTGTGGTATACGTTCTGATGTTTGGAATACATCCCAGACTTTCACAGAGGACTGATTGTAACGCTGGAGAAAAAACTGGAGCTGCTCTATATTCTTATAATGAAAATGCAGTAACAACTCTCAAATCCAAAATGCTTGGGCTCAAAGGCTTTATGGAAAAATTTTTATCATATCATATATAATTTAAAAAGGCTCCAACATGCTTGCATGCATCAACCTTGGTCATCTAACAGCACTCTCCAAGCTGCTTGATCTCTGACAGTATCCCTATTCAGTCCCTTATCCTTGAGGTCACACACCATGACCTTGTCCCACGTCTTTTTTGGTCTGTCTCTCAGAAATCTACCCTTGATATTCACACTTCTCACCCTCCACACCAAACTGTCACCCTCTTATTAACAATTAACAGTAAATACAATGAAGTTCCTTGTACTAGTACCGGTATATATCTGTTTTTGAATTAGTAATTTATCACCTGTTTTGGTGCTGAAGAAAGACACCAAATGGTGGCACCAATATAACCAGGCTGCTGAACTGCCCAGTTGTGCAATCATCCCTCAGCTCCCTCCTCATTCCCCCAAAGGAGGATGGTGGACTACAGGAGATGGGCAGCTTTGGCCAGCAGTCCACCAGGTTCACATTCAGATAAGCTTGTGACCACACCACCACCTCTCTCTCTCTCTCTCTCTCTCTCTCTCACACACACACACACACACACACACACACACACACACACACACACACACACACACACACACACACACACACACACACACACACACACACACACACACACACACACACACACACACACACACACACACACACACACACACACACACACACACACACACACACACACACACACACACACACACACACACACACACACACACACACACACACACACACACACACACACACACACACACACACACACACACACACACACACACACACACACACACACACACACACACACACACACACACACACACACACACACACACACACACACACACACACACACACACACACACACACACACACACACACACACACACACACACACACACACACACACACACACACACACACACACACACACACACACACACACACACACACACACACACACACACACACACACACACACACACACACACACACACACACACACACACACACACACACACACACACACACACACACACACACACACACACACACACACACACACACACACACACACACACACACACACACACACACACACACACACACACACACACACACACACACTCCTATGTTGCCCCATGGGAAGCGCAGAAGCCCGGCGCTGGGATATTTGGTTCTGACATTAATACAAGGGTGACCAGCCTCACTCATCCCTGAGTCGTAACACGTGAGCAATAAACCCCAACCATTCCTTGGATATAAACCTACATAGGCTCAAATCCAACTGGAGCCCCTTAATGACACACTAAATCACCAGGCGCTTGTACTCAAATACGGTACACACGATGTGTGAGGAGAGGTGATACCAGAAACATTCCTATTGCACGAAAATATAACTTGGAAAGTGGAGACTTTTGGAGACTAGATTTTAGGATCTGAAAGTTTGTGCAGTACTAACAGTATAACCGCATTCTTACCAATTGATGTTCCATCCTGAGCCAACAGCCAGTATGGGTCCAGTGATGACTCAAACCAACCCACTCCACTAGTTTATATACCATGGAATTCAACCCCAATCATGCAGTATTGGCCTGGAAAAAATAATAAATAAATAAATAACATTCATCATCATTATCACTCTCCTAATCATGCTTAATACTACATCAAAGGGATGGGCAGAATACAGAAACAGGGAACATCACTGCTGTCACGGTAATCACCATTCTAATTCAATTTTCCATAACATCCAAAGGATAGACAAAATCCATATATAGGATTTACTGCTGTCACTGTCATCATCATCATATTAACTCAGCTCCCAATAGCAACCATGGGACGGGCAGTAATTTAGAAACAGGAATTACTACCACCGTCTTCATAATACTATCCCAATATTCATGACAATGTTTCACTCTACTGTACACCCACAGAGGTATCTGTGGGCAAACGTGGAAATGGTATGAGATGTTCATGAACTACCATTTCACTACCACCACTCCAAGTCACACTTTTTCATGTACTCCCTCCCATTAAAGTACTGGCATCAGCACTCTTACAGCAAGCATCACTCTGACACATGGATGAAGGATTGTGATATATGGGCCATCCTGTCACTGTAAGTGCAAATATTATCTTTGGCAATTGTTAGAACACAAAACTGCACAATGATTCACTTACTGGGTGGTACATGTTTTGTGGCACCACATTTATAGACTCATATGTGTCTGCAGAAGTTGCTCATTTTCACAACCATCTTGCCCAACGGGGCCGATACTTTTTTGGGAGGGTGTACAATCAACCAAAAAAATATCTGCCCTCTTTTCCTTACATATCATTCCAAAAATGGATGATGCATTGTGATATATGGGCCATCCAGTGATTCTGAATGCAAATATTATCTTTAGTATTTATCAGTACTTGAAAGTAAATAAAAACATCACATACAGTGCTCTATATATTTTGAGGCAGCAGGTTAATATACTCATTTGTCTGCAGAATTCACTCATCTTCACATCCATCAAACCCTACGAGGCATCCAACTGGTTATATGGTTACCACCCAACAAAGGAAATGGTTGCCTAGGCTACAAAAAACTATTTGCCTTATCATTTAGTGCACGGACACCTGATGGTAACATTACAACATGAGTGGATGGTGGTATCCCCATCTACTATATTTACAAAATCGAAAATCTCGCTTCAAACTCATTTACTGCAAGTCTGTGCACCATCAGTAAGTGCAATGAAGATATTTAAAACAGAAAGTAGGTAACTAATGATTCCATTTTCCATTTCTTTCAATAAATACTTCGACTCATCTGGAGATCACTAAACAGAAACAGGCAGGTGGTTGGTGCATATATTACTTCATAACTGCTGATAACACAGGTATTCTTGGTACCATTTTTAGTGGGAAAGGGGGGAAAGATGGTGTTCCTTGAAACGGTTTGGAAAAAAAAAAAATGCCTCTGATTACTGTGTGGCTTACCCTGGCTGTCTCACCCTGGATATAAAGATACTGGGGAGCAGATAAATAAAACAGACATTAGGATATAAGGTCATCAATGAAACGCTGCTGAGTAATATATAAATACTAACCAGAAGTGCTTTGTTGATCTTGATGTGATAATGCTCTGATTCTTCTTCATCTCAGTGCATCAATGTTGTCAGTCTTCTCAACCTCTGTGACTCCAATAATCATAACTTAGATACTTGAAGCCCCAACATGTGTAGCTCGATGATCTAATGCGTGGAGTCCCAGCGTTTCACAGGCACTCCTTAGTTAACCTGGTAAAAGATAAATTAGTGATCAGTATTGGACACTGGTTTGGTAATAATGTTGTACTGTAAGAATAATAACTAACTAGATATAAAAGTGTTTCAGTACAAGACACTGAAGTGGTACCGGTAATTATCCCCCTCATGCACCGTAAATTTTCTGTACGTGTGTGTGACATGATCAGATAAAATGCCACTAGAGCAGGCTAGACTTGCACACAGAGGAAAACATTCCCACATATTTTATGTGCCCCAGATATTGGCTCTAATGGTATAAATTGCATACCATCATATTCCCTGATGTTTATACTATACGATAAGCTAATAAAAACAGACAAAACTATATGAATAAGTACTGCGAAAGTACTGAAGTGAGGTGAGAATACTGTTGTTCAACAATGAAAATAACTGCCTTACACTGTAGCATAAAACTTTGCCCGCATGATGCAAGAGCTAAGCATATGTCTAGGTGCAGAATTTTGAGCTTTTCATGTGGTATTGGTGGGAATCTGATATGACCAATAGTTTTCGAGTAAATCGCCAAAAATCATGTGTGCACCCCCTCCACCCCGAACTAAAAACCAAGAGAATGCCGTCTATTTGAGAGTGTTGGCCTGGAAATAGACACCCTTCCCTATGATGCACCAAATACTGACGCATTTCATGCTAAAACATATGTTTTGGTGAATATTGTTGCCCAGAATTGCCTTATCAGCATCCCTTCAGGCTGCCACTGCAAGTGCGTCATAGGTTCCTCTTCAGACTAATACTGTTTTGACTTGTACTGAGTCACGGTGTACGAAGGGGTTAAAATGGCATTGTAATAATAATAATTAACATGATATACTGGTATTTTTTCCTTAAATTTGTGAAGCCTAAGCATTTGTGGAAGCATCTCATGGACCTCTTTTTTTTTTTTTTTTTTTTTTTTTTTTTTATAAATAGCTAGAAGCCCATCTCCTGTAGATTTTAGTGGTTCTGATATTCACACTGAACATGAACTAAAATTTCATACTCATTAATTTTATTCCTAACATCTGACGATTTTATTAAGCTTAGGACAGACTTTCTAAACTGGATATATTATATATATATATATATATATATATATCCTAAACTTCTTTAGTACAAGAGACCTTTTCTAAGTTGGATAAAACAGTCTAGTAGCAGCAAGAATAAAATAAAAAGGGGATTATCTGGATTCATCAAGTTAATACGTATAGCATTTCTTTATTTTTATTTCACTCTGGCCATCAGTTCACTAAATAAGCTTGGTTAGGAAGCTCCACTAAACTTCTTGAACAATGGTTCCTACAACACAATAATCTGATTCAACTTTGGAGGCACCACTTGGTCTTAAAATTCTGTCTACCTACCTATCTACAACCTGATGCCTTAACCTCGTATGGAATGGTCACAAACTGCCTCCATGTCACTCTGTCCTTTGCCATTAGACTACCCTCCCTCCAACTCACACACCCCACTCATCTCTCTCCACCCCATCCCTCCATTTATCCTCAGTCTCTTCCTCTCCCTCCCACTCCCTTCACTTCACATACACTCTTACAGTCTCTCATTCTCCATCTATTCCCCATGGTAAACCATTTATGAGTATTTTTCTGAGTATTAGTATTCCTTCTAAAGCTTTCAGTCACATCCACATTATAAATTCTCCAATATTCAATTCAAGATGTTTCAGACTAAAAATACACTTTCTCCAAGAACGGTTTTAACTTCTCAACCATGTGTTGGAGTCATAATTTTAGGGTGGGGCTGAAATACCTCCCAATTTTGCCACCGCTGTTGCTCTGGCACTAGTGACGAAAAATGGGAGGGGTTTGCACTGATGAGTAGCATAAGTGATACAGTTTCAGTTGTCGTCATGGAATGCCACAGAAAATCCAAGCGGTATGACATGCTGTTCAACAAACTCCACGGCGTTCAGTTCGCAAGCATGCTCTCGCTTTGGGGATGTCACCTCGGACGATGAGGAGAATTATGCACCAAGTCTTCATTTCCATCCCTACAAAATGATGATTTTGCAGGAGCTCAATGAATGCAACTGGGGAAACCTCACAGAACCTTGTCAAGCCATCCTTCACAACGTTCCAGCAAATGCCGTTCTCCTCACAAGTGATGAAGCTCACTTTCATTTGTCTGGCTGCACCAACAAGCAGAATTTTAGGTCTTGGGCGGAAAACAAGCCTCGACAACTTCACCAACGGCCTCTCCACAGTGAACGTGTTGCTGATTGGTGTGCTATACCAAAGTCTGGGGTAACAGACCCTTACTTTTTGGAAGACCAGCAAGGAAGAGCAGTCACAGTAACTTCCAGAGCTTATGTTGACATGCTGCATAATTTCCTTGAGCTGAGGCTCAACCATCTAGGAAACTGGGCTCCATGGTTCCAACAGGACTGTGCTACCGCCCATACAGCCAGATGTTCCATGGAGGTCACAAGAGAAATGTTCCCAGGTCATCTAATCTCTTTGTGAGGCGATATCCCATGGCCAGCTTGTTCACCCGATCTTGCCCCTTGTGACTTTTTCCTCTGGGGACACCTCAAATCTCAGGTCTACAAGAAAAAACCTCAGACGACTGAGGAACTAAAGGCTGCCATACGGCAAGAAATTGAAGCAATACCATCTGAGATGGCCAGGAGGGCAACACAGAACTTCAGGGAGAGGCTTCTGGCTTGCATAAGGATGGTCATCATTTGGATGACGTAATTTTCAAGACAACCTAAGCAAACACCATTGTTCTTAAATCTTGCTCGAAAATGTCACAATAAGCTGTAAAAAATGTGCTTTCAGATGGCACAATAATATTTGGAATAGCAGCTTTGATGCCTTTTCTATTAACCTTCAAAATTCAGGATGTATTTCAGTCCTCCCTTGTAGTCTGGGCCGATACTGTACAAACCCAAGTCATGCAATAGTTTGGCCGGCCTTATTAATAGCCGTAAAACTTGGTTGATAATTCCCTACACGGGAGATATAGTTAATCATTATTATCTAATCCAATGTTGCCCCATGAAGAGCATAGGAGCCCAGGGCTATGCAAGTTGGTCCTGACATTTTAAAGTGATCATCCTCACTCATCCCTGAGTGGCATTATGTGAGCAATAAACCCCAACCACCCCTTGGATATAAATTTGCACTGGCTCAATCCGATTGGAGCGCCTTAATTATCCACTAAACCAGCAGGCGCCAATCCTCTTTTAACCCTAGAATGCTAACAGGTAAATTTCCCCCAACATCTTAACTTTTCCGTAATTAACGCATGATATGGAAGGGTACGCAGCTGTCCTTCCACAAGTGCTCAGTTCATCCTAGCCTCTTGCCGTGATAGGTAATGCACCTTTTTCTCTCTCATATTTCCCCCTCGTATTTGTGGATGAAGTGAATTTTACCCGACATTAGCAGTGCATGCAATATTTTTTTTTCAGTGGCATTTTCTCTTCAGGCAGTGAAATAAATCAGGCCAAGGTGATTTGTAAGAGGATGACACACCCAGCTTGGATATCCAGGGACCAATAATAATCTTGACCAAAACTGTCCTCTGAGGCAATATTTACTGTTATGGATTGGAAGGTAAAATAATGGTCCTTTTTTTTACTTTTTTTTTTTATAAAAACCACCCTTTGCGGGATTAGGGCGTCGGGCTATAGATAGATAGATAGAATCTTATTTTCTGATACTGTGTGTTCTTTTCTGCACATAAAGGAAGTGTGAGAGTTGTGTTTTCATACCATGTTTTCGGATTCAATAAAAGTTGAGTGTATTTTTAATTATTTTCCTAAAACTGGGTAAAATTCTCCCATGGTCAGCAGTAACGTTTAAAATCCGAGGTTAGCTTGGGTGAAAATCAAGTCTGTTTTAACCAAAGTTCCATTTTAACCATTTGTACAATGGGGTTCCATTATATCCATATAATTTGTACGATGGGTTTCACAATTTTCTATCACCTCCAACTTTAAACTTAATTTTTTTTTATTTTTTATTTTTTATTTTTTTTTTTTTTATAATAACGTTTGAGAACCACCTTGCAGTTTCTCATTTCTTGCTGGCATGGTGTGCAGAACTGTTTTTCTTTATATAACTGTATTACCACAGACACTGGTAATTTTTAAAAATTTACCTCAGAAATACATACCAGTGCCATGATATGTTGGTTACACCCATTATTTTTGTTCTGGGTAAACAAACCTAGTGCTATTTTGGCCCCTTATTATTCAGATGCCACCAAATGAACAAAAATATTAGCACATATTTCAACTGATTAGATGGAAGGATGGAGTGGAGAGGTATGAGCTGAGAGAAGGGCAGTGAAGTGGTGGGGAACTGGGCAAGATGAAGACAATTTGTTTGTGGCCACCCCTTATTATCTGGCTACAGACACAAATTCAACTGATAGGCAGAGAAATAGGCTGGCAATTATCAGATAACCCAGAAATATAAAAACTGAGAGTTTATGCACCTAATGCTTCCCTGAGCCCTAGTGGAGAGTTTAACCCCCTCGTGCACAGTAAGTTTTCTGTAAGTGTGCGTGACATGATTAGAGAAAATGCCACGAGAGCAGGCTGGACTCGTGCACAAAGGAAAACATTCCCATGTATTTTATTTGCCCCAGATGTTGGCTATAATAGTATAAATTGTATACTATCATCTTCCCTGATGTTTATACTTTACGATAAGCTAATAAACACACACGCAATTGATGAGTATAAGTACGGTACCGAAATGAGGTGAGAATACTCTTGTTCAACAATGAAAATAACTGCCCTACACTGTAGCAAAAAACTTTGCCTGCATGATGCAAGAGCTAAGCATATGTCTAGATGCAGAATTTCACGAACTTTCACGTGGTATGGTGGGACTCTGATACGACCAACAGTTTTCGAGTAAATCGCCAAAAATCACACACACACCACCGAGAGAATGTCAACTATTTGAGAGTGTTGGCCTGGAAATAGACACCCTCCCCTATGACGCACCAAATACTGACGCATTTCATGCTAAAACATAAGTTTTGGTGAATATTTTTGTCCAGAATTGCCTAATTGGCATCCCTCTAGGCTGCCACTGCAAGTGCGTCATAAGTTCCTCTTCAGACTAATACCGTTTTGACTTGTACTGAGTCATGGTGTATGAAGGGGGTTAATAGAACAGCAGCCTATGACCGAAGTCCCACCCAATGATTCTGGTGCTGTACCGGGTAGCTCATATTAACATAGTAACTAGGTAGGTATGGCACAAAATACAAGGTTAGGTTAGGTATCTGAACAGTAAGGGGCCAGAACAGGACTAGATTTGTTAACCCGGTGTTGTATGCAAGTAGTGACATGCTGAAAGTTAAGGTTCCACTCAGTGCCCATGCGCTTCCTGCACAAGTCACTCCGTGCATATGACAGCAGGACTGGTAAATAAGTTGTGTCATTTTTCCTTTAATGGCTGTTGTGTTGTGGTAATTAATTCATCTTTTTAGTTAAGGTATATGCATAAATTTGATGCTGCTGAAGAGAGCTAGTTGAAATCAACAATTCATAACCCTAAAAATCAACACTTATGGTAACCCTTAAAAGCAACACTCCTTAACTCTGACCATCAACATTTCTCAACCCCTAATATCAACACTTCTTAACCCTTAAAATCAACACTTCTCAACCCCTAATATCAACACTCCTTAACCCTGACAATCAACACTTCTCAACCCCTAATATCAACACTCCTTAACCCTTAAAATCAACACTTCTTAACCCTTAAAATCAACACTTCTTAAACCTTAAAATCAACACTTCTCAACCTCTACAATCAACACTTCCTAACCCTTTAAATCAACACTACTTAACCCTCAAAATCAACTTTTAACCCCTTAAAATTGGCCTAAGCTGTCAAAATTATGGATAATTTTTTTAATGGTCACAGTTTTAATTATGAAAAAAAATATAGCATTTCTATAAACTGTAGAAAATACATAAAGTTCAAATATAAGGATGATAATGCATTATTTTCCTACATTCACATGTTCTTATGAAAGTCATCACTAGATACTGGTTTAGCACTGACTCCTCTGGTTATTTTAGTTCCGGTGTTGTATGCATGGAGTGACTTATGTAGGAAGTTGCTGTTCCCTTCTCAATTTAGCCTAAATTAATCTGACCTAACCTTACCCTAGCTCAGCTTCACCTAAATAAACAACTAACCTGACAGATTTCACAATCTGCCTGTACTCGTAACATATACCGGTATATATTTATTTATATATATCTATATATCGACCTTTAGTTACCTATAGGTCGGTAAGACATAGAACTATCTCCCTGACACATGTATTTCATAAAATGCTGTTGATAAATAGCACAATACTTCAGATAACATGGGGATATTTTCAGCACGGCAGCCAAAAGGACACTGGGCGCATGCACACTGAGCGGAATGATACCTTCCAGCATGCCACTCCTTGCATACGACACCAATTGAAAAACTATAAAAGACAGTGCTAAAGGTACAACACACACTATATAAGTACTTGTGCAGAGCCTTAGGGTGGCTGGTGCGATGGGTGAGGTTGTAAGGCTGGTTGGTAAAAGGAATGAAGGTAATAACATGTTTACCTGTACCAGCGTCGGTGAGATCTGCCTGCCTGTCAATGTTTCTTGTTTTTGAGGCAACACGATCATTGCATATTCTAAGCCTAATCCATGTTATCAGTAAGTCATATACTTACCTCTGTTCGTAGAGCAAAGGTCGAAGGACTTGATACCAAGCAGAAATTTCGAAGTTAGAAGATATGTTTTGCCTCGCCATCATCCTAAGCCGCCGGTGTTGCCTAAACATGGTGAATATAAGCGTCACTTACAGGAACCCTGATTTTTTTTTCCCTTGAACCTTACTAATTCAATAAGATGAAAATAAGAATGTTAAAAATGCTAGGAAATAATATTTTAAGGCATTTTTATTCTTTAATTACATCAATGCTCCCTTCATGGTGGCAATGGCAAACTTCTATAGGTGTCATAATTCCTTTAATCTCTGGTCTTGTTTAATAATTCTATGGCCTAAATGCTACTTAGGTGAACAAGGTAGTCCGGTTGTGGTGATTATCATGAAAGTTTCCGCCTCCGTCATACAAGAGATGCCAACAGAGCTCTGTGACGTCACGTTACCATGACAACCACCATGCTGATTCAGTACAAACATCCGACAAGGGGATTTTACAAAGTCGTCTCTTGTTTCTTTCTTCTGGGAGGAACGCAGTCAATATTTATGTGCGAAAACCACTATGTCTGTATTCATATATCAACCCTCTCTTACTCTAGTGATGTAATATTAGGTAATGTTAAGGCTACCCTCAAAGAACGTCTACAAAACTAGGGTGTATGGAATGTCTCAGTTTTTTCTGTAAACTTTGTCTCAATATATACCTTTTCTTTATTTCATATTTAAACCATCATTGCTGGCAGAAAGATTCTTTATGCATTTTTTTTTTTTTACTTGCAAAGCTGAAGTGGGTGAATATACTGTATTATAAGATGATAAGTGCTGTGCTTTGGCTCTGTGACACATAGACAGCACATTAGAATCAGCACAATATAAATTTGAAAGAAATCCCAGTTAAGCAATAACGCGTACCATCTAGCAGATGCTGTAGTTGTACCAATTATCAACTGTTTTACCTGATTTTATTTGTTACCACAGTACACTATATCCATTCGGTCACACTACTGTAAATACACTGTGAGTCCAGTGGCCATTTTA